>NC_081533.1:11526864-11839364 GCF_030273125.1 Centropristis striata
GTAAACAGTGAAACCAAAGAGGGTTTTTTTTCCCGGTTTGTTTTGTTTGTGTGAAACACTAAATGGCTGATTTTAATTCAACTTGGAGCAAATTCAACTTACAGGGATGAT
Organism: Centropristis striata; assembly: GCF_030273125.1. Taxonomy (NCBI): domain Eukaryota; kingdom Metazoa; phylum Chordata; class Actinopteri; order Perciformes; family Serranidae; genus Centropristis; species Centropristis striata. The sequence continues at coordinate 11,526,976 of NC_081533.1, forward strand.
ACAGATTTTTTTCACTTTCTTACCCCCCTGAGGATTCACATTTTTTCAATAACTAGGTCGTAAACCAAGCAACAACGTCCAGGGCCAAAAAAAAAAATTAAAAACAACTGCAGTTCTACAAATGGCCACTAGGGGCTAGACTCAAAAGCGAGTTGATCCCCTTAGACCCCCATGTTAAAAACAACAACTTCACAGCAGAAATAATCTTTGACAAAACCTTTTCTTGATATCTAAACCCACTTACTGACTTGTGGTAGAAGCACAAATATTAAGGAAAATTACCAAATCAACAAAATCTGAAAGTCAACAAATCAGGCAGGTGAGCACCCTTTTAGTTTGTTTGTTTGTCAGCATTACAAAGAACAAACTACAGGCCTGATCTTCATGAAACTTAGTGGAAGGGCATTGCACGGGTCAAGGAAGAACCCAATGACATTTTGTAAGGGATCTGAAACACAGGCTGGATACAGTCATTACTTTACAGCATTATAAGGGAGAGAATTTGGCCTGGGTGGAGGTCTGGGGTCTACTTGTGTCCTTTAAGTTTCTAATGTGTACAAATTGGGGGCTTGGAGTGTGAAAGAAAGGTATTTGCTAAGTTGGAGAAGTCTAAACATAGTGGTAGAAAGTAACTAGGTACATTCACTTTTATTTTATTTGAGTATTTCCACTTTATGATACTTTATATTTCTACTCCACTACATGTTAGAGGGAAATTTGCACTTTTTTACTTCACTACAGGAGTTGGAGTTACTATTCAAATGAAGATGTTACATTGTTACATACAAAACATAAAATCTGTGTTGTATGAAATAAACAGATTATCAATGGATTGTTACTGCCAAAAGTATATTCTATAAAAATGATCTCCATCCTAATTCCACCACTGCATGATGTCATATCAATAATAATGATTATGATTTATTATTATTATTTATTCATTATTGTAAACTGACTGGTTTGTATTCTGCTTATTCCGTGTGCTTCTTGTTGTTATTCATTATTTCAATGTTTTCCCCTCTAATTATGTATGCTTATTTCTTTTAATTTTGGGCGTTTTTTGTTGCATCATTGTAACATCATTGCTGAATCTGAAATAAATTAAATTGGTTTTCTTAAAATTAAAAGTTAAAACTTTAAAACTTTAAATTTAATGAAAAGAAAATGTCACAAGAAATCTAAAAAAAAAAAAAAAAAAAAAGCTTTGCAACTAAGATATTCTACAGATATGTTTTTAGGCAATAATTGAATTAAATACAAATATTCACTGTATGTTAGGCTATTTTTTTTTAAGGAAATTGTCTGTACGTTATTTTTACAATTATTTTTTTTATTTGATGGGGTAACTGTTGGGCAACTTTTGCTGCCAGAAATGTGATGGTTTTTTTTGTTTTTTTTAATTATTTTTTAATTTTTTTTTTTTTTTTTACAGTGTAGCCTAGGTGACCAAATTGCAATTTGAGTGACCCGGAAAGAGAATGATGTAATTCTGCTAAAATAAATACTATTACTAGGCCTTTTCTAAATGTAATTTAACATGTTTTTGTTCTCCATCTGAAATACACATTAAATCCTCTATCGTTAGGCTATGTATAGGCTACATGAAACACGTGCAGAAACAGACCAGATCTAACAGCTATTATTTCACTGCGCTACTTTTAGTGATTGCACCAACAGTTTTCACAGAACAGATTTAATTATCTCCCAGTAAAAATAACGTGCAACAATAAAACATCAGAGGACTATTTTTTTTTCTTCTTTTTTTGCAATTACGCATGGGTGGGGTAACGGCGTTTCATTGTCTATTCATTTAAGTTACTCTGGGGGGATAAATGGAAAGTTTGAGTGCAGAGAGGGACTGTAGTGCTCTTGTTAGGTGAGAGGAGGAGAGGAGGGGAGAGGAGGAGAGAGGAGGAGGTGGGAGTGCGTGGGACTGCCGGGCAGACGGAGAGAGAGAGGGGAGGGAAAAAAACGCAGCTTGGACATTCCCAGGCTGGGAAACATAGCGAGGGAGAGAGAGAGAGAGAGAGAGAGAGAGAGAGAGAGAGAGAGAGGGGAAGAGAGGAGGACTGTTTTTCTCGCGCTGAGATCTTGCATGAAGAAGGGTGAAAAAGCGCCTGGAGGAGGTTAATGGAGGCTGTTTGACAACAACTGAGAGGAGAAAGTTTTGGCGGAGAATGTGGAGAGGAAGCAAATGCAGGAAAGGAGCTGAGGACTATGTAGGAATTCCTGACTGAAGTCATGGTAAGTCCCCATTTCTGGAAAAGTCATGTAGCTTTTCTAACAAGGGCATTTTCCAAACTTAAAGAGCTCTTATTTGCATTTTTAAAAGTCCTATGAAGGCTGGTATCACAGTGGCAACATGAGCTTTTTAGTTTTTTTAGTTTTTGTCTGCCTTGAATTAACTTCAGTATGTTTTTAATCCATCCAGGCTTTAATATGTGTTTTTTTTTTTTTACTTTAATTATTCTCATGAATGCATGGGTTTGATTTGAAGTCAGCAGTTATTAACACCCGGCTTACAAAGTTGTCAAATCCCAAATGGCAGCAAATTATAATGACATGATTTAGTGACGCTGGTGACTTTTGTGGTCGACTTGCAGAGAGGGAATCAAGAGCTCTCTGTTGCGTCTCTTGGGATTCTGTTTACCGTCCACACCCACTCCTGGTCTGATCAGTGACACACAGAGGCCGGGAGACGCAGAGAGGCCGACACATGCACACAAGCATATGAGATGATACATTAAATCAAAGAAAGATAGAGAGTGATGAAAAGTTGGATCATATTCTTGCTTCTGTGCATTGGGGAAGGGTGGAGCAGTTTGGCAGGCAGAGAGAGAAAGAAAGAAAGAAAGAGGGAAAGAGAGGAATAAAAGAGGAGGGTAGGGTTACTTTTTATTTTAGGAGAGTTGGACGGCAGTGACGGTGGTTTCGGTGATGCCGCATTTTCCATATTGGACCTGGGAGAAAAAGGGGCAGAGAGAAAGGAGGGGGAACAAGGGATGGCATGGACTGCAGGGAAGGAAGAACATGTGCAGCACAGTTTTCCTCTCTGGGGTGAAAAACAGTTACAGATGTACACACAAGAATACAGAATAAAGTAGAAAAGTGGGACATTTCCTGCAACACAATGCACATAAGAGAGAATTTAACACTTCAACAGGCAAGTCGAAATGTCTAACAGGCCTCCACATGTGTGCAAAAGGTAAAAATACTTGAGTGTGTGCAAACACGGCTGCTAACACATGCACATAGGTGTTAAAATGAGTCATGCAGCACTGTGACACACACACAGTCACCTCTGCCAAGAATATGTGGCAGAGGGTATTTCCATCCTCTCCATCTGCTGATTTTGAAACTCTAATGGGATGTACCGGCCCAGAGTGTGGCCTGAAAGTCTGATGAAAGTCGTCGCATTAAGGATTTGGCGTGTTTGCTTTAACCCGCTCAGAGTACCAGGCGGGTGGAGATAACGGCAGCAGAACAATCCAGACAGGGTCAGCAATGGTGTCAATCTCAGGAATCTTTCTTTCATTGAGCTTCCTGTGATTGTCAGGACGCACTGACATGAACGGGGCACGCAGACGGAGGACGGATAGTTTTCAACGCGGCTATTATATGCTGATTGTGGCCGTTTCATTGCCAGATTTATTGGGCATCCGTGCAGTTTCTTTGTTTTTCATTTGATCTTATTATGCATAAAAAACACAATCTGGAACCCGTGTTCCGTTTGTTAAACCTACAGAAAACTATCTCTAACTCTGTAGGTCTAGGGAACATTTTAGCGTCTTTAAGCCACTTGTTTTGATTTTGAGGCCCACAGTTTTTGGCTGCAGCAGGAAACTGTTTTTAAAGTGGAAACTTCAGAAAAACCCATTCTATGCTACCTCCCCAGCATCAAACAGCAGAGAGATGAATGCCTAAAGTACCAGTATAGGACTCTTGGCCGACCCATCATAACCATGCAGGGTGAAACTGCCCAGCAAGGTCTCCAACCTAAACGGCAGAACAGGTTGTTAGTCAATACCACCCACAATGACACTTATGAGCGTTTCGCTGTCATTTTACATACACGTACTGTTCATTGTTGTAACAGAAAAGCTGCAGTTTTGTTAAATTTAGACTACAAAACCACTCATCTAGGTTTAGGGCAAAGAACTTCCTGGTAAGGCGTTTTAAGAGACAGTTTAAACATAAATGAATGTGACGTGACTACCGGAAGTGATGCAGTTAAACACAATGCAGAAAATGTGAGGCACGAAAGTTCAGTGATGTTTGAATCTTATCGTTTACTTTTGTTTTTCACATGGGGAACGAACCACGTTCCCCTGGGTGAAAGGCCGGAGTTTGTTAAAGCTAAAATCAACTAAAGCTGTCCTGTAAATCCATTAAGAAAGGGTGAGAGGATGCTGTGAGAGTCTGTGTTTGAAAATTAAAAACCAATGCTTTAATGAAATGCTTTAAACTTGCATTCCTTCTAAAGACCAGCAGGGGGCGACTCCACTGGCTGCAAAAGGAAGTACAATTGTATGGAATCCTATGAGAAATTGACCATACTTTTTACTTGATTTATTAACTCATTTAACATTTTCTTAACAAGTTTATGGTCTCATTCACTAATAATACAATATTTAATAAAGTGGTGAAACTGTTGGCTGGTTTACAACAATTAGAAATGATACTCCAAGCTAGAAAAAAACCTACCCAGGCTGTAATAAACTAAAACTGCCAAAGTTTTACTCTTCACCGAGCTACTGTATCTTGTTACATTAATATTGGACAATTATGCAAGCGAGCCTATGAAACACTGTAAAAATGGTAAAAAAAAGGTCAATATAGGCTTACAGTCAAATAACAGTTAACCACCGTAAGTCATTTTACAGATCATTTCTTTAAAAATATTGATAACATCCACTAAACTTTCTTTTAAACTTTAATATGACTTTTAATAATCAAGTGTTTAGCAAAGTTTGCTGCCAGACTTTGTGCCCTTAAAAAAAACAAAAATACATTAAATGTCAAGCTTAACTTGAAGATAGATTTACATGTGTTTTGCGTTGTATTTTCTTGTAATTTTCTTGTAATTTTTGTCTTTTTGCATATAATTCACATAAAAGACCATAAAGCAATGGAATAATACTGTAAAAAAAATGTACAATGCCCCATTATATTAATTTCCAGATTTAATTTTAAATTTTATCCTTAATATTTGTGATAAAAGTCATTTACTTTTCATGACAATTGCACTTTGTGTAGAACCCCCCCCCCCCCCCCCCCCCCCCCCAAGAAAACCCTGTAAAATAAATCAGTAAATCTCTGGAAAACAACTTTTTGTTTTTTCAGTGTATACGTTGCCGCAGGGAAAGTGACATACTAAGAATATCAATAACGCCAATAAATGTGACGAAGTGCCATGCTCTTTAGTCACAGATAACAAAAAGACAATGACTGGAGGCCAAGTGTGTGAAATTCCACCTCTGCTCTCCATCCAGCAGCAGACTGCAGCACTTAAGTCGTCTAAAACAATCTAATAACGGAGCTGTTTGACCTACTGCAGGTCGGGTTAGATTATACAGGAAGATTTAGGAGAGGAAATCACTCTCAGGCCTCTTCTCCTTCTTCATCCTCCTTTCCCTTTGTCTGGCACTTCTTCCTGTCTCTTCTGTTCCCTCGTTCTCTGTCGGCATCTTGTAATTTTTGCCCCTAATCATGTCATCCTCTCCGAGCTGCTTTAACTCTCTTCCTCTGTTCCCCCATCCTTCACGTACTGTATGGGTCTACATCTGGTTTCTATCATGGTTGCTGCTGCTCTTGTTTCCCATCGATCTCTCCCACCGGTCAGCCCTCCTCCTCTTTTTCTTTTCTCTTTTCCTTTTTCTGTCTGAACCCCTTGGTCTCTGTAGGGCTGTCTGGTTCTCTCAGTGTCTCTCTGTCTCTTTTTCTATCAGTTTCTCCAGTCACTCAGACTTCAATAACTGGCACAAAAGGCAGTTCAAGTGCTGTGTATAAATATATATCTGAATATTTATATATATCTTTGGACAACTCTCTTGCCACCAGGGATCTGCATGGAAGATTACTTCTGCTTCTTCCGTTTCGGTGTGGAGAAAGACAGGAAGTCTGACGCAACGTTGACATACCCTGATTCTGCACTGTGTGTCCATATTTGACACAAACAGGAGGACACACATTCATTCACACTGTCCTGATTGTCCTCAGCGACACTCCACGTGCAGCATTAACGCACACAAACTTTTCCGGTTACTTTTTTCCGGTGAGTAAGAAGTCATCCGCCCGATTGTGGAGAAGATTAGTTGAGCAGATTGCGGCGATCTGTCAATTAGAACATACACAAAGAAACAACCCCATTGGGCAGCCTTGGAGAGTTGTAAAAATTGTATTACAGTAAAAGAAAAAAAAGCTCAACTCAAAGTCCACTTACTACCTTTTTCCAGTGGTTTTACTGAATGTTCCCCAGTGCTTGTTCAGTTGTTATGGAGATAGCTAAGTGTTGATGATCACAAAATCTCAGTATGGAACTTTGGTCTTGTGATAACTTCTTGGAATTCCCCTAAAGTTAAATATCATTCTGCCAATATCCTGTGAAGGACCACGTATCTCCAGGACATCCAGACATCGAGCTGAGAAAATACTTGTTTTCAGCTTCAGGACGATCCATCTTTAGCTACTATTATACAACAAATTTTTTAAATTTCCTAAAGGTTACAATTAATCCTTCCACTGTGTTGTAACACAAGTGTTTTGGAGGTAACTAAGCAGGGGCTAGTTCATTCAGGGTTACCAGTAACTAAAATGGTGTGTCAGTCAGGACACAGTGAAAAGATGAGGAGATGTAATGAGTGTGAATCCTGGTGTGCTCCAGCAGTTTATATCACTCTATAGCATTTTTAGTTAGTTATTCCTTCAGGGACTTAATGCTCTTAAGGACGGCGAATATCGGCAGGCGAACGGTGATGCACAGCAACTGCTGCAGTCACTTACTCACATGTAAACTAAACATACACTGTGAACAAGTTCAGGTACAAACTTTAACAAAGTGCACTTATCACCATACGTGTGCAAGGAGTACACACACAAATACAGAATAAAGTAGAAAAGTGGGACATTTTCTGCAACACAATGCACAAAAGAGAGCAAGAAGAAGAGAAAAAAACGCAATGCATGTCTGAGCCTTTTAACAACTAGTGCAGTCCGCATTCAAACTGGGCCTGTTCGGAATGGGACGATTTCTACTTATTCAAACAAATTCACGCTCATCACTGTGCTTCCTTTGGTCCTTGGCCACCAAGGAGCATACCCACCATGGCACAGTTATGTCCCATAGCAATGCTAGAGTATACATATCTAACTAACAGCTAGCGGTTTGGGACAAGGCTATTTCCATGAACAAAGGCCTTGCAATGCTTAGTTACATCACTCATGCTTGAAGTGTTCAAGTTTTCTACAATGTAACATCTCTGTCCTCTTCTGGTCTTTCTTTAGCTACTATTATACAATATACAATATCAAAAGTAAAAGTTCTCATTATGCAGAATGGACCCACTCAGATTGTTTTATACATACTAAATATATTATTACATTATTGTTGTTATTGATTCATTTATGTAAGCAGTGTTTTCATTTTGTGAAGATACTACTTAATTTATTGTTATGAGGTTTAATTCATAAATAATGTCTAATTATTTTAAATAAATCATTTTTTAATGTTAGATTTTGATCTGAAAAAGTAACTAAAGCTGTCAGCTAAATGTAGTGGAGTATAAAGTACAATCTTTGCCTCTAAATGTATTTGATGAGAAAATTAAAGTTACATAAAATGATAATACTCAAGTAAAGTGTCTCAAAATTGTACTTAAGTACAGTACTTGAATAAAAGTACTTAGTTACATTTCACCACTGCTACACAGTGTGTTCATTTGTCACATTTTGGATGAATAAAATTCCATAGATCTGAAGAGCTCGCACTGGAAACCGCAATTCTTTGGGTCCTCAGCAATACCCGCCAAGTGTGCAGTCAACCGGATGAATGGTTGTCTGGAAAATCAAAGGACAAACAGACAGAGACTACTTCCCTTTTAGTGAAATTAAAAAACCACAACATTTAGAGACGTGGTGTTCTTTAGACAGTCTTTACCATGCAAATATTTAAAGATGCCTCATTGCACTATTTTAGCTGGCAGACATTGCACAGTTCCTCAGTGAAACCCCAAAATATGACTCCAGCAGTACTTTCACTTCCGTACACTTACTCCAAAAATGATGACGTGTGTTCTCAAAGACGTGCACAACAAATCAGAATGAGCACTTCTTCTCTGGTGAAAGCTGTTCTTAGCATGCCTTAAAATAACTGCCATGTTTCTTGTCAAGCTTCTAACTCAGATCTGTTCTTCATCATCTTTCTGGTTTGGTTTCATTTAGTGATAATGTGCGTACAGCGATTTCTCCAAAGTCCATTTGGAGATTGTGCTGGAAAAACTGCAGTAGGCTGTATTTATTACAGATCATCCCATCACATCATACTACATATGTTCCGGTTTGTCCAAAGTGAGTGCTTTACTATTTTGTATCCGATCGAAGAGTAACTGAATTACACCTGTAGGCCCTTAAAGAAGAGGTTTAACATGAGAGGCTCCTTCTGTCTTGGAGCCTGAAAGGAAATCTAATTTACAAATTTCATCAAGGCTGCTTTGTTTCATGTGCACGTATGGTTCTGTGAGGGAAAAGTAGAGTGACTAATTGCATTAGATTCGCTGGTGCTGTACGCTACAGGTTAGACAGAAGTGACAGATGCATGAATCAACTTGACCCTTCACCTAGACGAAACAAACGGCACAGCTGAGCTGCTATGACCGATTTTACTGGAAAATAAGCAACTTTGGATGTTTTGGTGGAAAAGCAGCATCACTCTTTTTCTACTTCTATTACTGTATTTGAGTAATTGTGCTTCCAGTGAAGCAAACCTGGAAGCGCCTTCAGACGGCATTCTTTCAAAACCACCAATGGTGGTTGCAAAAGCACTCCGGTCCTATCTATCTCAATACAAAATAAGATGATTTCTCACTTGATTTATTAGCTCGGAAAGAACTGTCGTGGTAACATTGGTCTCAATTGCTAGTTTCAAGTATTCTTCAAGACAATATGATGTTAATTGTATAAATAATGGTCAACACATCTAAATGCTGTGAACTTGTTTGTCGTGTTTTCGTCTCAGAACTTTGGCACATTCACTGTGAGTGTTTTACTTCATAAAAGTTTATTTGAAAATTTTGTTCATGTAAAAAAGTCTTTGGTTGGTTGTACTAAAAGACACATTTTGTTTAAGTATTAACAGGTTATTTTTTACCTCCTCAGTCCAAATATGTTCTCTCCCAGTTTCAAAAAACCAGGAGATGTCGACGGACGTAAAACAAGATGGCTCCTGACGTAACGCTAAATTCGATGCTTCAAATATGTCCATTATTTATATACAGTCTGTGTTGCAGACTGGGATCCCATTCTTTGGATTTTCACAGTGGAATATCCTGTTGAAAGTTGTGTGCACAGGCATGCAAACACAGAGTCAATGCTGAGGAAATAAAATTGGGGAAACAGTGCTGGTGACAATACAATTGTGCATCACACATCCAAACTAAATATTTTTGCAGGCGAGCTGGCTTGTCACTAAGCAAACTACATTGATTTTTTAGCTTTCTGGCCGTCTCAATGTGAGCAAAATTTGTTAAATAATATGATGCTTATGAGCTTAAAAATGGTTTAAGGGTAGCTCTCCAAACCTGAGTGGAACACTTAAGTAATGAATGAGTGGTGCATTGAGTTGTGTTCTCTGGCACGAGCCTCCTATTTGATCCTGAGGGGATCTATTGAGCCAATTGGGCTCAAATTGCAGATTTGTTCCCATTCAAGTTGCGTCTGTGAGACAGTGTTGAAAGTACAGAGGCATTGCACATAATTATATTGGCATTTAGAGGCAGTCTGATGTTACACAAAGAGCCATTCCTTTGAGAAAACACACCAAAGGACATTAGAGAGCATCCACTGTCAGGTTTGAGTTTTTTTGCTTTAATAAAGTGTTGTTTTGAATTAACTCAGGTCTTGTGGGATGCTTTTAAAGGGCTTTAGTCTTAGAGGAAGTTCCTGCTGGCTTGCCTTGCAATCCCCTGAACCCCCTGCTGTGCTTTTACTAGACTCAATATGTTCTGTCAGTGAGCCAGAAGGCTGTTTAAACCTCTTTTACAACCACTACACCTATTACAAGCTGCCCTCTGACAGACTGTTGTTTACCATTAGTCTGAGACACCTCCTTCTGTATATGTGATGTAATCCTCGTTAAATATACTTTAATGTGACCAAATGCTGCACAACCTCTGTCCTCAAAAGTAATTATAAAGTTTTGCGTAAGACTTTATTGCTAGTGTTGGTCTTAAAAGTCTTGCTAAAGTTGTGTTTTGCCGAATATGTTATCTTTCAATGTGGTGATATATATGGATGGATGGATGGATGGAAAGAAAGAATGATAGATAGATGGATAGAGCAAAAGAACTACAAATAGATTGATAGAACAAAAGAACTATAGATAGATGGATAGAACTATAGAACTACAGAGAAATGGAAAGAACTAAAGAACTATATATAGATGGATATAACTATAGAACTACAGATAGATGGATATAACTAAAAAACTACGGAGAGATGGATAGAACTAAAGAACTGTATATAGATGGAAAAAACTAAAGTCCAATGTATAGATGGATAGCACTATAGAAATATAGATAGATGGATAGAACTAAAGAACTATAGATAGATGGATGGATAGATCTACTTTATTGATCCCAAACTCAGAAATTATTGTGTTACAGCAGCAGCAAAGGTTAAAACATCAAGCACACCATACAACAAATGGAAAAGTATTATAGTGTATGTATAGTATAGTATAATAGTGCAACAAGGTGCTTTTATTGGCCTTGTTCTAACGTTATGGCACGAAAAAGGTTAATTACTTGGAAACTAGAATGACATGCCAACCATCTGGCAAAGTTTTCACTTGTTTTCAGATAAATAAGAACGATTTAGACACTTTTAATAAGAGCTTTTTATGTGTGGCTTACTAAAAAAAGAACGTCTTGGTGATGGAGTGGTTTTGTTTACAAAAAAACCCAACGGACTAACATGACCTTACAGCTGCTCTGCTGCTGGAAAACTGAGCTGCGTTCAGCAACATTTATGTAAGTTTTGTTAGATGATTTGTGTTTTTTTTTCCAAGTTGCAAATTGTATAGCTTCACTTCCAGAAGTCTCTGTTACTATGGAAAAAAATAAAGCTGCTTGACTCTGAGCCTGGTGGTGCCATAAGGACTGAAGTCACAGTTGAAAAATTTTGCTCCACAGCCAAGAAAGTGGATAGGAAACAGAACCTTGTGAGGTCTTGTGAGTGACCCAATGCAACCTCAGCAGAGCGAGAGATAAACTGCAAACACCAAAGACACACCAAAGGGGCAAACCTACGGGTCTGTAAAGTGAAACCAATGTGTAAGTGTCTTAAACCTGCATTCTTTTTATTAGCCAGCAGGGGCGACTCCAATGGCTGCTGCAAAGAAGTCCAATTGTATAGAAACCTATGAGAAAATGACTACCTACTTCTCACTTGATTTTTTTTCTCTCATTAAAAAAAAATCTTAATGGGTCTATGGTCTCAATTGCTATTTTCAAGTCTAATAAAGTGCTTTTTAAATTAAGATCCAAAATACAAAAATAATACCCAAGCTGTAAAAAAACAAAACTGTCCTTTAAAAGAGGATGAAGGTTTTAGAGGACGCTGTGAAAGTGTAAGTGGCCAGCAGGGGGCGACTACACAAGTTGCAAAAAGAAGCGCTATGGTATAGAAGCCTATGAGAAATTGACCCTACTTCTCACTTGATTTATTACCACAGTAAACATTTTCCTAATGACTTTATCGTCAAAATCGATACTCCTTAGTCCTCTATAATACGGCATGATCTTTATTTTGCAAATTATGCTTGCAGAAAATAAAAAGATGATAAGGCAGCATGTGTGTTTTTTACTTTTTCACAGTCTTTTTAGTTTATAAGAGCTAATTGTAACATTTTGGTCACCTAAAATTTGTCACTTCTAGGCAGCTCATTTTGAATTACAGATAGACTTTGATAACCAAGCTAGCTGGCCAGTGGTATCATTAGCTTGTTATTTAGCATCATTCTCTTCAGCTTCACCCTCTTGTCCAAGTATGTTCCCTTCTGGCTCCAAAGACCCAAGATGGTGACGGACAAAATGCATGCGTAGTCTACAAACCAATCCGTCACTTTTATACAGTCTGTCTTCTGTGTCTGAATTTCCATATTCTCCCACCCTATTCCAGATTTGAGTCAAAACACAACTGCAAATAAGTCTTGACATTTGTTTCAACCTTAGTTTGAATATGTGATTTGTTGAATTTATTTTATCAGGGCATTTCAGGCGAAGTTGCGCAAATCGGAAAACTACAGTACTTTCTTGTTTGTAGGACACATTCTGTCCTGACATGTGGCTAACCCCAAACCCTCCGTTTACACAAAAACAAACCCAAAAAATAATTTTCAATACTGTTGAACCTCGGTCTTCTTCCATCAACCCCCGCATCACCACCAACTCATTCCCTCCTGGCCCCTCTCTCTCTCTCTAGCCGCTCTTTTTCTTTTTCCTTTTCCGTACACTCTGTTCTCCCGTTCTGGTTTTTTCCCATGGCTTTTCATGCATCCCCTCGGTTGTTGTAGTTATTCAGGACAATATGCCGTCTGTTGAAGAGAATCCCGACGTAATTGTTGTCAGATGACATTCAGAGAGTCGGATGGAGGTGAAACAAAGAAAGTAAGAAGAAAAAAAAAACAGGAGAGCAAATTGAGGAAAAGAAGCAGATGGGAGAGGAAACGTGAAGGGAGGGAGAGAAACTGGAAAAGAGAGAGAAAAAAGTTGCGGGTTTCCATACCAACAGTCCATGCAGAAAAATAAACACTATGTGTTGCGTGCCCTGCTCTGTCACCCTCCAGCTCACAGGCCGGCCCACTGTTATGATGTGTGTGCTGCAGTGCTTTGACTCTTTTGTTCGGGGGTTCCTACATTAACTGGGCCTCGGAGGAAATGTTTGACACTCCCCAGACCATACAACAGGAAGTTGAATATGTGTGCATATTTGTCTGCATGTGTGTGTGTCAGCAAAAGAGCCGAGACAACCCGGCTGTTAAACACAAACACAGACATTAGAGTTGATTCAGTGTCCGGTTATGGATTAACCCTTTCTTACCACCTCTGTGTCTCTCAGGGTTCGGAGGCAATGGAGGACTGCGTGCAGGGGGCGCTCTCGTCGCTTTACCCTCCCTTTGAGAGCACGGCGCCGCCCCTCCTCTCCCAGGTACACACACATTTATTCCAGGCTCACATCTCTACAGCAATAAACAGGGGAATATAAATAATGCAGATTCAATTAAATGATAAGCGGACGTTGGAGTATGCGGGGAAGGAGATGTTGTGTGCAGATAACATTGCTTCCCCGAGATATAAACTGCGGCTCGAAGCCAACACAAACAAGATCTAGCCAGCTGGTCAATTAAAGCCAAACCCTCTTCCTCCAACCAGGAGCTTCACATGACTTGTTTCATTTAAAGCTGCACAATATTTATGCTTGTAAGACTCTTATTTTAGGCTCTAATATGTACAACTTAGCCTCACAGAGTGCCAAAGACACATTTGTCTTTAGTGGTTTTAGCTTTTTTTCCTGACAAGCCAGTGTACTAAGGGGCGTTTGAGCTTCTGGGTCATTTTCTGTTAATCAAGTCAGAACTGTTCACAAGTTCAAGTCAAGTTGACAGTCTTAAAGAGCAAATCCAAGTCAAGTCATGACTGTTCACAAAGCTTTACTTGTCTTGGCTTTACAAGTCTTTCAGGGCAAGTCAAGTCGATTGACACAGGTCTAAATCAAGTTTCAGTTTCAAGCCCTATTGATGCTATAAGCTTCATAAGTCCAAAGTCACATGTGTTTTTAGTGGTTTTAGCTTTTTTTTCCTGACAAGCCAATGGACTAATGTTTTGGGTCATTCTCTGTGAGTATTAATTGGATTTTGGTGATTGGTTTGCCATGTAGTTTCCAATCCAAGTCCCAAGGAAGACCATCAGGCTTTGGTGCAAATTTCGTGTAGTGACAAAATGGGCAAGATACAGTTTCAGAGTGCTTTACTTGTCTTGGCTTTACATGTCTTTCAGGGAAAGTCTGAGTCAAGTTTCAGGTCATAAAGGGCAAGCCCAAGTGAGGCCATTATGTTCCATAACATTTTTTGGGGGAAGTCCAAAGTCAAATTGTTTTTAGTGGTTTTTATGACAAGCTAAGAGGCCTTGAGCTCAGGTTTTGGATCATTCTCTGCTAGCATTATATAAGTAATTGGTTTGTACCAAGTAGCCATGTAGTTTCAAATTCAGGCCCTCAGAAAGAACACCAGACTTTGACGCCAATTTAATGTAGCGGCTAAACAGGCAAACAGTTTCCGGATCTGTCAACTCATGCTGTTTGGCCTCAAAAAACTTTTTTCCATAGACTTACATAGGTAAAGAAACATCTGTAAATCAGCAGATAACTTTTTTGAACGTCACAACCCCTGCGAAAATGACTTGGTTTATTCATTCAGGTCCAATAACATTTATAAAGTCTAAACAAGCCGTAAAATAAATTGTTTTATTCACATTCATGTTCAAATGGATGGGTCAAATAATTATTTAATAATTATCTAACATTATAATCATTGCAAAATTACTTGTTTCACTGTCAGAATTGAATGTATTCGGTCCTATAACATTTGGAAAGTCTAAAACAGCTGTAAAATTAAATAATTTCAATGACATTCATGTTAGCAGAGCACTAAACCGGTGAGCAGAAGTCTTTAGTGTTCTATAGGCTGCATCCTATAGATGCAGAAAAGCTGCAGAAGATCTGGGTATTTTTTAAGCACAAAGGCCAACTATTTTGGCATTATGAACCACTGAGCAACTATCATAGGGAGTTGTTATAGAAAAAGCTGCTTGATGACTCGGCGGCATTATATGGTAAAATAAAGCAGCTCTTTTTCTGATTAAATGCTGTCTGGGTTGAAGAAATTCCTCTGGTCTCGAACGAATGAAACACTTTCTAAATCAATTTGATGCACTGCCTGGACATGTAGCTGATAGGAAGGCTGCTCTAACATGAAACGTTTCCCCAGACATGAACGATATGTACTGTATGGAATTTAGTTTTGTGCATCTAATCAACAATTCCACTGAATAACTGCACTCACTCAAGTTTTCTTTCCATCGTTTCACATTCACTCAGGTCTTCTCAGTCCTGGAGTCGACCTATCAACATGACAGTCTTCGCTACCTCTTGGACTACTTTGTTCCTGCCAAGCACCTCCTGCACAAACTCCAGCAGCACGCCTGTGTGAGTACCAAACTGCAAACACTGCATATGAGAACACACACGTCGCTGTATAATCAGACGCAGAATCAGCTGTCAAATGCTGAATGTATAGTGTGAGAAATATTTCAGCTGTTGGCTTTTTTGATTCATTGTCGTGTGTGTATTGGCAGAGCACACAGCTGAGGTCTCAACTCAGTCAAGACAAGGTTTGAATCAAGTCTGAAGTGCTTATGAGGCCTCATTTGTTTGTGGGGAGTTTATGGGAATTCTACGGAAGTTAAGACCAAGTCCAAGTTAAGTTGAAATTCTGTCTAACAAAATCTCAAGACAAGATGAAAGTCTTTGAAGACAAGTCCAGGTCAAATTTAAGGTCCTAGAGAACAAATCCAAGTCAAATCACAACTGTTCACATTGCTTTATGTATTTTTAACTCATTCAGGGCAAGTCCAAGTCAAGTTAAAGGTCTTGTCAAACTAAGTCCAAGTTACATTGAAGTTTCTGAAGAAAAAATCTAGACTATGCCACAAGTCTTCACATGGCTTTACTTGTTTTTAATAAGTTCATGGCAAGTCCAAATTAGTTGTGACAAATCCAAAGAGAGTTTATGGTAATTCTACGGAGGTTAAGACAACTCCAAGTTAAGTTGAAATACTTTCTAAATCTCAAGACAAGATCTTTTCAAACCAGTTCCCAGTCAAGTTAAAGGTCCTAGAGAACGAATGCAAGTCAAGTCACAACTGTTCACAAGGCTTTATGTGTTTTTAAGTCATTCAAGGCAAGTCCTAATCAACTAACGCAGTTGGAAGTAATTTCAAACAAAGTCTGAAGTCAAGTTGAAGGTCTTGTCAAACCAAGTCCAATTCATACTGAAGGTCCTAAATAATAAACCAGGCTAAGTCACAAATGTTCACATGGTTTCACTTGTTTTCAAGTATTTCAGGGCGAGTCCAAGTCAATTGACACAAGTCTAAGTCAAGTTTATGGCCTCAGCAATGAAAGTCCTAAAGGGCAAGTCCAAGTGAGGTCATATGTTTTCATAACATTTTTGGGTTAGTTAAGTCTTAAATCTTGTCACAGCAACTTCCTTGTCAAGCATTCTGTGAAAGCCAAGACTCAAGTAAACTCTCAGGTCAGTCTAGACGAGGTTTAAGTCAAGTATCAGATACTAAATGACAAGTCCAAGTGAGTTCATACATCTTCACAAGACCTTCACTTAAATAATGTCACTATGTATCGCCAAATATGGTCACACTGTGGTGATCGAGCCTATGGCCCACTGATGGAAGCCCCTCTGTTTGCACTATTATGAGACTGTGGTGACATTTCCAGTAAAAATCACAAACGGCGCACAGTTAGAGACTGTTTTCCTTCACCCAGCATTGGTTGGTCCACCAGAGAGGGTAGGCAGAGTAAACATAACAAACTTGTGTTGCAAGAAAACAAACAAAGATAGTGATCATTACAGATAATAAAACTTACAGGTGAAGGTGAGATCCAAAAACACACGTGCATTACGACTTGTCGACATAGGTGCTGTCAAAGAAAATAAAACAGAGAACTTAACACTTTAAGGCACAAATTTAAGTGACAAGTCTTCATAAAAGCATTATTATTGGGTCCATGTCATTCTCAGGTCTTTATTTTTTTGCCCTGAATCTAAGTGTGAAGTCTTCGTTGGAGTATCACAGTTCCTCGTGACATGAAGACACCGGTGCAAAGAAAAGTTCAAGGCTTTTATAATCTGACACATGTGTGACCCTGTCCCAGCTATCACTGCACTGTGGAGGGTCGAGTCAGCTCTAAAAACTCTCGCTGGCCGGTAAAATTAGTGAAAGTGTCTGGTGAAACTTGAGACATAGCAGCCGCCGTGACCCGCAGACAAAAGAGGTAGTTTCCTGCCTTTGGAAGCGACAGAGATGAATGAAACACGGTGAAAGGAAACATGAATAAAATGAGCTCTGGTTGTGATTTCCAGATGGATGGAAATAGTACGATATAGGATATGCAAACACATGCATCTTCCACTTGTGTCCTCACATCACTCTCTTTGCACTCTCTGCACGCAGAACAAGATAAACAAAGAGATGAAAGATGTGCTTAACTCGAAGCTCTGAGGTTTATAGTGAACAGCATTCCTTTTATTTTACTTTCCAGCAAAAAGATAAACAACACACACTGTTTAGCACAAGCTCGGAGGCTGAAAACTGTCTCATATTTCCCCCTTTACAGTTTTCCAAGACTTGGACACACACACATACACACACACACACACACACACACACACATGCTCAGGCATTGTGAGCAAACTATGTTTTCACTGTCGCTTAGTGGAGCTGCCTGGGAGTTAGACTGTGAGTCATGACAATAATTCCTTCCATATGTGAGTGTGTGTTACTGCTGTGAGAGAAAGTAGCGGTGGGAGTCGAAGGAGAGAATGAACATGGCTTTCATTCAGCGTGAAAAAAAGAGAAGATGCTGGAAGTTGCAGACTATAGTACACTGATTGAGGAATTTTTTGTGAAACGGGAGGCGCGGAAGAAGGAGCAAACACTGGGGTACTTTGAGGGAGAAGTAGGAGGAGGAGGAGGAGGAGAAGGAGGAGGAGGGGAAGAGGACACAGAATGTGGACTGACTCAAAACAGACAAACTTTGTCCGGGGGGGAAAAGTCACACATGCTTTTAGGGCCCAGTATCCACCCTGATATCAGACTTTTTTGCTTGTCCCAAAACTCAGCCACAGCAAGAAAACACTCAAGAAACTGAATAAGGGACAGAGGTAGAAAAAGGGATGGAGGAGAGGTCGGGAAAGGAATATAATTTGATCACGTCTCGTGAGTCTGGAGGGCACGAATGGGGGGGAGGGAGCAGCCTCGAGTCAGTCGATTAGACGTGACTGGGGACAGCAGAGAGAGGTTCTGGAGCAGTTTTATACCTGAAACTGCGAGAGGAAGGATATAGATCTGACACAGGATTGATTAAGGTGGGAATAGTGTTTGGAATAAGGTCTGAACAGATGAGTTGATACTGCAGGGGATGTTTGGGCCTTGGGTAAATGCTTCGTTTTCTATATTTAGTTCCATGTTGTTAAGCCTCACAGACGTGTCTTCCACTAATGAAACAGTGGACTGTTTTAACAGTGGCTTTCTGTTGTGAAGAGTTGGTCATCCGCAATTTTCTGTCTGACTCACACTGACTCTCTGCAGCCATCCAGAGTCTTCTCAGCTCGTCATGCCAGCTAAGCGGTTTTATACTTTTGGAAACGCTGCGTGAGTCACATGTCTGACATTTGTATGTGGCACTGGCTTTCGGCCAGTTGAAACAGTGGATAGTGTTGACTGGTGTGTTATCAGTTCTAGAAATTCAACTCATCTGAATGCCAAACACGACCGTGCAGGCAGGCAGGCTGGCTGGCAGGCTCCAGCTGGCTCGTGTGGGCTGTGGTTTGTGAATGGGAGTGCAGGATTGTGCGTGAGCATTAAATAGGATAGTTTCTGGCAAGAGGGGACTCTAAAGGTGAGATTTCTAAAGGGCACTACACATCCTACAGAGGTACAGAGAGAATGTCTAATTTAATGTAGATGAGGGTTTAAACACTCCTTTCTTCTTCTTCTTCTTGTGATCCTAGTCTCAGTACCTGGGCTGCCTGTTCCTTCACTCCGGCTGGCCTTTGTGTTTAGGCGAGAAAGTGGTGGTACAGCTCTCCACCCTGGACTGGAGGATCCTGCGCAGTAATGACTTCTACCTGCAGGTGGTGCCCTTCTCGACCCGCTGCCCAAGGCTTGCACTGAAATGTCTGGCCCCAGGGGGACGCACCGTTCAGGAGGTCTTGGTCCCGGAGTCACAGCATCCCCTGGTGTTCACCACTGAGTGGCTGCACAGCGTCAACAAAGAGCGAGGCCACAAGAGGGAAGGTAAGGAAACGACAAGCTTAACTTCTGCAGATGTTTTGTTGTTTTAAACATGAGAAAGCATGTAAAAGGTGTAAATTCTAATTAATGTATGGTCATAGAGTCTTACTATTGTGCTGCATTTATAGTTTAGAGTCAGGACAAGGATGGATTTTCTTCGGATTAAAGACCAGGACTTAGGGTCCTCTCTTACATTGGCACAAATCTCTGCACAGCACAGTGCAACCATCACTATTTTTTTTGTTTTTACGCCCAGAGCCAACATTGTCTAAGTAGTACTTGGACCCATTTGTGCACCCATGGGCGTGTTGGTCTTTAAATGAGGTGTGGTCAGATGCATTGTTGGAGCATTGAGGCAGCAGAAAATGACGGCACCACTGGTCGACAGAACCCCGGTCTAGTTGATATTCAAATGGAGATGTCGATAAGACGGATGAGTGGGAGACAGCAGAGGCAGAAAGCTGCCAGCTTCTGCGCCTTACATTTCACCTACATTATGCACCATTTAACTAGTAAAAGTGGAGTTGGACATGCAATAAATGCACTTGCTTCATGTACTTTAGAACATGCATTCTTTTAATAGGGCCTTTAGTCATAAAAAGAAACCCTAAGACTAGGTTTTTAGGTGATAATGCATAACAGTTTCTAGCTTAGCCAGTAAGTAATAATGTGAAGAGGACTACACAGCAACAACACAGGGGAAGTGAAACAGATGTGCTACAAGAGGCAAGTTTATGACCAAGGGAACAAGACAGGGGAGAGAAATATGGGTGTCAGCAGGTGGTGGTTGGTGAAAAGAACCATCTAAAGAAAGGCAGCAAAAGTTTAAACATTTATTTTAGTAGCTAGTATCTATCTATATTCTTGTATATCCTCACTTGTCATAAACTTTATCTCTTCTCGTCTTTGCACAGTTGGAGGAGGACTTGACACCTGCCTGGTCAGTACATGTGATGGTGTGGTTCGACTTCCGTGGAAAGAGGTCGTCTACCCGAAATTCGTCCACGACCCTTCCGAGGAGCTGGGCCTGATGTCCAACCACGAGGGCTCCACATCCGACCGCCTACCCAGTGAGGGAGGCAGCAGCCTCGGGGGCTGGGGTGGCTCGTCCTCTGGAGAGCTGGACTCCTGGTCCTGGGATGAGGAGGAAGATGATGGTTTACCGCCAGATGGCTTGGACTCTGAGTCTGGGCTTCCCCGGCGAAGGCGCAGCGAAGATGGGCTTGGGCGGACAGCGAGGCACCCTCAGCTGGACGGGGATTATGTGGAGCTGCTGGAGCCCAGGTTGGGTCCTGATGGAGGGGTCGACACAAGGCAGAGGTACCTGGAGATGCATGGGATTTGTAAAACAAAGACTTTGCCTCTGTGCAGGAGAGGTAAAGCCATCAAACTCCGGAAGGGGAGAGCTTGGGGATATGGGAGACTGGAAGGGTCAGGAAGCTTTCGAGCCGTCCTCGGTGCCAAAAGAGACGTAGTTTCCCCAAAAGGGGACATTTTACCTCCTCGGCCTTTACCAGGAGTCCCTGAACCTGGCAGAGGAAGGCGGTCTTACTCCTCTTCTGTCCTCGACTCTGATGAAGGAGATAAAACAAGCAGAGACTCAGGGGGTCTGGAAGGCCACCGTCTTTTCTTTGACGGCCAGTTTAAAGAGAGGAGGCCCGGCGTGGGCAAAGAGAGGGACAGCAACGGCCTGCCGCAGCCGTGCAGAGACAACCACAGAGGGAAAGACTCTGAGAGCGGCGACAGTTTTGTCGCAAATGAAATCAACGACTTGACGAACCACAAAGCTGGGCACGTCATAGAGGGCCACTCCGATCACGGATCTCATTCGGACTCTGTTTTCGAGGATACAGATAAACCACTGAGCGGAGACAGCGATGCCACAACTCCAACATCAGAGGCACCAGAGAAACCCTTCGCTGGAGTTTTAGAAAGCGGAGAAATGACCAACAACGGGTCTCAAATGAAGGTGACAGACGAAAGGGATGATGGAAAGACGGAGGACAGGGTCTGTCCCAGAGGAAAGGAAGTAAAAACTGCAGGATTCAGAGCACCAAGGTACACATTTATTCCTTATGGGCACTCTCACTTTCATTTTCACACTTCCATATGAAAGTACAGATCAGTAACACTTCGGTGCAAACTTTGCACACAACGTACATGATGTCCGAAACCACACACATAAAAGCTTGAAACCAAGGGTGCAAAAGACACCTTCTAACCCCCTTTAAAGGACATTATGTCCAAACAAGGTCATTTCCAAAGTGATACAAATTATTAACTGTCTGTTGCACCTCATTAGTACCTTCCTGTGCTTTGTCTTCAGGAGGAAAAGGAAGGGAAAGGGGGCCAAAGGGAGGGCTAGGTCCGGCGGCCGCGGACACCAGAAGGGACCAAAACAGCAAGGTAAAGCTGCTCAACCGAGTCCCACCACCTGCTCTGCTCCGACAAAGCTTCCAGTCACAGAGGAGAACCAATCAGAGCAAAGGAAAGAGGCGGACGAACCTGACGGGGTGCCACCTTCATCTATTGAGGGGACAGAGGACACGAGGACAAGCAGTGCAGGTCTGAGGACAATTTAACTTTAATGCATGAGCTAATACCCCTAAGGATATTTTATATAACTTTTTCTATCCCTCCACAGAGAAAGAAGCCACTTCTTTGCCTGTCTGCAATGGCCAATCAGGCGCATCCTTACTAAACCACTCTAATGAGGCGTCAGCGTCAGGAGAGACATGTCCTGAGCAGCTCAATGGTGTTACCTCGAAAGAGCCCCCCCTGCTGAAGGAACTGGACACAGAGCTCCTCCAGTCAGGGAAGCTGAAGTTAACAGGCAAGTTAATGTCAGACCTGTAGTCTTGTTATGGTAGTTAGACAGCCAGTTAGTCTTATACAACCCTGATCTCCAAAGAAGTTAGGACAAAACTTTACAAAGAAAGCATATTTAATGATTTGACCCCTGGACCCCCAAGATTGTGTCTCCGCATGCTACAACTGTTGAACTGTTTGCATTTTTAGAGCCTCTCCTGTCCTCTCCTCTCAGCTCTGTGTAAACAGATTTTCAGTTAATTTTTGTTACATGACCGCTCGTCTCAGCAGAATCAATCATGGCTTCACAGTGTCGCTGAGGAGGAAAATGTAATGTTTTTTAACAGGATTTAGTTAATACAAACGGTACATTTTTGGCAATGTTTTAAAGGAGGTTTTAAAGTGATTCTGACAGAATTATCACAATTTTAAGCTTCATTTTGGAGCCTTTTTGTAATCGATGATCCATTCAAGGACTGTCAGAATGTTCAAATTCGGACGATAATGCATGTTTTTTTACAGTTTCTTTCTACAATAAATGGTGAATTTTTGGCGATTTATTAAAGAAAACATGCATTTTAGAGGGTTAAACTATAAACTTTTGTTTGTTTTTTGCAAATATACACTCTGCTCTGTTTTTGTTTATTTTTCACCCAACATACCAACTTTTTTGGAAATGGGTTGTAGGTGCGTTTACCTAAATTTTACAAAAAAAAAAATTGCACTTATTTTCAGAGCCATTAATCAGTCTGATATGAGTGTACAAATATGATTATAATTGCTTATAACCGATAGACAACTTTTGATCATTAACTGTGAGCAGACGAGCAAACAACTGAGTCACAGTTCACCTGCTCAGGAAAATGTAACGCCTCGTTTCCAATGAGCTCTCTGCATGAACAAGAGTCCATTCATTCCTATGGTTGCAGTGCAGATAGCTAATTTGTCGTGCCTTTTAATGGTGCAAATGCTATAAAGTGTAACAAAAAGATAACTTAATGGAAGCTCTGAAGTTCCTGCTTGCATCCCACTGACATGCAGAAAGTTTCTAGTCTCAGCATGTTCGTCCTTTAACCGTCTCAGTGTTTAACCTGTTGTTTACTGACCACAGGGACAGTGGACAGGCTGGGACGTGCTCTGGTCGTCACAGAAACAGACGCATCAGAGGAAGGCTTCTCTGAGGACGAGATGGCCCGAGTCCTGGCCTGCTACCACAAAATCACTCGGTAAGGCTGCAATCCTCCAACTACAGTTGGAAAATTAACCAAGAGACACATTTCAGTGGTTGGAATAGTTTTTTTTCCTAGATCAGGGTAATTTAATCACCTGTAAACAACCATGGCCTCTGCATTCTCTTTTGTGCAGAATAACTCAGAATGCCAGAAATAATAAAAGTTGAATTTCTTGGGTATTTATTTTTACAGAAATGTGACTAAAATAGAATATATATTTGCACATTTTCCCAAGAAGTTTGACCAATTTTAGGACAAAACTGAAAATGTAAAAATTACTTTTTAACAACCTCTACTTCTAACCTTTCTTGTCCTCTCCTCTCTGCTCTGTGTAAACGGCCCTTAGTTTTGTTCAAAATTTACTAAATATTTGTCATGTGACTGTTCGTCTCAGCTCAGTCATTCAGGAGTTGCCAGTTGCGTTCTGAAGTGCAAAATTTAGTGTTTTTTTTTTTTTTTTTTTTACAGCATCTGGTTAGTGGAAATTGTTTATTTTTGGAGATTTTTTAAATGAGACATATAGAGTTAATTCTGATGAAAATATCATTATTTTAGGCTTAAAAAATGGTTACATTTCGTTTACGTATCACACATTATTTCTTCACATACTGTTGGAAATGTCTAAATCTGAGGATTATTTCTGTTTTTACAGTTTGTGACTATGATTAATGGTGTAATATTTGTAATTTTTCAAAAAGAAATAATGTCTTTTAAATCCACCAGTGGTTTGTCACTGATTCAAACTCTCTAGAAATATAATGATATATCTTAAAATCAATGATCAGCTGATTACATTCTGGCTCGTGGCACTTGTTTCTTTCATAAACCTGTTCAGTGAAATGCCTTTATAATTATCTCTGATTCGACTTGCTTCTTGCTGACTTTGCCAAATGCAGTGAAAGGTGGGGTTAAGAAAGTGCAGCATGTGCCAGAAAGCAGAGAAAATACCCATAACAAGTGGATTCAAAGTCAATTTAACAATATCTCTGAGCTCGCCAGTTTACTTGGCACGATCGCGAGTCGTCTGTAGCTCAGAGCGAGTCTGAACAAAAGTTCCCCAGCAGGTTTGGGAAGAAATTATATGAAGTTTAAGGTTTTAAAACACAGATCACGCCCAAAATGTCCCCTAAAAAAGTACTACAATTAGTTTTAATCTCATGATATCATTTTTAAGAGCACTCTTTTTTAACTCATTTTAGTATAAATCTATTTATATAGATCTATTTTTCTTTCTTCTGTGTTTGTGTGTGTGTGTGTGTGTGTGTTTAAAGCCAGGTCTTGGGTGAATTATATATAGTTGATGGATGAAGAGGATGGAAGAGAAAAAAAAAGAAAAAAAGAAAAAAAAGGATATATATACATATATATATATATATATATATATATATATATATATATATATATATTTAAAAAACAACAACAGTAAAACATATAATAATAATAAAGTTTATAATAAAGTTAGTTAAAAAAATAATATTATCATTAATGATAATGATAATAACAACAACAACAACAACAATAAAGTTATAATAATAATAATAATAATAATAATAGTCTTTCAGGGGGCTTGAGAGTGGCAAGTAGGGCTTCTTTCTCTCTTCTCATCTTTCACTTTTCCAAGTGCCCACAAGTGTTATAAATATTGGAAAAATTTTGAACTATTTCTATTTTTACAACCTCTCCTCTCAGCTCTCTGTAAACAGATTTTCAGTGAATATTTGTCACATGACCATTCGTCTCAGCAGAATCAATCATAGCTTCACAGTGTCTCTGAGGAGCAGAATTTAATGTTTTTTCACAGCATATAGTTATTACAAACAGTTTTTTTTAGCTGAGTTTTAAATGAGACATGTAGAATAAAGATATTTTGACCGAAATATCAAAATTTTATGCTTCGTTTTGGTTACTTTTTGAGAGTGGCAAGTAGGGCCTTTCTCCCTCTTCTTTTCTGCTCCTGTTTAAACTTCCTCCATCTATCCTCATCAGGCCTGCAGCCAAAGAAAAAGGTCTCACGGTGTTAATGGACAGCAGGCGCTCCCCACCCTCCGCCCGCTGCCTCTCTGCACTTAAATCGTTCCAGGTGAGACACAAAATGTGCTAAATGTTTGCTTGTGTTGCTCTAAGTTGCCTGCAGATGTGTTGAAGTAGCCTGTATGTGTTTTGTTTCCCAGGTGTTGGTTCCTGGCGGTCTTGGATCTGTTCTGGTTCTGGTGGACGAGCAGCAGGAGTCCCTCTCTTTGAGCGTGGAAGGAGCAGAGGTGAGCTCATGCAAATTACATGTTGACGGTTTTTTGATCCTGCACGCACGCACGGCACCGCATTGTTCATTTCCTGTTGGTTTTACTTCTTTTATTTGCACTTTTAAGCTTTAAAACAGCTCGAACACCCACAAGGAGCATAAAATGTGCAGGAAAAACACAAGTTGGCCACCATAACAGCAGAAATAACTGCTCATAGATGTAAAATATTCAATATTCCCAAGCTTTAATTCCATGAATGCCAGATTCACATTCTGCTTGGATCTAAAAGAACCTTATTCCGATACATTTGGCACATCTACACTCGCGAATAGCTCTTTTTTCTACTGGCAATTCAGCTCATTGCTCCGCATTGATCCACAGAGATCTTTCGTGCTCACACGCATGAGAAAACTTTGCTTCGCCATGTGGTTTGTGTTTGAGCTTGGCAGCTTTAAAACGCTGCATGTTAAAGGGAAATGCCGCCCAAAAAGATCTCAACAGCTGTTCGAGCTGCGCCGCACATTCCTCCGCCTGTTTTATGTTCGGTTGTAATTATATTAATTCCAGCTGATGAATTAACAAATACAGATGATGCAATCACGTTTGTGCTTTCTCAGCTCTTTCTTTTCAAGGATACATAACAAAGAAGGGGGAGTGTTTATCTGTTGCCATGCAAAATATTGGCAGTTTATATTAACCCTCTGAACCCCAACAAGCTGTTTCAGGGCCTTTTTATATTTTACTCACTTGTATTTCACTGCAATTTATAAAATATATATAAAAGTCCTGCAGCTCTATGGAATCAGCACAATCATGACTGCAAGTGGGAATAACTCAAAAATGTCTTTTGTACAGAATAACACAGTTGTAATGGCATTAGTTATTTAAAACAATATTGATGATAAATTATTAATGATAAATGATATATTATTTTTAATAAAATTGGAATTAAATGGAATTTATATATAAAACACACCCACAAGTGTTGTGAATATTGTGATAATAAAATTGTGTCTCTACATGTTATACAGATTTAACTATTTACATATTTACAGCCTCTCCTGTCCTCTCCTCTCAGCTCTGTGTAAACAGATTTTTAATAAATATTTGTCCGTGACCGTTCGTCTGAAGATGTTTTAAATGAGACATGTAGAATAAAGTGCTTTTGACAGAAATATCACAATTTTAAGCTTTGTCTTGGTTCCTTTTTCTAACGGAAACTTCCGTAACCTATGATCCATTCGAGGACTGTTGGAAAGTTCAAACTCTGACAATAATACCTGCTTTTACAGTTACTTTCTATGATTAACGGTGTATTTTTGCCGATCTTTTAAAAAGACAACATACTTTTCATGGTTTAGAGGGTTAAATAACGACATTTGCAAGTATTAAAAGCTCTTAAGAGTTCATATATTCAAGGTGAAAGCATGATTTCTTGCCTTATTTTATAAACATTCTGGTAACACTTTACAATAACCATCATTTATAAATGGTAAACAGATAGTTTATTAATGTTTAATCATCATTTATAAACCGTATATATAGGCCATTTAGAATGGTAAATACATAATTTATTAATGTTTAACTAACTAAATAATTTATAAATTATTATACTTATATTATTATTATATATTATTATTATTATTATTAATTATACTTAACCATTAACAAACAATTAAATTGTAATTAATAGTTTATTAATAGTTTTAGTTGCACTCATTATAACATTTTTAACACCATATTAAGTATGTTAATGATTTTGAAATTCTTCATATACCTTTAAGAAATTGGTTGAAAACATTTACGATTAAATATGTATAGCACTTTGTAAATGGTTAATAATTGGTTTATAAACCATCTATAAACATTACTTAGTTGGTTATTGTAAAGTGTTACCAACATTCCCTTTCTCTTCCTTATGTTGATGTAATTTTCGGTAACACTTTATATTAAGGTCCTTGTAATAACCATTAATTAACAAGTAATAAGGCCCTTGTAAGTCCTTACAAGATGCTTATTAACATTACTGTGTGTTTATAAGCCTATATAAGTGTTAATAATGGCATTATAATACAGCTAATAGCAGGCTATAAGAGATGTATAATAAGAACATTAATAAAAACCTCATGAGTATCTTATAATTCTTCATAATAGCATTACAAACACCCATAACCCACCCATTATGTCTTTGCCATGCCTTTATTAATCTTTTGTTTGCTTATTGATATTAAAATATACTTTATTGCTCATCTATAATAAGATAACTATGCACTTGTTAACAGTTAACTATGCTTTTTGCAGCTAAAGGGATCTAAAGTGAGAACAATGTCTTATTACTTGTTAATTAATGGTTATTACAAGGACCTTAATATAAAGCGTTACCTTATTTTCTTTTCTTGCCTTTAATTCTGATCCTCTCCTGTTGTGTTTCAGATCCACATGGTGAAAGGAACCGGAGTCCTTCAGCAATATGTTGACAAGCAGCAGCTGCCCACAGAGCTGGACGGAGACTTCACCCACTGTCACTCAGACTGGCTCGCCTTCAGACTGGTGAGATAATGTCCTGTCTTGTTTTTTCCCACAGTCATTTCTATTTTTTTCTACTGTAGATCCACTCAGATTGATTCCAGCACTGACCTCAGCGTCTCTTATTGTGGTTTTGAGCAGGAAATGATCACTTCAGGCCATTTAAGATTGATATCTATGTGAAATTAATTACAGTCATTGTCTCACAGAACGGATGTTGAATGATGTATACAGCAGCCCTGCAGCTTTTAATATACAGTATCACAGCTGGAGACACATTCAGTGTGAAAATCTGTCATTCTTCTGTTGTAGTACAGTAAAAACGAGGGAGCTGGGAGTCTGTAGAGGAGGAAGGATGGAATAGAGGATGTTGGCGGATGATTTCAGAGATTCCTGATGAACTGGGTGTGGAGGATAAATCAAGGAATTAATTTTACTCACTGTCACTAACAAGTTAAATTTATCTGATTTTTTTTTATTATTATATATATTCTTTTATTATTTTTATTGGAATAAAATGAAATATATATATAAAACACTTTTCCAAGTGTCCACAAGTGGAACGAATATTGAAAAAAAATAAGTCTCCACATTTTATACATATTGAACTATTTACATTTTTACGGCCTCTCCTGTCCTCTCCTCTCAGCTCTGTGTAAACAGATTTTTTTTTTTGTGAATATTTGTCACGTGACCGTTCGTCTCAGCAGAATCAATCATGGCTTCACAGTGTCTCTGAGGAGCAGAATTTAATGTTTTTAACAGGATCTAGTTATTATAAACACTTTATTTTTGGAGACGTTTTAAATGATGTATACAGCAGCCCTGCAGCTTTTAATATACAGTATCACAGCTGGAGACACATTCAGTGTGAAAATCTGTCATTCTTCTGTTGTAGTACAGTAAAAACGAGGGAGCTGGGAGTCTGTAGAGAAAGAAAAATGGAATAGAGGATGTTGGCGGATGATTTTAAAGATTCCTGATGAACTGGGTGTGGAGGATAAATCAAGGAAAGCTCTGAGAAGAATCTTAAGGGCTTTTAATGGCTTTTTCCCAGACAGTTTATGTTGCTTTATCCAAACAGATGAAAACATTTTCCTGTCCTCTGCACTTTCTCTGACCTCTCAGACTCAGACTATGAAAAAAAAGTGATGAACCTGTGTTTCTACTTTAATGACTGTTTGAGTCTGACAGCTTTAGCTAACATTCTATTAAAAGTTCACATTAATATAAATGATTGTGTTATGTTTCAAATAACTTAAATGATGTGAAACTGGTGTCAGTACTTTTATTACTAACAGGCAAGAAGAGTAGAGCTGTGCAACAATTTTTTAAATATATTTTTAGTAATTGTAAATCTTGATATCTTTTTAGACAGTTACAGGGGGAAAAATACATTTTTAAATGTTATTTACACTGTAAAACATTTTTTTTAAACAGCCTTCCTACCAAGAAAAGATCCTTGACTTTGGGATTCTCTTCTTACCTTTCTGCTCTCTTCTCCCCTCAGAGCCTGGAGAGTCTGACAGAGCGCTGTGAGAGCGCCATCACGCTCCTCGGAGAAGCTCTGCAGTCGATGGACACTGAGCCGATGCCGGACGACATCAAGGTGCAGAACATAGAACAGGGCGTGATTTTAACCTAATTTCACAGTTTCTCTGCAGTAACAATAATATAATATAAGCTTAAAGAGCTATCAGACTTTTAAAATCTTAATAACCCCCTCCCCCCAACTCCTACTTTTTGCACTACAGGTGCATCTCAATAAATTAGAATATGATGGTTCAATGGTTGATGATAGTTCAAGTCAAATAGCCCCAACCAAGTATTGAGTCATATAGATGGACATACTTTTCAGAGGCCAACATTTTCATATTAAACATACTTTTTAAAATTGATCTTTTGTAATATTCACATTTTTTGAGACACTGAATTTTAGGTCTTCATTAAATGTAAGCCATAATCATTATAATTAGAAGAAATTAAATAAATTAAGACACAAAATGTTTCATTCTGTGTGTAATGGATCTATATAATGTGTTATTTCCACTTTTTGAATTTAATTACTGACAAAAATAAACTTTCTATGATATTCTAATTTATTGAGATGCACCTGTATACTGCAATGTGAACTTGTTTTATGTTTATATTTATATTATTATTTATTGTCTATGTACAAAAGTGCTTTCCGCTGCTATACTTCTGTGCTAGATATTCTATTTTTTATATATATATATATGTATATATATAATAAGGTCTGTCTAATCCTAAATCTAAGTCATAATCTAATGTTTCTCCTCCAGGCTGTTCCTCTCAGCATCGACAAGCACAGACAGCTCATGGCGAGCGTCCTGGCCGACCAGCGTTTAACCGAACCACAACAAAGGGGCGGAGCCTGGCTCGCTGGACTGACCAATAGCGCGTCTGGACTGGCACAGAAGTCACCAGACTGCAGGTACCAGAGCTGCTGGGACATATTCTTTTATTATTTTTTATTGGAATAAAATGGTATTTATATATAAAACACTTTTCCAAGTGCCCACAAGTGGAACGAATATTGAAAAAAAAAAAAAGTCTCCACATTTTATACATATTGAACCATTTTTACAGCCTCTCCTGTCCTCTCCCCTCAGCTCTGTGTAAACAGATTTTCAGTGAATATTTGTTACGTGACCGTTCATCTCAGCGGAATCAATCATGGCTTCACAGTGTCTCTGAGGAGCAGAATTGAATGTTTTAACAGGATCTAGTTATTACAAACACTTTATTTTTGGAGACATTTTAAATGAGACATGTAGAATAACGTGATTTTGACAGAAATATCACAATTTTAAGCTTCTTTTTGGTTACTTTTTTGGTAACCTATGATCCGTTCAAGGACTGTCGGAAAGATCAAATCTTGACGATAATGCCTGTTTTTACAGTTTCTCTTTATGATAATCTTTGTATTTTTGGCGATCTTTTTAAATAAGACATACTTTTCAATCTGGCTGAACAATGAGGGGTTAAATACAGATTTAGACATATTATTGACTGAAACAACATATGCATATATTTGGATGATAATAATGCTGCTTTTTTTTCTGAGGCTGCTGCAGTAAACATCAGACACAGGCATGTTGAATAAGGGCTATTTAAAACACAAAGATGTTGTGACAAACACAACATTTCTAATTGGGCAAACACTCCGACATGAAGAAAACCACCGTACACACACGGCTCGGTCCCGAGGGGCAGGAAACGGATCCGCGTGTCCTTTTTCCTTCCCACTTCTCATTTTTTGATTGAGGGATTTTTTTCTGTCAAGATGAGTTATAGGTTAAAAATACTCCTCATCCTGAAAACAAAGTTGTTTGTTTTTAGCCAAATGAATGAAAACCAGCTGGAGGAATGTGAACTTCACTTCAAACGGAGGACGGAGCGACGCGGCGTGTTTGTTTGTGCCGACTGCAGCTTAAAGATGATCTAAAGACTGCTGTATCTGTAGCTGTTCTTCTCATGCAGTAATGAGTTTTGGCTTCAGTCTGAGCGAGAATGAGGCCAAATACAAGTGTAGGCTGATTGCTGATTTGATGCCTTTTTTGCCAGACGGTCGGTCTGCAAGGCTTTTTTGTTTTTCATGAATATATGTGCATCATGTCTAACAGAAAGAGATGTGTGTTTTTGGCGACGGTAATGACAATTAGAACTGAAATACATCTTTTTTAAAAAGAGAAAAAGGGAACAAACATCTCACTCCTGTTCATGTGTGTTTGCTTGTTGGGTTAGTAAAACTTTAGATACTAACAATAACTGTGTTATTCTGCACAAAATACATTTTTGAGTTCTTCTAGCCATGATTGTACTGATTCTATAGAGCTGCAGGACTTATAACTTTTTTTTTTTTAAAGATCGCCCAAAAATACAATATGTATCGTACAAAGAAACTGTAAATAAAGGCATTATCGTCAACATCTGAACTTTCCGACAGTCCTTGAATGGATCATAGGTTACAAACGTTTCCCTGATAAAAAGGAACCAAAACAAAGCTTAAAATTGTGATATTTCTGTCAAAATCGCTTTATTCTACATCTCATTTCAAACGTTACCAAAAATAAAGTGTTTGTAATAACTAGGTCCTATTAAAAACATTGAATTCTGCTCCACAGTGACGCCATGATTGATTCTGCTGAGATTAACAGTCATGTGACATTCACTGAAAATCTGTTTACACAGAGCTGAGAGGAGCGGACAGGAGGGACTGTAAATTGCAAATAGTTCCATATGTATAGCATGTGCAGACACAATTTTATTTTTTAATAATTGTGACAATTGTGGGCACTTGGAAAAGTGTTGTAAATATAAATTACATTTTATTCCATTTAAAAAAAATTATCAGAGAAATTCAACTTGAATTGTTCTTTGTT
Source organism: Centropristis striata (assembly GCF_030273125.1). Lineage (NCBI taxonomy): Eukaryota > Metazoa > Chordata > Actinopteri > Perciformes > Serranidae > Centropristis > Centropristis striata. The sequence goes on from NC_081533.1 coordinate 11,559,552, forward strand.
TATGATTTATGTCACTATAACTACACAAAAGACATGTTTGAGTTGTTCCCACTTCTAGCCATGCTGATTTCTGATTCCATAGAGCTGCAGGACTTACAGATTTATATAGATTTTTTCTATTACAGTGAAATACAAGAGCAACAAAAAAACACCTTGAAACGGCTTGTTGGGGTTCAGTGGGTTAATTTTGCCAGTTTGCATAAATCAAACCAGTTTAAAGTTGAACACAGAACTCAACCCATCTCCCTTAATGCTGAGTAATCTTTTCATTTTTGTCCCATCAGAGCTGCTCTCGCTGCGACCTCTAAACTCTACGACAGCGTGGACGACGCCCTCCACCGGCTCGTCCGAGTGTCCAACCAGAGAGGACGAGACCTGGAAGCTCTGGGACGACTGGCGGGGCTGGTGGACAGACTAGAGAAGGTGTGTGAGCGAGAGAGAGGGTTTTTTTGTTGTTGTTTTGCTTGCTTCCTCTCTTCAATCTGAGCATCTTTTCAGCGTCCAACATTGCTCTGCACTTGAAAGGTTTTCAGTGCTGCAGCTCCACCCGTCCTCCTCCTGGGATTGGAGGGAAACTCCCTCATTTGCTGGTGTTTACTGAAGCCTTGTGTGTGCTATAAGATGTTCTTCTTCTCGTTCTCCTCCCTTGTTTTGCTCACACACAGAACAACAAAGCACCCACTACAGTATCAGACCACAAGATGTGAATCTCCACTTCCCTCGTCTCTTTCGCTCTTTGTCCCCCCATGTACAGTAAATGCTCTGTGTCCTCCTCTCACCCCTCTCCCCTCTCCCCCTGTCTCTCTCATATCCCAGTGTGATAAGGAGATTGAGCAAGTCCAGTCCCAGCTGGAAGACTACAAGGACCCTCCTCTATCTCTCAGCAGACTCTCGCTCAAACAGCAGAAGTTCAAGACGTTCAGAGAAACAGCCAACGTGAGTTAAGCTCTTCATCTGTTGAGTTAAAACCTGTCTAGAATAAATGTTAGAATTTAAATTTACTCAATTAGAGCAGGGTTCTTTAAATTAAAGCCACTATGTGTAGGATTTAACCCTCCGAACCCCACCATCGAACTTATGTTTTCTTTAAAATATTGTCAAAAATTAATTGTTTATTGTAGAAAGGTCAGAATTTGAACTTTCTTACAGTCCTTGAACGGATCATAGGTTATGAAAGTTTCCGTTAGTAAAAGTGACCAAAAAGAAGATAAAAAATGCGATATTTCTTTCAAAATCAATTTATTCTACATGTCTCATTTAAGTGTCTCCAAAAATAAACTGTTTGTAATAACTAGATCCTGTTAAAAACATTAAATGAGACGAACGGTCACGTGGCAAATATTCACTGAAAATCTGTTTACACAGAGCTGAGAGGAGAGGACAGGAGAGGAGAGGCTGTAATAATGTAAATAGTTCAACATGTCTAATATGTGGAGAAACAATTTTTTCCCCAATATTCATAACACTTGTCGGCTCTTAGAAACGTGTTGAATATATAAAAAACATTTTTTTCCAATTTATAAAAAATAATTCATCAAAGAATTTCAACTTGCGTTTTTTCTTTTTTATTATTTATGTCATTATAACTGTTATTCTGCACAAAAAACATGTTTTTGTTGTTCTCATTTCTAGCCATGATTGTGCTGATTCCATTGAGCTGCAGGACTTATAGATTTTATATATTGCAATGAAATACAAGGCCACACTGAGTAAAATGCAAAAAGAGCAAAAAACGTCTGGAACTAGCTGGGGTTCAGAGGGTTAAACATTTAAACTTTGGCGCCATTTGGTGGTAGCATCAAGAACTGACATTGACTGAATCAATTTTGACCAGAATTCTGTCATGGATGTAAAACTTTAACCTGAAAAGTAACTAAACGTACAATATTTGCCATATTTGAGATATAATAGAGTATAGAGCTGCATAAAGTACTGATTTTGAACATGTTTTTTTCCCTTTATACTGCAAGTTTCTCTATATAAAAGTTGCTCTAATGTCTGACTGTCATCCCGTTAGCCCTCAGCTTCACATCTAACTGTGACTGACTGGCTGACAGACTTGAGAAGTCAATGACTGAGAGTTTAAAATGTAAACAGATGTCTTCTGAGTCCACTTTGCCCTTCATGGGTATATTTGTGTCATTCTTGTGGATTTAGACAAATGTAGAAGTTTCGTCAGCACATTCCCAGAAGAGGAAGTTTCCATTATTCCATTAATGATTCCCCGAGTGCGTCCTGTCAGCCCTCGACTGTAAACACTTGAGGGTTTTTTTCCGAGTAGAGACCTCACTCATAGTGGATCTCCCCCCGAATCCTTTCAGGATCTGCACAGCGAGACTCTGTCGGTGCTCAGCGATCTGGAGGGCTGGTGCGAGCTGGACTGGGCGGGCCTGCGCCAGGTCCAGATCCGGCTCCCTCCGGTGAGAGAGAAGCTGAGAGACATGTCCCACTGTCTGTCTGACTGCTGGACCACCCTGGACAACACTCAGAGGCTGCTGTCCACGCTGACCGAGGTAACAGGAAGCCACACAGGAAGTTCAGATCACACATTAATGCTTTCCCCTGAGACCATCTGATCCTAGAAGCATAGCAGCTGTGTTCGATTGTCTTAAGGATATCAACCGTTGGATGGCCCAAAAATCCCATCACCTCAATAACATAAAAAAATACAACTGAAATCATACTGTTCAGTCCTCCACACACAATTAGTCAATTACAAAATCACCTCGGTCGACTATCCGCCAACATAAAGTCCTCCACCAGAAATCTGGGAGTCACATTCGACTCAAGCTTTTATGTAATTCTGTCTATCTCACCTCTCCTTTTACTTTTTACTTTTTTACTCCTCGTACCTTTTATTTTCTGTCAATCTGAGAATGTCTTGTGATTGTTTCTGTTCTGTCTCTTATTGTTTTTCTTTTAATGTAAGAATTGTTTTTAGCCTTATGGCATCATCCTTTTTGTGATTAACTGCTTTCTGTCGAAGCTTTTTGTAAGCTGCTTTTTTTAAAAAGGTGCTATATAAATACCGTTATTATTAATATTAATATTATTATTAATATTATTATTATTATTATTATTATTATTATTATTATTAATAAATCTTCCGAAGGGCAAACTGGAGTCACCTTTCCTTTCCTCTCCAGGCCACCCAGTGGTGCGAAGTGGTCTCCACCTCCTCCTCCTCCCCTTCTTCGTCTTCTTCCGCCTGCCCTCTGGCCTCCCTCCCTCCCATCCCGCCATCCCGTTTCCAGGACGCTCGCTCCTTGGCCATAGAGCTGGGCGGCGGGCCGCTCCTGGACCTCTGGACCCAGACGGTGGAGCGCTACCAGCGGACCGTGGCGCAGGTCAAACCGCGGTTCCTGCAGCCGGACAGAGCGCAGAACCAGGGCCAGGGGAAGACGAAGACGCCGTCCGCCAGCAGCCTGTGGGACCTGATGGGGCCGGAGGGGGAGGGAGACTGGGGGCTGGGAGCCGGAGGGGGGGAGAGCGGGCTGCAGTCCTGGGGGTCCCTGGCATCGCTGTTCAGACCGCAGACCTGCTCCACGCTGAAGATCGGAGAGGAGAGAGGGAATAAGAAAGAGGGATCGGGAGGAGGAGCAGGCGGAGCTGGAGGAGGGAAGTTCCTGCAGAACCTTCTGAATCCGGCAAAGAAGAGCGTGAGTTCATCTTCTGTGTTTCTCCAACTGTTGTTATGTTAAAAAACAGCTAGTTACACCATTTATAAGAGCAGAAAGAGAACAGAAAATATCAGCTATTTTTAAAATTTACTTGTGTGAATTGCATCAGGAAAAATAACCAATCTAGTGACCTGTCAATCAAATGTAGCCACGGCCCAAATTATACGATTCTTTATCTTCTGTTTTCTTCTAAATGGGGCCATTATTTACACTATTAACATCAGATTGTCTTGAAGAAACTTTTTTTTTACTAACGATTGAGACCAAAGTGTTGTCCTAAAAAAAATTCTGAGGTAATAAAGCAAGTGAGAAGTTTTCTCATTTTGTATTGAAATGAAGGGATCAAGAAGCTTCTGCAGCCGCCGTCAGCGCCCCCCTGCTGGAATTTTTGGTAGAATGCCGCTTAAGGCACTTCCTGGTTTGCCTCCCTGCTCAGACCCGGAGGTTGCCGCCTGATTTTAACATAATGTCCCTCAAACTTTCAGCCCACAGAGGCCTCGCTCCCCACCAAGCCCCCCAGGAAGCGCCACCCGAGCTTCGACCTGCAGGCTCTCCTGGCTCCTCGGAGAGGCGCAACCACCCCCAAACCATTAGAGTCCCCGGTGGGCGGGCCGAGCCGCAGCTCCCCCATGTCGTGGCTGGGGAGACGAGCCGCCGCCGACCCGGTCATCGCCACCAGCATGGCCGCAGCCATCCCCGGCTGGGGCGGAGGAGGAGGTGGAGGAGTAGGAGGAGCGGGAGGAGGAGGAGGCGTGTTGATCAGAGGGGTGGAGGTCAGCAGCAAGGAGGTGGTGGACCACACGGGGTCGCCACGGCAACACGTGCTGCTGGGGAGGACGGAGAGGGAGACCGGGACGGACCGGGCCGGGTCGACCGCTCAGAGGTGAGTCTGACTTTATATTTATATAAAAAGGAACAGATTCAGATGTCATTATGTTTGTCTTTAACGGTTACTTTAACATATAATAACCATAAAACAATTATAATTATTTTTTACACGTCTCATGTGATTATTGCAGCAAAAAGAGTTTACGTTTGTTAATTTAGTTTTTATGTTTATTTTAATTATTTATGTTGTGAGATAAGTTATATGTTCATAACTAGCATTATAAGTAGTTTTTATTCATTTGTTAATTCAAATTTGGATCAGAATTTCTAACCAGTAAATTTAAAAATAGATAAATATTTTTTATAGACGTGGTCATGTATAGATGTAAATCTATAAAAATATCTATAAAACAAGAGATGGAAATAGAAAGATCAGGATTAAAAATTAAACAAAGAAATTAAAAGTTAAGAAATGAAGAAATACAAATAAAAACAAAAAATAAAAGATTATGCAATCAGGATTAAACATTTAATAATAAAAATGATTTTCAAAACAAATAAAAATAAAGAATAAATAAAAATAATGAGACAAAAAGTATAAATAAATAAATAAATGATGATAAAGAGATATTAGATTAAAAATAAATAATTACAAATTAAAAAGAGAGATAGCAATCAGCATTAAACATTTAAGTGAAAGAAATATTAAAAAAAAAATTAAAATATATTTCAAACAAAGCATGGACAAAAGCAGATTAAAAAAACTAAATAAAAATGAAGAAATAAATAAAAAAAAGTACAAAGAAATACAAATAAAAAGGTTGGTAGCAATCAGGATGAAGAATTTTAAATAAAAAAAATATTTTTTTAAATAAAATGTTTTCAAAGAAAGCATGGACAATACAGATGAATTAAAAATGAAAATATTAAAATAATGACATCTCATTGCTGCATGTCTCCCCCTTCCAGTCACTGTCTAATAAAGCAAGAAAAATCATCTCTAAAATGTCTTTCTTGTGTACTCTCCTGTGAACTTTAAGAGGAAAAAAAGAATATCTACAAGCTCCAAAACAGGACCGGCATGATAAATCAGATTAGGGAGAGGCCGGCCTGAGCTGAATGGGAGAAATGATTCATCCTCTTTGGGATCATTCAAGTGCAGCTGAAGTCTGTTTCTGGATGATTTTATCAGTCAGCGTGCAATCTCAGATAATTTGATCTTCAGTGGCTGTTTGATCTCTGGCCATTTCTTACTGCTATCTTCACTCCCACTTCCTCTCCCCACTTTCACTCATCCACTTTCTTCTCCTCTCCTTATCATCGTCTGTGTGTCTGCAGTAAGCTCTACCTGCTCTGGTGCAGGATGCTGAGCTCAGAGAGGCAGTACGTGGCCGTGCTGAAGGGGGTGGAGGAGACCTACCTGCCCCTGATGGAGCTCTCCGACACCCCGAGCTCCATCAGGGGGAAGGCAGACACGCTGTTCCCCAACTGGGCCAGCCTCAGCAGCTTCCACTCGCAGAACCTGCTCCCGGCCATGGAGGGCGCTCTGGTGCAGAGTCTGCTGCAGCAGGACTGCTTCAGCAAATATGTAAGTTCAGTGTGTTTTCTTTAAAAGATCGCCAAAACTGCATCGTTTATCGTGGAAAGAAACTGTAAAAACAGACAAAAAATTTCGTCAGAATTAGAACTTTCCAACAGATTATAGTTTACGGAGGTTGCTGTAAGAAAAAGTACCCAAAATTAAGCATAAAATTGTGATTTTTATGTCAAAATCACTTTATTCTACATGTCTTGTTTAAAACGTTGCCAAAAATAAACTGTTGTCATACAGCATAGAAGAATAAATAAATAAATGTTAGAGTTTAAATTTACTGAGCTCTCAATTAGAGCAGGATTCTTTAAATTAAAGCCACTATGTGTAGGATTTAACCCTCTGAACCCCACCAACGTAATAAATGTTTTTTTTGAAAGATTGCCAAAAATCCATTGTTTGTTGTAGAAAGAATCTGTAAAAACAGGCATTATCATCTAATTTTGAGCTTTCCGGCAGTCCTTGAACATATCATAGTTTACGAATGTTTCCATTAGAAAAGTGACCAAAACAAAGCTTAAACTTCTGATATTTCTGTCAGAATCACTTTATTCTACATGTCTCATTTAAAACGTCTCCAAAAATAAAGTGTTTGTAATAACTAGATCCTGTTAAAAACATCAAATTCTGCTCCTCAGAGACACTGTGAAGCCATGATTGATTCTGCTGAGACGAACAGTCACGTGACAAATATTCACTGAAAATCTGTTTACACAGAGCTGAGAGGAGAGGACAGGAGAGGCTGGAAACATGACAAGAATGTTTTCAAGTTCAATATGTATAGCATGTGGAGACACAATTTATTTTCCAATATCCATGACACTTGTGAAAAGTGTTGTATATGTAAATTCCATTTTATTCCAATTTAAAAGACATAATTTATCAGAGAAATTCAACTTGCGTTTCTTCTTTTTTTTTCTGATTTCTGTCATTATAACTGTGTTATTCTGCACAAAAGACATGTTTGAGTTGTTCACATGATTGTGCTGATTCCACAGAGCTACAGGGCTTATAGATTGTATATATATTTAATATATTGTAGTGAAATAAAAGGCCACAGTGAGTAATTCGCTCTCATTTGGGAACGAGCTTTGTCCTCTTGGTGTTTCAATTTGCTATGTACGTTTTTTTTCCTAAAAAAAGTGTCAACTATTATCTTAAGTTTGTGCCAAAACTGTGATGCCCAGAAACGTCGCAAACACACACTTCTCGTGGGTCAAAAGTGATGAGTAAGAGTTTTTTTAAACAAAAATCATGCATAGTATACCTTTAAAAAAACATATATATATATATATATATATATATATATATATATAAAACATCATGTAATGTAAACAATCTAATGTCTGGCATTTGGGGACAATGAAAGATTTTTTTTTTTTAAATCTACTTGTTGGCAGGTTTGTTGGAAGGTTTGTTTACATTAGTTTGAAAAGATAAAGTCAAACCTCGTTCAAATGTAATCACTTCTTCTACTCTTTGAGGATTTTGTACAGGATTCTCTTTTTGTGGCACATAAATCCGTCATCAGACATTTCAATATAAGAATATTAAAGAATTTTACTTTAAATGTACCAGAATTCAATCAAATAAAAGCTCAGATAAGCACAAATAATTCATGTTTATTCATTAAAACAAAGACATTTTCATTTGGTTCTTTAAATCTTAATTGTCTAATTGAATAAAACTTCTACTTTTTTTGCTCATTTTTATTTATTACCTCTCTGTCTCTTGAAGCGGGAGCAGTTTCTGCAGTACTCTCACTACATCAGGAACAAACCAGAGCTGGATTCTCCGCTGGTCACACAGGCCGCCGACTTCTTCAAGGTGAGATTCATCATAAACTCTCTAAAACATCAACTTCAGTCAGAGTGTTTCAGTCTGAGCAGTTTTTTCCTCCCTCAACTAGTCTCAGTAAACATTTAATTATTTCAAAGTGCCACGTTCTCTCGCTGAATCTACACATAATAAGTGTCGGGGGTCATAAGATTCTTATTTGGTTATTTTTCTTTTGAGAAAATCTGTTTAAGCACAATGTGAGAACATCATTATGAGTAATTTTGTGGCACATCACAAGCACAAAGCAATTAAAGTTGCTTTATTCAACGGTCGCTGCAATTAAAAATGAGCCGTATACAGTAAAGCTAATTACATGTTTAATGTACACCAGGAAAGCCAATTAAAGGCGGATTATAGAGAAAGTAATTTGAGCTCGCAAGCTACAATTAACTAAAACTAATACATCGACGGCATCGTGAGATTACTGAGAGGACTTTACAAGGAGAGATCACAGCGCTTAAGATCTCATTCAAGTTGTTCAAGTGTTTGATAAAGGAGAAGTTCTGGCGGAGCGCCACCAGGGGGCGCCGTGAGCTCAGCCCTGTCCCGCAGCAGCTGCAACAAACAGCTTGTGGATTATGGCTGCAGGAGGCTTTATGGTTATCGTGATGGACGTGATGATGGCGATCGTTTTGGGGACGGCGGCGATGATCGTTACGACGCTGGAGAGAGAAACCACACGTGACTTCAGAGGAATCACAGACGGAGAAACAGATTGAGGCGGCGTTGTGTTTGTTTCTTTGAGCAATAATGAGTGAAAAGTCAAGTTTCTTCAACACATGAGAACCATAGAAAAGTGAGATTGTTGCAGCAAAGCAAAAGAGTTTGTTTTTGTTAATTCTATGAATATTATATGATTCTAAAATGTATATTAAAGTGAAAAAAGTAATTATGGATATATAAATGCATTAAAAATCTTAAAGATAAAGAGATGAATAAATAGAAATAAAAAATACAAAAATAAATGTTTATGCAGGCATGATTGAAAATTAATTAGAAATTAATTTCCAAAAAACATGCACAAAACAGATAAATAAATAGATAAATAAAAAAATATTGAAAATATTAAAAATAAAGAGATGAAAAAGTAGGAATAAAAAATACAAAAATAAATGTTTATGCAGGCAGGATTAAAATGTATTAGAAATTAACAACACATGGACAAAATAGATAAAAATGTTTTTAAAAATATTGAAAAATTAAAAAATATATAAAAAATAAAGAGATAAAGTAAAAATAAAACAATAAAAAAATAAATGTTTATGCAGGCAGGATTAAAAATGAATTAGAAATTAACAAAACATGGACAAAACAGATAAATAAACAGATAAATAAAAATATTGAAAATATTAAAAATAAAGAGATAAAAAAGTAGAAATAAAAAATACAAAAATAAATGTTTATCCAGGCATGATTAAAAATGAATTAGAAATTAATTTCCAACAAAACATGCACAAATCAGATAAATAAATAGATAAATAAAAAAATAAAAAAATATTGAAAATAAAGAGATGAAAAAGTAGAAATAAAAAATGAAAAAATTCAAGTGAAAGCATAAATATAGGACTGGATGCATCAGGAATAAAAATGTAGGTATAAAATTATTTTAAACAAAACATGGACAAAAGAGATGTATTAACAAAAAAAATAAAATGAAAGAGATGAAAAAGCAAAAATAAATAATGAAATAATTATGGTACTATATATTAAGAAATAAATACATAAATACATACAAATATAAATGCTTAACATTTTTTTCAGTTTTATAGTTTTTTAGTTGTCATAACACAGTATAATATGTGTTCCACATGAGAAAACGTATTTTTATATGCACAGTTACTTCATTTAATCTCTGCAAATTGTTTTTCAAATGTTTAAATTTGTCCACAAAACGTTTCTGACATAATTCACTCATCTACTTTTCACTATATAGACTCCTGTAATGCATTAAAGTAAATAAATTTAGATTAGTGAGTTGCACTGTGGGATTATTTTCATGCTTTATAGCCTGAAAATGAAGTTAAGACCTCATAAGAGACACCTAAGTCAAACTTCTTCTCCTCTCCTCCCCTCCTCTCCTACTCTCCTCCTCTCTTCTCACTTTTTCTCCTCTCTTCTCCCCTCTTCACTCCTCCCCTCCTCTTCCCTCTCCTCCCCTCCTCTCCTATCCTCCCCTCACCTCCTCCCCTTCCCTCTCCTCCTCCCCTCTCCTCCTCTCCTGTCCTCTCCTCTTCTCCTTCTCTCCTCTCCTCCCCTCCCCCTCTCCACTCCTCTCCTCCTCTTCCCTCTACTCTCCTCCTCATCTCTCCTCCTCCCCTTCTCTCCTCTCCTCTCCTCTTCTCCTCCTCTCCTCTCCTCTCCTCTCCTCTCCTCTCCTCTCCTCTCCTCTCCTCTCCTCTCCCCTCCCCTCCTCTCCTCTCCTCTCTCCTCCCCTCCCCTCCTCTCCTCTTCTCTCCTCCCCTTCCCTCTCCTCCTCTCCTCCTCTCCTCCCCTTCCCTCTCCTCCTCTCCTCCTCTCCTCCCCTCCTCTCCTCCTCCCCTCCTCCCCTCCTCTCCTCTCCTCTCCTCTCCTCTCCTCTCCTCTCCTCTCCTCTCCTCCCTCAGTCCAAGCTCCCCCCAGCCTCCCCCCTGTCCCCCCTGTCCTTCCCTCACTGTCTGCAGGCTCCCACTCAGAGACTGGAGCAGTACTGCGAGGCCTTAGAGGAGCTGGGAGGCATTAACCCCGCCTCCGACTCCGCCCTCTCCATCCTGAGACACGCCCAGCGGCATGGCGAGGACCTCCGGGCCAGCGACCTCATCGTCGGATGTCCGGTGAGAACGCCTGTCCCAGTTTATGACTCTGCAAGTCCCACTTTTCTTTTTCTCAGAGGGAGAGAAACTAACTCATCCTGATGAGGTCAGGCAGCTGGAGGAGAGGAAGTGTGCTCGCTTCTGTTGCTGGAGTTCATTATTTAAAGTTTGAGGGAATTTTTCCACTATTTATTTTGAATATTAACACTCTGAAACATGTTCAAAATATGTGCCAAAACAGAAGTTAATTTGCATTTTCTCCCATTGCTGCTGACCCTCTGAACCCCAACAAGCTGTTTAAGGGTGCTTTTTACATTTTACTCACTGGGGGCTTTTATTTCACTGCAATATATATATATATATATATATATATATATATATATGTATATTGCGGTGAAATAAAAGCCATAAAGCCAATAAAAACATAAAACACCCTTAAACAGCTTGTTGGGGTTCAGAGGGTATATATATATATATATATATATATATATATATATATATATATATATATCTAAGTCCTGCAGATCTATGATATCAGCACAATCATGGCTAGAAGTGGGAACAACTCAAACATGTCTTTTGTGCAGAATAACACAGTTATAATGACATAAATCAGAAAAAAAGAAAAAATGCAAGTTAAATTTATCTGATAAATTATTTTTAGGAAATTCGAATTAAAATGGAATTTTACACTTTTCAAAGTTTACACAAGTGTCATGAATATTGGAAAAATAAAAGTGTGTCTCACGTGTTAGACATATTGAACTATTTACGTTTTTAGAGCCTGTCCTGTCCTCTCCTCTCAGCTCTGTGTAAACAGATTTCCAGTGAATATATTCGTCTCAGCAGAATTACTTATTACACTATAACACTTTATTTTTAGCGATGCTTTAAATGAAACACGTAGAATAAAGTGATTCTGATATAAATATCACAGTTTTAAGCTTCGTTTTGGATGCTTTGTCTAAGAGACAAAACCAATATCACCAACCAGTATAACCAACTTTTGTAACCTTTGATCCCTTCAAAAGATTCCCTTATTTCTGCCAATGATTTCCTTTTTTTTTTTTTTTTTACAGTTTCTTAAAGTTTCTTAAATAATCCTGCTCTAATTGAGAGATCAGTAAATTTAAATTCAAACATTTATTCTATGCTGTACGACAACAGTTTATTTTTGGAGACGTTTGAAATGAGACACGTAGAATAAAATGATTTTGACAGAAATATCAAAATTTTAAGCTTCATTTTGGTTACTGTTTCTAATGGAAACTTTTGTAACTTATGCTGTAACTTACCCATTCAAGGACTGTCTGAAAGTTCAAATTCTGACAATAATGCCTGTTTTTACAGTTTCTTTTTACAACAAATGATGTGTTTTTGACGATCTTTTAAAGAAAACACAAGGTTCCAATCCTGTTTTTTTTCCCAATGAAAATCTGAACTCAAAACAATGAATTTATCATTAATCCTGCTTAGAACACATGCAGAAAAAAGACACATATTAAAGAAAGGAAAGTGGGAGAGTAGGTGGTGTTTTCTGATGGACGACTCGCAATAAACCTGCACTTTAACAGTTATTATAAACACAAAAAACAAAACAAAACTTCAACTTTCATCAAAAAGTCGGAAAAAAACACATCCACTTGCCCCATATTGTGCCACTCTGACACAGCAGTATCATTCAGAGCTAGTCGTGACAAACGTTTGACTCCCACACACACACACACACACACACACACACACACACACACACACACACACACACACCATCCTCTCCTACCCCTTTTTTTCGAGCGAGGGGAGAGATTACGGCAGCACAAACACTCCCATTGAGCTACTTCAAATCGCGCTGCAAAAGCTCTCCAAGTGAAAAGACCGTAAGTGCAGGTGTGTGTGTGTGTGTGTGTGTGTGTGTGTGTGTGTGTGTGTTTGTATGTGTGTGTGTGTGTGTGTGTGTGTGTGTGGGTGTGTGGGTGTTCATAATGTGTGTGAAGCCTCACTTATATCATGACCCACACATCTAAAAATAAAGGTTCCGCATGACCGCTCGCTGCTCAATGATGAGCCCTTTTTAATTTTTATTGGCAGAGAGAAAATGTTTCCCCCCCTGATGTTTTTCGCTCGATGTTACGTCGCCCCGCTTGTGTCTCCGCTCGTCCAGAATCGGGCCCTTAAGGAGCGTTACATAAAATGTGACTTCTGTCGACCCTCCATCTGCCTCTGGAAGGAGTTGCATCAACAGCACAAAGTCCTTTAACCCAGTAATTGACATGAACAATAAAGTCACATTCTCACAAAAGACGTGAGTCAGCCGGCCAATTAGAGCAAAGCTGCAACAGACAGAAGCATCCTTGTGAATCCAGTTTGCCTCCATGCAGTGCACTGTAATTATAATACCGCTTTGTGCTGTTTCTTTATTGACACGAGAATAACGCTTTTGTAGCCGAAATGTCTCGCAACTCCGAATTGAAGTGAGGAGGTGAAAGAGAGATTTTGCTCAGAAAATGGCCAGAAAGTGAGAGTTTAACCCTCCGAACCCCAACAAGCTGTTTCACTGTGGCCTTGTGTTTAACTGCAATATGTAAAATATATGTATAATCTAGAAGTCCTGCATCTCTATGGAGTCACATTTACGGCTAGAATTTCGAACATCCAGGCAGTCTGGAAACCAGAGAGGTTTCTTAGCTCTGTTTTAGGGATCCAATCACAGAACGGGGAGGGACGGCAAGACGATGATGCGTACTACTCGGCAGACGGAAGCTTGTAGTTTTCTTACGGATCCAACATGGCTGCTGCAGACGCGAAACTCTCTTTAGCGAAAGTTGAAAGGCGAAAGGTCTCTCAGCGGCTCCGCTGTCCCCCGGCTCGTAGCGAGATCACCGGTCTTGCTGGTGATTAGCGCCGCTACGAGCCGGCGGTCTCGCCGGTGATCTCGCTACGAGCCGGGGGACAGCAGGGCCGCCGAGAGGCCCGCAGCAGCTTGTTTATTGCCCATAAAATCAGTGGATGTGTGTGGCTGAATGACATGAGGGGGAATAAAGCGTGAAAATAAATAATCTTGCAGAAAGCAAAGCAGCAAGCAACACTCTCACAGACACACACACAACAAACATCCATTTCTGTTGCTCTACTACGGCATCTGGTATAACTGATCTGATTGGCTAAGAGCTACCTACAGACGCTTTGATAGACATTCTAAGCGCCCAATAAACGGCTCTGGAGGATCGTAAACCACACCTCCTCTACGGAGAAATGAACGGCTGGTTCCCAGACCAGATCTCATTTGAGATTTGTCTGGTGGTAGCCAGGCTACAGTTATAATGACATAAATGGTAAATAAAAGTTGAATTTCTCTGATAAATTATTTTTAAAAAATTTGGATAAAAAATAATTTATGTATACAACACTTATTCAAGTGCCCACAAGTGTCATGAATATTGAAAATAAAATTGTGTCTCCACATGCTATACATATTTACCAATTTACATTTTTCCAGCCTCTCCTGTCCTCTCCTCTCAGCTCTGTGTAAACAGATTTTCAGTAAATATTTATCACGTGACCGTTCGTCTCAGCAGAATCAATCATGGCTTCACAGTCTCGCTGAGGAGCAGAATTTAATGTTAATGATTTAATGTAACCTATGATGTTCAAGGAAAGTTCAAATTCTGACCATTATGTCTTTTTTTTAATTTTTTTTTTACAGTTTCTAAGATAAACTTTGCATATTAATGTTAAAAAAACATTTTTTTCTCGTACAACGTGTCTGAATATACCTTTAAAGTTTTACTGTGAGAAATCAGAACGATGATGTGAATTTTTAGTTTAGTTCTTTTGAATTGAAATTGAATATTCCTGTGAAAAAAAACTATAATTGTCACATTATATTAATTTATAGATTTTTAACTTTATTTCATGGTTAATATTTGAAATAAAAGTATTATTTTTATTTTTTAAAGAAACCAAATAAAATTATTTAGAAATTTCATTAAAAGTATTTCGTTATTTATTTTAGTTTTCATGCCGTTTGCACTTAATCTAGTAAAAACAAGAAAAACCCTATAAAATAATACAGTACATTACTATAAGATAACTGTTTTTTAGACCTGATACTAAAAGCCTTTAATGAGCTCCTTTCTGGTAATAAAATTGTCAGTTACCTTGAAAGAGCTTCATATTCAACATTTTATTATTATTAAGTAATTGTTATACTTCAGAGCAACAAAATGTGATGTACTGGCCCTTTAAGATGTTCAAAAGTGTGTGAGATTATTCACAAAGCCGTTTGTTTGAAGAATGCCAAACTGTTTCTGCTTTTTTTCAATATTTAGATACTTGTTTTAAGATAATTAAATTAAATTCTATTAGAACCAAGTGAACATTTCAACCCACTGGCAAAAAAACATGATTTATAACAAAATTTAAGGCTAAATGGGCTCTTAAGATAGAAATTAAGATGGTATCTTCTACAGATTAGAGCCGTGGGCCTGGGCCTCGGGCCAAGATAAGTGCATCCTAACGCGTGTGTGTGTGTGTTCAGATCCCGGTGGCGGAGCGTGGCGAGCTGGTGCGGCACGGTGAGCTGACGGTGTGCGGCGGCGCTCGGAGGAAGCGGGCGGGCGTCAGGAACGTTTTCCTCTACCAGCACGTCGTCATCTTCACCAAACAGAAAAACCCAGGAACAGGACGCACAAACTACAGCCACAAACACAGCATCAGGGTACACACACACACACACACACACACACACACACACACACACACACAGCATCAGGGTACACACACACACACACACACTCACACACTAACTCACACACAGACACACACAGACACACACACACACACACACACACACACACACAAACACACGGTTACTCTCTGCACACACACATACACACACACACACACACACACACACACACACTATCTTTTCCTTCCATTACCTCCTGAGCTCTCTGTGTGTTTGAGGAGTTTAAAGGAGAATCCGTCTTTCTGTGTTGTTTTTTTTCCTTTAAGCTTCATTCTTCCCCACTCCTCATATCTCCTCTCTGTCCTGTTGACTTCACATGTTAACTCTCTCGTCCCTGCAGACCGGGGAGATGGGTCTGACTCAGAGCGTGGGCGGAGAGGGAGTCAAGTTCGAGGTTTGGGTCCGACAGGCTCCTCGAACCAAAGACTGCATCACGCTGCAGGCCAAGGACCGGGAGGACAAGGTGGCGTGGACCCACGACATCGCCCATCTGCTGTGGACACACGCCATCAACAACACAGGTACGGTCTGACCTTTGACCTTCAGAAGCCTCGACTCTGAACCTCAGTGGTATTTAGATGTACCTTTTCTTTAAAAAGGTCGACAAATATACACCTTTTATCATAGAGAGAAAGGCATTACTGTCAGAATTTGAACTTTCCAAAAAAAGCTTGTTTTCTTTCACCAAAAATGCACAGTTTATTGTAGAAAGAAACTGTAATAACAGGTGATATCGCAGGAATTTTAACTTTCCGATGGTTCTCGAAAGCATCACATGTTAACAAGGTTTCACCCAGAAAGAGTTACCAAAACAAAGCTTAATATTGTGATATTTCTGTCAAAATCACTTTATTCTAATTTAAAACGTCGCCAAAAATGAAGCGTTTATCGTAGAAAGAAGATTTGATTTCATTTCGAACTGCGAAAGGGTCTGGTGTCCATGGCCATTTCTTAGCCCTGTTTTAGGGATCCAATCACAGAACGCGGAGGGACCGCAAGACGATGACGCGTACTATTGGACAGATGGAACCTTGTAGTTTTCTTACGGATCCAACATGGCTGCAGCAGACACAAAGCTCTCTTTGGATCTAGCTGACGGCGTTTTAAATAGTTTAGAGCGACAGTTGATTTTAAAAGAAGAACAACAATTGACTTTACACTCTTGTTTCACCGCAAAAAAGTATGTTTTAGCCTTGCTTCCGACAAGATTTGGCCAAAGCCTAATCTACCAACTAGCCCCGCTACCGCTCGCTGCTGTAACCATGGTGATCTGGCTACGAGCCGGGGGACAGCGGAGCCGCCCAGAGACCCGCAGCAGCTCGTCTATTGACCATAAAATCAGTGGATGTGTGTGGCTGAATGACATGAGGAGGAATAAGGCGTAAAAATAAATAATCTTGCAGAAAGCGAGAACTGGAGAAGCAAAGCAGCAAGCAACACTCTCTCACACACACACACACACACACACACACCAACACTGTCGGTAGACTGTGAGCTGAAACTACAGAGCAGCCATAACCAGAACATGCTGCAGCAAAACATTGCAGAAGCACAACTGAGCATTTTAGTCTCAAAGTAGAGATGCTAGAGGGCTAGTCCGGCTATGTAAACATCCATTTCTGTCGCTCTATCTATATATACCAGTTATCTGGTATAACTGATACGATTGGCTAAGAGCTACGTACGTATGCTCATGATAGATATTCAGAGCGCCCAATAAACGGCTTTGGAGGATCGTAAACCACACCTCCACTACGGAAAAATTAATGGCTGGTTTCCAGACTAACCTCATTTCTGATTAGTCTGGCGTTAGCCAGGCTAGAAAGAAGCTGTAAAAAAACAGCATTATTGGCGGAAAATTAACTTTCCGACAGTCCTTGAAGGGATCATAGGTTACGAAAGTTTCTGTCAGAAAAAGCATCCAAAATGAAGCTTAAAACTGTGATATGTTGTCAAAATCACTTTATCCTACATGTCTCATTTAATGTCTCCAAAAATAAAGTGTTTGTAATAACTAGATCCTGTTAAAAACATTAAATTCTGCTCCTCAGCAACACTGTGAGGCCATGATTGATTCTGCTGAGACGAACGGTAACGTGACAAATATTCACTGAAAATCTGTTTACACAGAGCTGAGAGGAGAGGACAGGACAGGAGAGGCTGTAAAAATGTATATCAATAGTTCAATATGTATAACACGTGGAGACGCAAATTTATTTTTCCAATATTCATGACACTTGTGTGCAGTTGGAAAAGTGTTGTTTATATAAATTCGGTTTTATTCCAGTTTAAAAGAAATAATTCATCAGAGAAATTCAACTTGTGCTTTTTCTTTTTTTCTGATTTATGTCATTATAACTGTGTAATTCTACACAAAAGACATGATTGACTTGTTCCCACTTCTAGCCATGATTGTGCTGATTCCATAGAGCTGCAGGACTTGCAGATTTTTCTATATATTTTAAATATTGCAGTGAAATAAAAGGCCACAGTGAGTGAAATGACTTGGAGGGGAAGTCCTTTAAATTTGGCACAAAGGCTTAATTGGACTCTGATCATTGCGCACATCTGAATTTATGGCCGAAAACGTTGTGCAGGAGTTTATTTTAGTAAAGAAGCTTTTAGTTTTTCTGAATATTTCTTTGAAAGGAGAAAGGAGGACTGGACAAACGTCCCTTAGAACCAGGATCCACCTGTCCCCTGTCCAGGTTAAAGACTAATCTGATTCCTCTCTGTGTAACTTTATCTGGATTCTCTACTTCCCTGTGAGTAGAGAGCACATTTAAACCATCAGCAGCGGTCCAGTCTGCTGTTTGATTGTTGCTCTCCAAGCGCTGCTGGCTATCACATGTCATATCCACCTCCTGGTATCCATAAAAACCTTGTGTCTCAGGATTGCTTCCTGTCATTGGTTCAGATTACAGGATCACACTGGATAAAATGAATTGCTGCTGGCATTAAAGACTGGAGGCTTCAGCATTGTTCCCAAACAATAAACAAACAGACCTTGTTACACCTGTCGTAGTCCTTTAAAATATAAATATTCAGTCTTTAGACAGCGATGTGCTTTACATAAGAATATCTTGCAAAAGAAGTGAGAGCATTATATAATCTGGATTAACCCTTTGAATCCCAAAGAGCCGTTTCAGGGCGTTTTTTGCTCTTTTTTGCTTATTTTACTCACTGTGGCCTTGTGTTGCACTGCAATATATAAAATATATGTAAAATCGATAAGTCCTGCAGCTCTATGGAATCAGCACAATCGTGGTTACAAGTGGGAACAACTCAAAAATGTCTTTTGTGCAGAATAACACAGTTATGATGACATAAATCATAAAAAAAAGAGAAAACGCAAGTTGAATTTTTTGATTATTCATTTTTAAAAATTGGAATGAGATAGAATTCATAAATTTTTAACACTTTTCCAAGTGCCCACGATAGTCATGAATATTGTAAAAATAAAGTTGTGTCTCCATATGCTATATATATTGAACTATTTGCATTTTAACAGCCTCTTCTGTCCTCTCCCCTCAGCTCTGTGTAAACAGATTTTCAGTGAATATTTGTCACGTGACCGTTCGTCTCAGCAGAATCAATCACTTCACAGTGTTGCTGAGGAGCAGAATTTAATGTTTTTAACAGGATCTAGTTATTACAAACACTTTATTATTGGTGACTTTTTGAAAGAGACATGTAGAATAAAGTGATTTTGACAGAACTATCACAATCTTAAGCTTCATTTTGGTTGCTTTTTCTCACAGAAATGTTTGTAGCCCATGATCTGTTCAAGTACTGTCAGAAAGTTTAAAATTCAGACGATAGTACCTGTTTTTACAGTTTCTTTCTACAATAAACATTGTATTTTTGTTGATTTTTGTGTGTAAAATTAAGTAATTTTTACAGAAATATCACAAATTTAAGCTTTCTTTTGCTATTTTTTCCTAACAGAAACATTTGTAACTTGTTATTCATTCAAGAACTGTAGGAAAGTTCACATTCTGAGAATAATGTCTGTTTTTACAGTTTGTTTCTGCATTAAACTGTGTATTTTTGGCGATCGTTCAAAGAAAACATACATTTGGGGTTCAGAGGGGTTAAAATGTATTGTTTTCCTTCTACTCCTTAATGATACATCCTCTCTAATCTTACAGAGTTGTGTCTGAAGGAGTCACTCTGCATGGGAATTTCCAGTAAGTTGCTGCTGGACGCGACAGGAACTCCGTCAGAGCTGGACTCCATCTACAGCCTTAATGACAGAGGTAGGCTCAGAGAATACAACATCTGGAACACCGGGAGCGCTCTACTCTTTGGGGAGCGTCACCGGAAGAAAAGCATTATAAATTAAATAAATAAGGTAAACAGTCTGGCAGCAAGAGTTGCCAAACAGTTATCATCAACTAAAAATAACCAATCATAAGTTCCTTACAGATAACATCTTAAAAAATACGGATAATATACAGAACATATCTGTGTTTTAGAAAATATATATCTCTAGGATAACTAAAGTTTTTTTTTTTTTACTTTAATATGACAAACTTTGCTTCTTTTAATTTTAATTAATTTATTTTTCATCAATTTTAGAATTTTACTGTTTAAAAAAAAGAGCAGAAAGTTTTCTTATTTTTACATTCAGAAATATGTTGTTTTTTTAATTTATTTTTTTACATAGAATTCACTGTACTTTACCATTCAAGGCCATTAAGCAATTTAATAATATATACAATATATAATATCCCATTATATTGATTTACAGATTTCAACTTTTATTTAATTTAGGTTAATATTTGTAATAAAAGCAATGTATTTTTTAAAAATTGAATTAAATTATCTAGTAATTTAAAAGGTAAAAAAAAAATAAAATAAAATAAAATAAAAAGTCTAATTTTATTTTATTTAGCAATTCTTTTAATTGGCATTTGCACGTAATGTAGAGAAAAACCAAGAAAAACCTAAAACAAACAAACAAACAAACAAAACAAGAAAAAAAAAAAAAAAAAGCTTAAAAAATTTAATTATATTTAAAAAAATGTAATTTAATTTCATTATTTAGTATTTTTTTGATGGCATCTGCCCCAAATGTAGAAAAAACCCCAAGAAAAAACAAAAAAAAATAAAAATAAAAATAAAAACAAGAAAAACCTAAAAGACCTAAAAGAAATATTTTGTAATTTAATTTAATTATTTAGCATTTTTTTAATTGGCATTTGCACCTAAAAACCCTGTAAAAATACTATGACTACTATTAGTACTACTACTACTACTACTACTACTAATAATAATAATAATAATAATAATAATGGTATACACACACACACACACACACATATATATATATATATATATATATATATATAGTATAATATTGACAACCTTTTATAACTCCTGATAATAAAAGTAATATACCTTTTCTTTTTTAGGCATTTGTACTTGGAAAAACCCTGTAAAATAATACAGTGATGATGTAAAATAGCTAATAACAATGTACTATAATATACATAATACTGTAAAATATTTTTTTAAGTGCATCACTTCACTTTGTGTCCTTTGACCTCAACCTGAACTGAGAAATCTCAGAGACGGTGATCACGTTTGTGAAAAGGCAGCTACTAACCAGAGAGAACAGAGTCAGTTCACCTTACAAACGCAGAAAGTTGAAACCACTTTTTTAGGTTCAAGCTGCGGCTTCAGGAAGTCGCCTCGTTTTATGAGACCCGATCGGATTACTGGATTGTTCAAATTTGCTCTGTGAGCTGAAAAGCGATGTGTCCCTGAGATTACAGACAGGAAACAAAACGGGTCCTGGGTGTTTCTCCCCATGTGACAAAGTAATAACGCCGTGCATGTTCTTTTTTCAATCTGGCGCCCCCGGGCTATTCTATGAATTTTTGATATTTGTCTCACACTGAGAAATTCTGAAGAGCTCTGACGTGCCTGCAGAGAATCTGTAGCTCAGTCAAAAAGCACCTTTTACTTCTGCTGTGATCAAATCCCTCCACAGCCCTCAGTCCCCTGACTGCCTGTATATATATATATATATATAACAATAAAAAACACCACGGTATGTACACTTGCTGCTTTTACAGGTGCAATATGCCACATTTCTCTGCAAAAATATCTAAAAACACAATATTTACAACGTCAGAATTATTCTACTTATCGTCACCGTGGCTGTTTTTACAACATTAACAAATTCACATGAATATATTAAAAGTTTTAGTAATTGAATGAATTAGGTCATTTTGTTACTTTTAACAATTTTTTTTTTTTACACAGCATTTTCACTGTTTTGTGAATGGAGGATGAAATTAGCTGGGGGGAGTGTTTATTTGATAAAGGAAAATATAGTATTTTATTTTATCTGCCCTAAATCTTAAACTTCTCTACCAAAAAAACAAAGAAGAAAAATGTAAAAATTAGCTCCATATATTAGACATTATTTACAAACATGGAGGAAAAATGAGTTTATTTAATAAGGAAAATACATTTGTTAAATTTATTAGCTCTAAATCTTAAACCGACATATAAGACATTATTTATTATTATTATTATTTATTTACCAAAGAGGGTTTTAGGAAACAATATTCTATTTTTATTAGCCTTTCTTCACAAAAGCAAGAAAAATCTTTAGACTCTTGTACTTCATATCTACTGAAACCACCAATAACAATACTTCATTTAAATCCCAGAGTTGTAAATTGTGTCAACAGAAAATAGAACAAATCGGGTTTCCGGTACGAAAAGGGTATCAACATAGCTGCTCATCTAATAAGATAGCAAGTAAAAGTTACGTTACCTGACGAAATTACATATTATGAATGAACTTCACTAAACTTAAATCAAACCTTTATATATTAATTCGTCAGTGACATTATTTCTGCCTGAATAAAGACAACAACTCCCATGATCCCACCGCTGATTCAATTTTTTTATTGTTATTTTTATTGAGAGCCCCCTAGTGGCAGAAATGACTTACTGTGCTTTCAGTAAATCAACAGAAACAATTGCAAAATATTACATATATTATTTTACATATAATGCATATATTATGTAATATGTATATTAAGTTTATAAAGAAAAACAAAG
The DNA here is from genome assembly GCF_030273125.1 of Centropristis striata. NCBI lineage: Eukaryota > Metazoa > Chordata > Actinopteri > Perciformes > Serranidae > Centropristis > Centropristis striata. Next base: position 11,582,109 of record NC_081533.1, read on the forward strand.
TAGCATAACATTTAAATAATCAAATTAAAGATAAATCCATATCAGTGCTTCTTCTTTTTCAACAATCTTTTTTTTCTTGTTTTATTTATTTATTTATTTGCAGGGGTTGATTTTTGTTATAGTTGAACAATGAAAATGGAAAAAAAATAAAAATGTTAATCACAAAAATAATCAAATTCAAGAACAATTACCTCAGAGTGTACTTTAATGAGTATTTACTTTTACAATTAATCCATTAAAATAGTGATGTTTTATTATTAATGTAATGAGCCATGTCGCCCATCCCTATTTCAGTATATAACCGGATATTTTTTACAAATAGTTTAGTCGCTACAATCCAGTTTTAGTGACATAAATCCTCTTATCAGTCTAAATATGTGTGCAGTGCTCAGGCATCGTTATAAATGGAGAGGAATCTGCCAGTTCAAGAAAAAACCTCTGAAAAGTCATTATCTCGCTCTTCCAATTACACTTAATGCTCGCAGCACACACTCCCACCTCCACGTATAATCAGCAACAGGTTCACAACAGCCAGCCAGAACTCCACCTGAAAAACGAGCAATTTAACCGACCGATAGAAGCACAAAAGACCGGCTGAAGGAACCTACGATCATCCCATATTGATGCGATATATTTATAGCACCACATCAGCAAAACGATATCCGTCCTCCTTGGGGTTAAAACTGAAATAAAAACACAGAAGCTGAAATATAATTCTTCAGATTCCAGACCCACCATCCAGTCTCCAAAGGCCGCCGCTGCCCTCGAGCCAAAGTGATTTCCCATTCATGGCTCAGTGTAATGCACATACTGCTCACCAGGTGTCTCATTGAGAGCAGCAGCTCAGGATTTCAATGCATGAATTGTCCTCTGGGACAGAACGCTGTGTTAGAAATTCATTGAACAGGATGAGAAAAATGCCTTCTCTCTCTGACTCCTCGCTCTTTGTCTCTCTCCACACCCAGTTCCTCCCCATTTTTCATTTTGAGAAAACATTGATTTCTCTCTCTCTCTCTCTCATTTTTTTTTTCTTTTTGCATTATAAAAGTGAATACACACAATGTAAATGGAGAAGAATTCATGCATGCAAATCATGCCTGACTGCAGGATGATATCATTATTGGATATTTGATCCACTACTTGGAGACAAAAGAGAGCAGAATATATATTTGTAAATGTATATATCCTGCTACAGTAGATATTCTGTATTTTGATGCTATCTGTTAACCTATAACCACCTCTATCTCTCTCTCTCTCTCTCTCTCTCTCTCTCTCTCTCCCTCCCTCTCTCTCTCTCTCTCTCTCCTAGTCCACAGTAGCTGCTCAGACTCCTCCTCTGTCGGCAGTCAGAAGGAGGGGGGATCCCCGGCGTCTGGGAGGGACCCCAGGAGAAGCTCCGGATCAACAAGTTACTCCCAGGTGGGGTCACAGTATCCACACATGCAGCCAGAGCTACCACTGAATTACCACACTGCCAAATAACTCCACTACGAGTTAAATTCCTGCACGCAAAACCTTACTTAACCCTCTGAACCCCAACAAGCTGTTTTAGGGCGTTTATTGCTCGTTTTGTCTTGTATTTCAGTGCAATATATAAAAATATCTAAATGGAATCAGCACAATCATGGCTAGAAGAAGGAACAACTCAAACATGTCTTTTGTGCAGAAAAACACAGTTATAATGACATAAATCATGAAAAACATCAAATGCAAGCTGAATTTCTCTAATAAATCATTAAAAAAGTAAATCTGATTTTATATATTCAGCACCTTTCCAAATGCCCACAAGTGTCATGAATATTGGAGAAAAAATTGTGTCTCCACATGTTACACATATTGAACTATTTACATGTTTCCAGCCTCTCCTGCCCTCCCCTCTCAGCTCTGTGTAAACAGATTTTCAGTGAATATTTGTCACGTGACCGTTCGTCTCAGCAGAATCAATCATGGCTTCACAGTGTCTCTGAGGAGCAGAATTTAATGTTTTAACAGGATCTGGTTATTACAAACACTTTATTTTTAAATGAGACATGTAGAATAAATTGATTTCGACAGAAATATTACAATTTTAAGCTTCGTTTTGGTTACTTTTCCTAATGGAAACTTTCATAACCGATGATCCGTTCAAGGACTGTCGGAAAGTTCAAATTTCAAAGATAATACCTGTTTTTTCCAGTTTCTTTCTACGACTAACTGTGTATTCTTGGCGATCCTTTAAAGAAACAGGATTTCAGAGGGTTAATTTAAAAAGTATCAGCATCAAAATGTGCTTGGTGCTTGGTTTGGTTCTGCTATAAAACAATCAACAACACATTTGGATTTACCATGGGCATGCAGAAACACAAAATCTAAGACAGTACACGTCTTTGAATAGTTTGATTAATTATTTCCACAGTGACTGACTGGAAGTTGAGTAAAGTTGAAAGTGGAAGTTCCTCTCTCACTAAGCCTAAGTAGGCCTCTCTCTTCAGTCTTACTTTCATTTCAACTATTTATAAAATGCTGTAATTTGCCGCTTATGCACCCCAGCCTCCACCTGTAGGCCCTGAATCTACATTCCTCAACAAGGGACGTTAGCATCGTCATAAATCTGAGCCTCGATACCAAATATCAATTCTGCACATATTCCACATTCACATAATAATTCTTTCTATGAGAGCTGGCTGAGGGAAGTGATACTAGTGACAACCACTGCATGGTTTGAAAGAATGTGTACTCATTAGCAGTCTCCAGGCTCGTCTTTGACCATGTTTAGCAATGCAAATATACCCTGATAGTTCCCGGGCCATCACAAAGTCCTATCAGGGACTTTTTGGGGCGAAATATAGGTCCCTCAAGGTTCCTGGAAAAACCTTTCTGATATTTTTTTGACAAGAGCTTGTGGTTTCAGTGGGAAAGAGAAAAAAAAAAAGCTTCTCTCGTAACTTCACATTCCTCACATTTCTAATCTATATTTAACCCTGATGAAGTGTTGAGTCATTTATACAAATAAAGCAGTTTTCATCCACTTTAGAATTACTGTTTTGTGTGTCACTGCAAACCATAATCCACTGCAGATTACTGAATACGTGCCCTAAAATCAATTCCAGACTGGGGAAATTCTCATGAATGCCCCACATAAAGTGGGTGAAGATTTTGGTACACATTGGTAGTCATAGGCAGTAAATGTATTCGGAATACCACCAATTTAACCCTCTGAACCCCAACAAGCTGTTTCAGGGTGTTTTTTGCTTTTTTAATATTACTCACTGTAACCTTGTTTGAACACAATTTTAAGCTTTATTCTGGTTACTTTTTCTAACGGAAACTTTCGTAACTTATGATCCGTTCAAAGGCTATCGGAAAGTTCAAATTCCAATGATGATGCCTGCTTTTAAAGTTTTTTCTACAATAAACAATGTATTTTTGGCAAACCTTCAATGACAACATACGCCTCATAGGGTTAAAGCTCATAAACACACCAAAGCTCACTGAAGCTGTAAACTTCCAAGGAGCATGTGAATGCACCAACGGCCTTAGCGAAGTCCCAGCCGAACTCAAACCAGAGACTTTAGGATTAAATCGTTGAAATGTTGCAAGCACTATAGTTTTTTTTCTCATGTAGTGATACAATGCTGAACTACAAGTATATAATGACAGGGAACAACTCTAGAATATTAAGTTGCCACAATAGAATGTTAAGACACAGTTCTAGAATGTTATGTTACAGCTCTACAATGTTAAGTTACAGTTCTAGAATGTCAAGTTACAGTTCTAGAATGTTAAGTTACAGTTCTAGAATGTCAAGTTACAGTTCTAGAATGTCAAGTTACAGTTCTAGAATGTTACGTTACAGTTCTAGAATGTAAAGTCACAGTTCTAAAATGTTAATGTACAGTTCTAGAATGTTAGGTTAGAGTTCTAGAAGGTTAATTCACAGTTCTAGAATATTAAGTCACAGTTCTAGAATGCCATGGTACAGGTCTAGAATGTAAAGTCACAGTTCTAGAAAGTTAAGTTACAGTTCTAGAATGATAAGTCACAGTTCTAGAACGTTGAGACACAGTTCTAGAATGTTAAGATACAGCCCTACAATGTTAAGTCACAGTTCTAAAATGTTAATGTACAATTCTAGAATGTTAGGTTAGAGTTCTAGAAGGTTAAATCACAGTTCTAGAATGTTAAGTCACAGTTCTAGAATGTTAAGGTACCAGGATAGAACATAAAGTCACAGCTAAGAATGAGTGGCCATGAATGAAATCTGTATTATTTTTTTATTATTTGTTGAGCGAATGTGCGACCACTGTGAGATGATTTATATCAAAAGGTGTCCTTCAAACAGTTCAAGCGTTTCTATATGATCAGAGAGTGAAGACAATGAGCTGTAAGGAAACAGCAATACCTGTCTGCCGTCTCCACGGTAGAGTTTAAATGAATTTGCTCTGTGCACACACACAATCACACACACAAACACACACACATTCTCTCAATCTCCTTATCTAGCAAACAGAATATGACAGATTGGCAAACAGACTGCGCTGGGAACAGATTGACAGACAGACGGACACACGCAGCCCAAACAGATAGGGCAAACACAGACAGCGATACGCACATATTCAACAACAGAGGGAGGATTGCCGCTTGTGCCCGCGCACACTTTGGCACGCACGCACACACACACACACAAAAATGTGACTGTTTCTGTTTTTCTTTATTCCTCCTCAGAGCCAGTCTCCCTCTACAGCTGTGTAACTGTCATCTCAATAAGAGTAAGTTACTCGTTTTATTACATGTTTCTTTCATCTTTTTTTCTCTCTGTTGTTGCCCTCTTTAGTTCTGCTGCTCATGTCGCCGCATCCCCGCAACGCTCGCTTTCTGATTCGACACCTTTTACTGATTCTTTTTCTGCTGGAACAAATCTGAAATGTGTCTTGAAGAACCCTTAAAGGGGAACTATGCCTGTTTTCAAAATTGTTATTGTAATGGTCTAAGACAGTCCAGAAATATCATTAAACTGGTGTAAAGTTAGAAATTTTAACATGGGGGTCTATGGGGATTGGCTGGTTTTTGGAGTCTGTTGATAGATATTACAGCATAATCTGTCCAGAAATTACAGAAAAATGCCATATTGCGTAATGTCAAAAAAATTAATAGTAATGCTATGTTGTTTTTTTGTCAATATAATGCTGAAAATGACTGCCTAATTAGTCTCTAGTGGCCATTTCAAGGAACTGCAGTTTCTGGCACTTCAGCTTGTCTTTTATGTGAAATTTAAATCAATCATCAAGAGTGGAAACAAGAAAAAGGCTAGCTGGCCTTTGTCCAAAAGTGACAAAAACTACAACAACAACAACAACAACAACAACAACAACAGATTACTAATAAGCAAGTTATGTCACAAATTTGAGAGTAAAATGTAATATTTATGTCTCTTCTATAATTAGAAACTGGAAACTGGACTCTTGCAGCTGCTTCTTCAGCTTGTCTTTTATGTTATATTTAAAGCAGCTGGTTAGCTTAGCATAAAGAGTAAAAACAGAAAAACAGCTAGCTTGACTTTGTCAAAAAGTTACAAAAACTACCAAACTAATTAACATGTTATGTCACAAATTTGAGAGTGAAATGTAATATTTAATGTCTCTTCTACAGTCAGAAACTGGACCCTGGACTCTTGCTGCAGTTTATGGCACTTCAACTTGTCTTTTATGTTCAATTTAAAGCTACTGCCAGCAGCTGGTTAGCTTAGCTTAGCATAAAGAGTGGAAACATGAAAGTGATAAAAAAACAACAACTACCAAACAGATTACTAATTAACATGATATGTCACACATTTGAGAGTAAAATGTAATATTTATGTCTCTTCTATAATCAGAAACTGGACCCTGGACTCTTTTGAGGACTTAAACATCTCTATTTCACCTCTGGGCGAGACAAACTGGACTTCGAGGAGCGAGAAGACAAAAGAGAGGCCCTCAGACTCTATTTGAACTTCTCCCACATGCATCGCTTTCCTCCCTCTTTCCACCTCCTTAAAACAAATAAAATGCCAGCAGATTATCCGGAGCAGCGCCGCACTGCTGCCCCCTCCATCAGCTCTGATATGAACCCCTGAAGTAAAAGCTGCCTCCCAAAAAAAGGATCAAAACCGCCCTGTTTAAACCATGACAAGCACCAGCAGGGCTCTCTGCGCTCCGCCATTTTGGATCTGCCAGTCTCAGTTGCTGGCAGAGTCATTGACACCAAAGGCACTTCAGCCACACAGTGCGGCCATTGTCTGCCCCGCGGCTCCCCACTAGGCCAAACCACTTGGTCTGAACCACTGACTGCCTGGCTGGCTGACTGTACGCATCACATGCTCCAGCATCTGATAATAAACAGGAAGTAATATGCAGGGCGTAAATCCACCGTAGGATTGCAGATTTAGAATGTATTATGTACTTTGTCATTTTCATAACGCTGAATGGAGTGCTTTTTTTCCCCTCCCTCTGCCTGTGTAGAAATGTGCGGCATAGGCTAGGTGTGATTGCATCTATGTAAATGAGGCAGGGGTGGTGTGAGCATGCACACACACACACACACACACACACACACACAGTGTCCATCAACACATGCAGTCATTCTTATTGTTATAAGACAGTGGAGCTCATTCACATGCTCACACTCACTCACTGTGGCCGCTCCAGAGCCTGGTACAGTGGCTAAATCATCATCAGATCACATACAGTGAGAATAAAAAACTATCATATCTTTGTTTAAGCTAATGTTGTATGAACAGTGTCAAAGTCTTAAGGGCGACATGCTATTTAGTCTTCTTTAAAGTGTAACTTATGTCAGCAACATGACCTTCTTGGTGCCTTATAAGTGTACTGATAATGACTTTTTACAGTATTATTGTTTTGTTACGTATTCTATATGCCAAAGGTATAAAAATGGGTGTCTGTGCAATTGTCGATTTGTGTACAAAAGAGGTATTGTTGTGACATTTATTCAGAGCTTTCCTGATCTCTCCATGAAATGGAGAAAAGGTGGATGTGTCTCATGTGCTTTTAATATTCCAGTTTTACTGGTTTTTGCGCTTGTGGCCAAAAGACATGAGCTACATCTGATTATTATTATGAAAGAGGTAATTAACTCGAATCTGACACCCAGGTTGGGAAGTCAAAGACAAGAAAATCTTCCTGCATGAAAATGTGGCTCCATAATCAGAGTTCTGCAGAAGATTTAGGGAGCATTCTGGTTTGCGATTGTAGTCCAACCAATAAAGTTTGAGTGAGAGAGTCGTAAAGCAACCTGGTGGTAGTTGTCGTCCCTTAGCTAATACTTTTTCTGGCCCTGGCTGCAACAAACGAGTACTTTGATAGTTGAATAATTATTGATTCCTAAAACGATAAGTTGAGTTTTCGGATATTAAATTGCAAAATGACTTAATGACTCTTATTAAGCTATCAAGCTTATTGAAGGTTGTAGTTGTAGGTTGATGCAGAGCTGCAGCAATTCAGAAGCTTTAAAAGACATTTTTATGTCATCATTAATGTGGACAGGAAAATGCTTGATTACTATTGCAATGAATTATAGTGGCAGCTTAAATGAAGTGCTTTAATCAAGTAGATCGATCCTCGCAACTGAACGAATTAACATTTAGTTGCAATTTAGGTAAATAGGAACAGGTTTGGAGAAGTAATGTGCTTTAAGGTGAGGTGAGAGCAGCTTTTAACCCTCCGATGGCAAGTCCCAATACAACTCCATCTGTAGCTAGCTGAGAAGCCAATTATCTCACCAGGACGAGTCTGCATCATCCACAAGCCCGTCGAGCCTTCTTTAGAAATGTTCGTGCATGACCGACGGGAACACGTGATATGCAAGGTCTGCTCTACAAATCTTGCAGCCAATCTTCTTATTTGCAGGGTTTAGGGTAAAATATTCAATCTAATCCAACCTAACTTTATTTATAAAGCATTTTAAAACAACCACATCGGGCCAAAGTGCTGTACAGAGAGATAAATAAACATCACAACAAAATAAAATGACTGACGTAGAGAAAAAACAACAACTCAGAAACTCGGCTTCAGAAAACAATGCCAGGTCCGCACACAGCATGAGAACATGCTAACCGACTAATTATCGACAATTAAATTAATTACATTTTTATTGTCGTTGTGTTTCCATCAATGAATTTCTATGCGCAACAGCCAATTTAATCAGATACAGCACCCCCATGCAAACTGTTTGAAAATGTGCCTAAAAGTTTTTATGCTCGCTTGAGGTGGTTTTTGTCTTTTTCGAAAACTATAATGGAAACACTTTTTCAGAATGAGTGCTGATGTAGTGAACATTTAACTCACGAATGATAAGCTGTTTCCGCACCGACATGAAAGAACAACTATTGGTTGGTGGCCGAAGTTGTACGATTATCAACCTATTTTTTGGTGTTGTTTTTCTCTTCTTCTTCTCCTGTTTACTGACGGATTAGCCTTCACCAACACATTACACTGCCATCTTCTGACCAAAGTACGTTACTGCAGCTTTAATTATTTGCTCTAAACCAGTTGATGGAAACTCACACTCTAATTCACATTTCTTCAATGCAACATTTCAAAATTTTGCTTCAAAATTTGCTTCGACTTCGGTTAATGTTGACTAACCATTGCACCCCTATCAGATAATAACCAATTAATTCTGAGATTGTGTAAGTGGCATCAATATTTTCATCTAACTCTTGCAAAGGAAGTGAATAAGCATATTTCCCCACAACTTTTCCTTTAAGATATTACAACTCAAAACTAATCTCACAGGTTATAAAACTGACTTCCACTTGCAGACAGCCTGCTTATTAACCTTACAGTGCTCTGTCAGACTGACTGGTGGGTGCATTAATATAAACACATGTTACATGAGTGCTGAGAGCCAAAACAAAAGGCATCAATATTTCATATGATGATGTAATTCATATTGTATGACAGCAAGCATACAGCCAGTAAAACCAGTGATTGGATCAAATGATATGGCGCTTAAGGTACAGTATGAGAGCATCAGGTAGCGAGCGGCGGCGGCGTCTGCAGACAGCCACAGCAGATTGTTGCTGTTATCAGATTTAGCACGTTTCATATCTGCATTCAGATTCAAAAAATTGCAAATGGCTATTGAGCCGTTCCTGAATCAATATGTAATTTGTTGGCTTGAAGAAGGCGTGTACACTTCATAGCCTTTAGCTGTTTGGTACATTGCGTTATATTGGGAGCAATGTAATGAACACCATCTTTCATTCTTACTGCAGTATAGATTGTCATATGCAAAGGATTCCTCAGCACGAGGCCAGGCAGTATTCATGTACAGAAACTTTTTTTCTACGACACACTCTGCCAGATGTTTACATTTTTTAGAATGTGGAATGTTGGAAATGCATGTTATGCTTACTTGATATTTGTACTGTGTGTGTTTTTTTTTTACTTTTTCTGTGTTGAATTAAAACTGGATGCAAGTTCCCAAATATCTCTGAGGGGATTTAATAGCAGGAGAGGAGGAGAGACAATTTTTGAGGTACTTGTACTTGAGTATTTCCATTTTATGCAACTTTAGACTTCTACTCCGCTACAGTTCAGAGGCAAATATTGAACTTTTAAGGTCAAGATTTAACATAAAAACCATGACAAATGTAAAGTGACATTTTCTTTATTAATATAACACCATAACAGTATATTAAGTAGTTAAAATGAGCTTTATCTTGAGAAACTTAAAATGCTGCTTACATGAATGGATCAATAATAATAATAATCTAGTAATATAGTTAGAATATAAAACAATCTGCACAAACGAGAACTTTTACTTTTGATACTTTAACCCTCTGGGGTTTGGGCCTATTTTTGGCCTATTTTGAATACTGTTGATTCTCTCCTTTATATACCACATAAAACATGTTTACTATTCCCATGTTTGGTATCCACTTTTTTTTTTAACTTAATTTTTATTTCAAATTTTGCAGCTTATATAGACATATATAAACAAATTCAAATTTAGTCTGCTGTTTTTCATTTGTGATCTGCTTAATACAGCATTAAAGTATATGCAAATGATATGGTTAAACAAAAGTAACACAAAAAAACAGTGTGGTATTGGTACTTTTACTGAAGTAAGTTTTGAATGCAGGACTTTTACTTGTAGTGGAGCAATTAGCAAAATACTGCAAGTATGCAAAATTGCTACACTACTTATCATCTTACTTTTATAGTGTAAAGTGAGGAATGTTTTATATTGTAGTGGAGTGATTTCACAGTGTGGTATTGGTACTTTTACTAAAGTAAGTTAATAAGAACCTGCGCGCATAAATGGCTTCTGTACTTTTGATCCTATTGTGTGTGGATACTGTATCACTTTACAGTGACCTTTGACCACCAAAATCGAATCAGTTCATCCTTGAGTCCGAGTAATTGCCAATTTTTTTTGGCCCAATTTGATTAAATTACCTACAGGTGTTCCTGAGATACTGTGTTAATGAGAATGTGACAGAAATGAGGTCACAGTGATCTTTGACCATCGGAATCTAATCAGTTCATCCTTGAGTCCAAGTGGACGTTTGAGCCAAATTTGAAGAAATTCCTTCCTGGTGTTTTTGGACATACAACCTGAGAAGATAATGATTCTGGCCAAGGCTTTTCTTTTTTTGTTTTTAAACAATCTATGCATGGACTTTTACTTGTAGTGGAGTAATTTAGTATGAACGTCATGTTTAAACACCTTATTATCTTACTTTTGTAGTGTAAATGTGACATGCTTTATATCGTAGTGGAGTGATTCCACAGTGTGGTATTGGTACTTTTACTGGGATCTGAGCACTGAGTGCGGGGGGTTAGAGGTTGTGCGAGGACCTTGTTGCAGGTCTAACCTCGAAATGAGGCCCGCAACCTCGTAACCTTAAACTGGCTGTAATGAGTGGGGTCTCTTCTGCGCCGAGCCAGCTGTGCGGCCGCTTTCCACCGGGCCTCAGAAACAGCAGAATGATTAGATAACTACAGTGCAGCGCCATATCAAATAGTTCCAGGGATCAAATTCTCTGAAGGAGGGGAGGGAGGGCTGGTTTGAGAGAGTGTGTGTGTCCATCTGTGCATGTGAGGGACATAGAGAGAGGAATGAGAGATAAAGGGTGGGTAAAGAGGAAAGGAGGGAGGGGGGGAGGACAGGAAGGGGCAGAACTGAGGGAGAGAGAAAGGGAGCGACAGAGGAGAAGGACAGGAGACAGTAGGTGGGAATGATGGGAAATGAGCGAGGGCGAAGGGGCAGACAGACAGAGAGGCACAGTCAAGGGGAGAGCAGGAGCACGAGGGGGAGAGGAGGAAGAATGGAGAGGGGGGCTTATAGAAAGAGGGAGACACAAAGTAGAGTTAGAACTTTTTTTTTTCTAATGGAGAGAACTAAGAGAGGGCCGAGAGAGCTGCAGAATGGATGAAGGAGAGAGAGCGAGCGGGGTAAAAGGGGGGATGTTGACAAAGCAGCGAGACTGTGGCGAACAAAGAGAACGTGAAGAGAATGAGTCGGGGGAAACATCAAAGGGATTTTTCAGGCCCGGTTACCGGGACAACAGACATTTGCATGCGATTAGCTTTTTACATCATATTAAGAAGGGTTAGGGTGAGGGAGGGAGGGAGGGAGGGGGGTCCGCGGAGGGAGGAGGGGAGGCAGGGAACTATAGATCATACACACACACACTGTATGAGATAGTGAGAGGGAGAGGGGGAGAAAAGAGAAAGAAAAAGAGGGACGTTGGTCATCTCACGCGGATAAACTGACTTATAGGCAGCCAGCCAAGCGTTTCTTTTGTAAATGAGAGTGCATGTTGGAGGGAGATACAGTAATATGCCGGCACAGACATTTTGGCAAAGGGAGGTCAGAGCAGCCGCTTTTTTTATTTTTTTTATTATTATTATTATTTTATTTTCTCCCCTTCTTCTGCTGCTCTGAATACAAGTTTGACACAAATGATTTAAAGCACAGTGGAACAATCTGGCATCCAAAATAATAATCTCCTCCACAAACACACACGTTGGATTTTAAGCATGATTTTTTTTTGTGTGTGTGTGTGCGTGTTTTATTGTGGCGGGATTGTATCAGATTTCTCACTTTGTTTAATGAGAAATGTGTCAGAACGTTCAGCGTAATTGAGACTTATGATAAAATAGATCAAATATAAAGAGAGGATAAAGCAAGATGTGCTGTAACATTGATAAAATGTCATCATGGAAAATATTTATCTCCACATATTTTTGAAATGAAGGATCAAGTGTTTCGTTATGGATTAAGAGAATTATCCCAGTTCTTAAGTTACACAAATATTTATTATTATATTATAGATGTTTTATTATTACTTTATTATAAAATTTTAAATAAATTATTTATTGAATAATTATTTTATTGTTTTCAGTTTTTTTTTTTTACCAGAAAAATAAACTCAAACTTATAATAAAATACATAAAATATTACAAGAGTAGTCAAGGATTAACCAAGAAGATATTGTCTAAAAAAAACATGATACGGTCCAATGAAAACCACATATTTCCATTTTTTTTTCCAGAAAAAACTGAAGGATCAAGTGTTTCTTTCCCGGTTGAGAAAATAATCTAAATCATTAAATAATTAATTACTTTATTAATTATATTTTCCTCAGCTCGTTTAACCAGAAAAACATTGTTCAGCAGCAGGCCATACAATATAACCCTGACTAACAAATAAAATAAAATAAAAAAATGAAAAAAGATAAATTAAGTGTTAACTAAGCAGATATGATGTGAAATCGATAAGATACCATTATATTTTGAACAAGTACCCGCATTTATTATTATTTTTTCTTCAGAAAATCTGAAGGATCAAATGTTTTCTTATGGGTTGAGAAAATGATCCTACTTCTTAAGTAACATTAATTATTAATTAATTTATTAATTATATTTCCTCAGCTCGTCTAGCCAGAAAAATATTGTTCAGCAGCAGAACATACGACATAACCCAAAAAAATATACATAAAGACATTGATCATGACTTAATCAGGCAAATGTGACATAAAACTGACATAATATTGTTATATTTTCCTCTTTTTTCCCCCCAGAAAACCTGACAGAAATGTTTCTTTATGGGTCAAGAAAATGATCCGACTTCTCAAGTTACGTAAACCATTTAACCAGCAATTGGATCAGCAGATTAATGCTAAAAAAAAACATGCTGACAACAAGCTTCACATGCGAAACAACACCGATTATCACCAACATATCCTCAAATCTCAACAACACACACATGCATGTTTGCACGTCCAGACACAGGTGTGTGTGTGTGTGTGTGTGTGTGTGTGTGTGTGTGTGTGTCGCTTGTCGTCCAAAATGGATCCACATCAAGCACAATAAACACCTTGTTGTTTGCACACACACACACACACACACACACACACACACACACACAGTGCATACATCACTCTGCACCTCACACAACCTTCCCCGCCATAATAAAAGCCATTAAACATGTTTCTATGGGCACACACCCTCCGGCATTTTACACATGTAATATTATCCCACCACATCTCTCCTCCACCTCCACCTCCACCTTCCTTCCTTCCCTCCTTCCTTCCTTCCTTCCTTTCCTCGCTCCTGTCTCTCCATCAATCCCCTCCCTCTTTCCTTTCCTCTCCATCACCATCCATCCATCTTCCTCCCTCCCTCTTAATCTCCACCTCTCCCTCCTTATATTTCTCCTCCTTTCTCTCTCTCTCTCTGGCCTGCTCCCTCTCTCTCTCTCTCTCTCTCTCTCTCTCTCTGAGTGTGTGATGCTTCAGTGCCCTCTGTATTGTGGCTGCATTGTGCCAGTAGGCGTCGCCGCGACAGACGTTGTCACGGCAGCATTGTGATGGGGGGGTGAAGGGGGTGATGGTGTGTGTCTGTGTGGGGTGGGGTGGAGGGGGGTGGGAGTGTATTACAGTATCAATACCCTGACACTGCGACAAAAAGGACAGCAGCCGTAGCCACATATCACTCCACCTCTGCACTCCTCCTCCTCCTCCTCCTCCTCCGTCGTCTCCTTCCTCCCTCCACCTCCTCCTCCCCCTGAATCAATTCCTCCTCCCCTCCTTTCAATTGATTTCCCACCATATCTCACTGAATATGTACATATTGATCCCCCTTCCTCCACCTCCTCCTCCTCCGCTTCCTCCTCCTCTTTCTCCTCCACCTCAGCCTCATCCCTCACTCTTTTCTTCCTCTCCTTCTCTTGTTTTTTACTCAAGCATCTATCAGATTTCACCCCCTCTATATACCCCCCCACCCTCCACCCTCACCCCTTATCTCACTCCATCTCTTTCTCTCTCTCTCTCTCTCACACACACACACACACACACACACACTTTCCTCATCTTTCATTTCATCTCCCCTATTCTTTCCCTCTTTCTGTGCCATCTCTTCTGCCCCCCCCCTCACTCCTCTCTCCATCACACCTCCCTCCCCGTCTCCCTCCCTCACGGCTGTTTTTTTTTGTTTTCTGTGTGTGTGTGTGTGTGTGTGTGTGTGTGTGTGTCACTGTCTCACTCACTCTCTGCATATTAATTGGTGCATTTCTGCTGCGGCGGAGAAAACAATCAAAGCGTCAGGGGCGGGTGATGATGCCATTGTGGCAGCCGCAAACACGTACACATATGTACCGTGAGCATACACACAAACACAAACGAGCCCGAGACACACACACATACATTGGCACACGAGGCCCGACACACACACACACACACACATATTTCACATAAGTTCAGTTGCAGGGACACATCAGCAGACATACATATATGCACTTGTATACACACATATAAAGCTGCTGACATGCAAAAGTGCACATACACACACAGTCGTGCGCACACATTGATTTACTATGTACACACACTGAGACGAGCATGCACTGCACATGTGCCACAGACTTAGTCAGTCACTCTCAGATACACAATGGCAGGCTTACAATGGCTGATCCAGGAGATATGTTCTGCGTCAGCAAAGACATTTGAATTTCCCAGCCAACGTTTACCTTCACACACTGTTTGAGCGCATTTAAATATTAAAAACCAAGGCCTTCGGTGGAGAAATTTCTCCCATATGTTGGGGGAAAAGACACAAAGGCAGAGGTCATGTGTAAATACAGCATAGCACTATTATTAAAAAAAGAATAGAAGTAAACAGCATGTAAAGGTGAGCATTTCTGTAATTACTTATCAGAATATTCTGCTGGCTTTTTGTTCTTCAAAATGTTCTGTAACTCTCTTTGATAAAGGCTGAGAGGTGGTGGAAAGAGGCGCGTGGGCTTCACCACTCTGCGCATCCTAGCCCACGTACTGTAGATTTGACTCTTTGCTTTTTTGTTGTTGTCGTTTTGCCCTTACACAGTACACTACAGTACACTCGCTCGCGCAAGCCACTTACATGAAGAATGCAAACATAAGAAGGTAAAAAACGCCAGAGGTAAAAAACAAAAGTCTGCATTGAATTCGGCACTCGAGATTTTTTCTTTTTAATTCTGCAGATGGAGCAGATAAAAATGGTGAAGGTCTAATGAAAATACTTGAAATAACTGCAGACAAAAGATAATAAGCAAGTTGCTTTCACTTGTCTGAGGGCAACAAGTCTTAGTACGCAGGAACTTTTAATTTAAGGCCATCTTTAGTTGTTGCACAATGCCATTCCATATAAAAATATTGAATACACAGACTAGAATAAAGGTTGGCACACAACTTAAAACTTTGATTCAATACTATAGTATTAAAAAATATATAATCAATGCCTCTTTTCGGCAAAAAGAAACTAGAACTACCGCCGCATGGTTATATGGCTCCATCAATCAACCTAGTTTGCATACATTCATTTGTAGCCATGACAGCAGACAATGCTTCAAACATGGATGCTGTTGCAAAGAAGCTAAATTGGATGCTTCACACACCTCTTCAGCCCGGCTGCAGAGAAGATCTATACACCCAAGGGGCATGCAAGATTAGTGTCACCAATTCAGTATCCGACCAAATGTCTCCCCTTCTGTTCCTGAGTTAAAATGTTGAATAACGGCCAGAAAAGTGTTTTTTTTGCAGAACACTACGATGTCACAGTGAACTTGACCTTTAACCTTTTGGATATAAAAGGTCATCACTTCATCATTTTGATCCTATTAGACATTTTGTGTGTAACTTTGTCATAGTTAGTGTAGGAATTCTTGAGTTATAGCCAAAGACCTGTTTTCTGTCACAGTGACCTCTGACCACCAAAATTAAGTCAGTTCATCCTTGAGTCCAAGTGGAGGTTTAAGCCAAATTTGATCAAATTCCTTCCAGGCGTTATTGATATATCATGTTCACGAGAATGCGACGGACGTGAGGTCAAAGTGAGGTTTCACCACCAATACCTATTCAGTTCATCCTTGAGTCCAACTGGATGTTTGTGCCAAATGTAAAGTAATTACCTCTAGTAGTTTCTGAGATATAGTGTTCATGAGAATGTGACAGACATGAGGTCACAGTGACCTATGACCACCAAAGTCTAGTTAGTTCATCCTTGAGTCTAAATTGACGTTTATGTCAAATAAAATGGAAAAACCTTCCTGGGATATTGCTTTTTACAAGAATGGGTTGGACGTACAACATGTTAACATAATGACCTGGGAAAGTTTTTTTCTTATATTTTTAAGTAACACCCTGCAAGCATAAATGGTTTCTGTACTTTTGATCCTATTGGGTGTGGATACTGATTCATTTTACAGTTACCTTTGACCACCAAAATTGAATCAGTTCGTCCTTGAGTCGGAGTAATTTCCAATATTTGTGCCCAATTTGAAGAAATTACCTCCAGTAGTTCCTGAGATATCATGTACATGAGAATGGGACAGACATCAGGTCACAGTGACCTTCGACCACCAAAGTCTAATTAGTTCATCCACAAGTCTAAATTGATTTTTGTGTCAAATCGGAAGGAAAACCTTCCTGGCATTCCTGAGATATAGCTTTACAAGAATGGGATGGACGT
Organism: Centropristis striata; assembly: GCF_030273125.1. Taxonomy (NCBI): domain Eukaryota; kingdom Metazoa; phylum Chordata; class Actinopteri; order Perciformes; family Serranidae; genus Centropristis; species Centropristis striata. The sequence continues at coordinate 11,599,100 of NC_081533.1, forward strand.
ACAACAACATAAACAACCTTCATGTAAAAAGGTTTTCTGTACCATTGGGTGTAGATATTGTATCCTTTTACAGTGACCTTTGACCACCAAAATCGAATCAGTTCATCCTTGAGCCCGAGTCATTTCCAATATTTGTGCCTAATTTTATTAAATTCCATACAGGTGTTCCTGAGATATGTTCAAGAGAATGGGACTGACTGAGGTCACAGTGACTTTCGACCATCAAAATCGAATCAGTTCATCCTTGAGTCCAGGTGGATGTTTGAGCCAAATTTTAAGAAATTCCTTTGTGGCGTTCTTGAGATATAGCTTCACAAGAATGGGACAGACGTACATATAATGACTCCAGCCAAGGCTTTGCTTTTCTTTTTAAATAACCTGCACACAAAAGTATTTTTTGTACTTTTGATTTTATTGTATTTGGAAATTGTATTTTTTTAAACATAATTTATCAAAAGTATCAATATATTTTCCACAACCTTAACTACTACAAATGATATAAGGGTTACCCACAATGTTAAATCCACAGAGAAATACCAACCAACTCTGCAACTATGACCCCCTCTTTTAGCTCAATGGCCTTGCCCCTAAAACTCCCTCAAATCAAAAATGTGTCTTTTGCTTTATTGACACTTCTCTTGTATGTTTGACCTTCACTGTGCAGAATCATGTATGTGCAGAGTTTGACACTAGAAGACTGACAGAGGAAAATGTCTCTGCGCTCTCCTTGAATCTGAATTTGAGGCATTGTAACACCTACATGTGTTTAAAACGTGTCTGGAGGGGTTCTTTAAGACAATTTACTGTTTGGTTCAGTCTCACCGCCCTCAGCCATGTTTCCATGGCAAAAAACCTCTGATGAACTCACTGTATACTATTTGCCAGCACCAAACAGCAGACACACAAAGTCAGTCACCAGCTGGTGAAGAAAATCACATATTTAACAACTATTCAGGTCAACTTCAGAGCAAAAAAGGAGAGTGAATATTGGACTTAAATTTGTCCAGGCCGGATTCATTCTGAGGTCATCTGAAACTGACCCTTTGTCACGGCCCGAGAGCGCCTCATACTGATGCCCCTTTAGCGTCTGTACGAGATGCTGGACTTTCAAATAACTCTAATGTTAATCCATCCATGTCAATATTAGACACTCTAAGTCAGTTGGAGTCAGGTGACGCAGTATAATGAGCAACAAAGTTCGCACAGGGAGGAGAAAGGGGAGGAAGTAAAGCTGTTTGTGTCTCATGTGAAAGCAAAAGACAACTTTGACTTATTTTTGTTTACAAATAATTCATTTTAACCCAAACTATGAACTTTTTCCTAATCCTAACCAAGTAGAATTGTTTGAAATCACAACGTTAACCATGTGTACCACATGTTTAAAATTATAACCGTAGAGGAGCGGGAAAAGTTTAACACGTAGGGCTACCCTGTCCATAAAAAAATAAGTGGCATTTCTTTTAAAGGCCTGAAGAAGACCTACAGTGATTAAAACTTTTTTAATGATTTAGCTACGATTATAAAGCCTCTTTTATATTTCTTTCGCCTTTAATGTTTACAGCTGCCAAGGAGGTAATGTTTTCAGTGCAGTTTTTCAGCAGGATTACAATGTGGGCAAGAAGTAACCCATTAAACTTTGGATCTGAAACACGGGGAGGATAATTTTTTTTTTCAATTTTGTTAACATTGCAAAATAAGGCTTTGTGTTGCATTCATTTAGCATCAGAATTAATCGGAAGAATTAGTTCCTGATCACATTTTGCCTCATCTGATCCATTTACTTTGCTCGTTTTTGTCATACAATGAAGCAATGCATTTAAACAGGCTTTCTTTGTAGCATCCATGTTGTTTTCACATTTACACTCATGAGTCACAAAAGCAACTTCAGAGGAGCGTGTGAATGCACCATCAGCCTTGGTGCAGCTCTGCGCTCTGTGAGTGCCATCCTAGTTTCTTATTTTTTTAAGTGCCTGGATTTGCTTTTACTGTTTATCCTTTTTTATTTTTTTAACCCCCATTTTTCATGAACACCTTCACAATTTTGCCCCACAGCTGAGTGCACAGAGCAAAAATGAAGTATAACAAGAAATGTTGCAGTACAGGGAAGTGAATCCATTCACATTGCATTAATAAGGGGACAAATAAGACGATGCAGGTGATCTTTTATTGGAATTTGATCGATGCAGGATGTGCACCTGCTACGCTTAAACCATTGGCCACATTGGAAAAAAGTGAGAGCTGCCATGTGGACATTGTGAAACAATCAACAAGTGTAAGTCTAATGTAAATCCATCCATATCAATACTAGACGATCTGAACAAGAGCTCCCGAAGTCAGGTGACACAGTGTTAAGAGCAATAAAGTCCACACAGGGGAGGAGAACGGGGTGGAAGTAAAGCTGTTTGTGTCCTGTGTGAAAGCAAAAGACAACTTTGACTTATTTTGGTTTACAACTTATTAATTTTAACCCAAACTATGATCTTTTTCCAAAACCTAAACAAGTACGATTGTTTGAAATCACACCATTAACATTAACCACATGCTCGAACCTACACGACAGAACAGAACGTTTGTCAATACCACCCATAACGACACATATGAGCGTTTCATGGCTCACGGTACAGAGTGTTCTAAAAATAGCACACACTTCATCATATATATACAAGTACGGTTCACTGTTGTTAAAAAAACAAAAAACTGTTTTGGTGACAAAAGCACTGACCTATGTTTAGGGCAAAATACTTCCTGGTAGGGCGTTATCAAAGACAGTTAAAACAGTAAATAAATTGACTTAAATGCTGGAAGAGAAGTAGTTAAAAGGGTGATGTGGGCCACAGAGGTTACGTAAAAAACGTAAGTTGAAAGTGGTTTAATTTTGGTTTCACACAGGACACGAACCCCGTTCTCCTGGGTGAAAGTCCACCATTTGTTTGACCCAATGAGATCCACAATTTATACTCTGCCGTCAATCACCACTACTGCGTCAGCAAGATGGTGGTGGAGGACTGTCAAAAACATAAATATGAGTCGTATTTTGCTGCCTATACCAACGCCCTATACTGACCTATAGTCTCGAAACAATGCACTTTATGAAAAGCCATTATTTCCAATGATTTTATTTCCATTATTTTCACTTTTGAAGCTTTTTTGACTGCCCGGCTTTTATTTTTTTAAGAACTGTTATTCCATAGCTGTCCTTTTTATTTTTAGTCTTTCCCACTGCTGCTATTTCTGCTGGGGACCCCCTGGAAACCTCCCCAGGGACTCCCGGTGGTCCCCGGACCTTATGCTGGAAAATCCACCATCCAAAATATGTGCACTTGTATCTCCCCATCCTGGAAGTGGCCATGTGCTTCCGGGGTGGCTCACCACAACATTCAAGCTGCCTCTTGTCCCCTGTCATCACTTTTAACACACTTCAATTGGTGTAAAACTTTTTTTTTTCTCTCTTTCCCTCCTTTCTTCTTCTCCTTCTCCTTGAAAAAAAAATGTCTCTCCAAACTGTCAGCTACCCGCCACCCCAGATGCCATATTTAGGATACAAATGTGAAAGAGATGACAGCGTTGTAAAATGGTGCCCGTGCCGAGATTATAATTAACATTTCCAACCTACATCACTCTCCCTCCCACTTCTCCCTCTTATTCACCCACTCCTGTACAATAAATGGGAAAAAATGCAAGAAGAAAGGAGAGAAAAGGGAGAAGGAAAAGAAAGGGAGATGGAGGAGGAGAAGGAGGAGGAGAGAGTGAGAGAGAGAAGAGGGTGACCAAACGGAGGGAGGAGGGAGGGGGAAACGGCGTATGCTTGTATACAACCCTGATTTCCATTTTTTTCCCAACTCGTAATGTATTTAATTCAAGTGAAACGTAATCATGACGTGTCGTGTCATTAATCTCCTCGCCGCCTCTCCCGTAAGTACACTGAGTCTTTACTTTCAACATATATCCTATATCTTCATTTATCTACTTTAATTTTATCCGCCACTCTGTTTACATATACACTTTTATGCATGGTGGCGTGACACACCGGGGGTGAAACATTTCCAAAATTGTTGAATTTATTGCGACTGTTTGTTGCCTCTTTTTCCTCTCTTTTTTTTTCTCACGAGCAACACACACGGGATAATGGCCAATATAGTTGTTGTTGTGTTTTATGTGCAGTTTTTTTTGGAGAGGTCTGCTGTTGTGTGTGTGTGCGTGTGCATGTGAGTGATTGGCACGTATGTATGTATGAATGTCTGTATGTATGTAACCGCGCGCTCCGGACCACTTTACGTGTGTGTCATGTATGTAAACCGGCGTATGTGCGCGCGTGGCCGACATGCATGTAGGCTCGGAGCCCTGCTATAGCCCGTGACATGACAAAAAAGAGAGAAAGGGAAGAGAAGGGGAAGATATGCACTGTTTTCCTCGCGTTATTCAGAAAACACTCGGTGTAACATGTGAAATAAGTCTCGACGTTTAACGCGACTTGGACGAAAAGTCACTCAAAGGTGCATTTTTTAACTTTAAAAAGCAACTTCTGCTCCGCGAGTGTGTTGTTTCTAATCCAGGGGAGTGTGGAAGGCAGTTTAGTTGTGATATTCGCCTGCTTGCAAACAGAAAAAGAAAGAAAAGAAAGTCGTTTTTTTACTTAAAAAAAGAAAGAAAGAAAGAAAGAAAGAGGTACAAGTTCTCGGTGCGTAACGGAGGAGGATTTTCGATAAGCCGCAGACATATTGTCCAGGCGTAAAAGTGGATTTTTGCATGTTAGCAAGTTGATTTACAAAAGCGTAATTTGTGGGTAGATGCGATTAGCTTGACTAAGTCTTTTGTTGGACACACATAAGGCATTGTGTAGTGCATTGTTTTCGAGATAAGCACCGCCACTTTCATCCGGGATGTGCGCAGAAAAAACGCATCCACTGGCTGAAATAGTGCTTTATAAAGGTTATACTGCCCCACACCTTTTACTACGATGTTTACTACAAGCCGTTTACTTGTCCTAACATCACCTCTCAGAAAGTAGCATAGCAAGTGGCATGCAGCCTTGCAGCCGCGTGTGTGTATGTGTGTGTGTGCAAAACGCCAAATCTGGAAAGAGAAGTTACCGGTTTTCAGCAAAAAAAAAATTTTTTTTTTGGACACGATGTCGCTTTTTTTGGGACTGATTTGAGGCGAGATTGGCACTCGAGATGAAATCCATGATGGCACTTTCTTCCTCCCGTCCTCTCCCTCTCTGCTCGCGTCTTTTCCCCTCCCTTAATCTTTTGTATAGAAAATTTAAGAACAAAATGGAGCAGGGGAGAGAGCGATAGATAGGCTGACATGACACACACAACGCCACCCCCGACTTCTCCAAAACTACATCCCCGCACTGTTTATGATTTTTAATCGCGTTTTTTGGACGTGGGATCGTGCGCGGACACCATCTGCGGGCAGGGTTAATCTAGTGTGCGTGTGCAGAGGAGGGTGTTTATTAGTGCATTGTTTGTTGATGGTTATTTATTTCATTAATGTGCCTCTAATTGAGATGGCCGCGAGAGAGAAGAGGGGAAAGAGCGACTGAAAATGGTTGCACGTTATTGACGCACATCACAGGGGCGAGGAGGAAATTCCTCATGAGATAAGGCGCAGACGTGTCATCTGGGTTTGACCAGAGACACTCCTGTCGCCTTTTCTATATCCACTGGAATATGTTTAGGGATCCTCAAACGTCCTATTTTTAAATCCAACCCGAAATGTCACACTTTTGAGAGCGTGTGCACAGTGGAAGTAGGTTGACATTGCCGGCTTGTCCTATAAACAGGGATGTTGTGGAGGGTCCTTAGAAACTCTTTTCTGCTCTAAATCACATAAACTGTCAGAGCAGATCTCCAGATGTGATCTGTGAGGGAAATAAAGAGGCAATTCTCAAAAACTGTGTACATTTTCTGGGACTTTTTATAGGCTTTTTCTTGTCCAATCTGGGCTGGAAACTCAATAAGAAAAGCATCTCTGTAGTAGTAAAAACCAAAAGATGATGGGTGTCCCTTTTACTTTTAGATACATGATGATGATTTGACGTTACAAATACTACAGAGCTGCTTCCTTTGAGCCGAATAATCGAGCAGATTTCTTGAGGCGATCAGTCATTTTTTATGCAATAATTAGTATATGGGATACAAGTAGGTCATTTACCATGATTAAAAGGTTGAAAATGCACATTGAAACGCTTGAAAAGTGCTTGAATTCCACTTTGCAAAAGGTGGAGGAAACTCAATAAGAAAACTAAAATGAAAAGCAAGACTAAACATGATCAGTGTCTCTTTTACTTTTAAAAACAAGATGATGATTTAACATTGCAAATGCCATAATTTTGCCTTAGTCGACTAAAATTTATATAGTCAACAAGTCTTTTTTTAATGGAATAATATACTGTTATTTGCCACGGCTGTAAGGTTGAAAAAATGTTGAAAATGCAACTTGAAAAGTGCTTGAATTCCACTTTGGAAAAGGTGCAAATCAGATTATATCAACTCATAATTTAGTCGACCAAAACCATGTGAGTGTTTGTCGACTCAGGTTCATACAGGTGTTGGCAATCCCTGAAAATGCACCTTAAACATGCTTGAAAGGTGCTTGAATTCCACTTTGCAAAAGGTGGAGGAAACTCAGTAAAAAACCTAAAAAGAAAAGCATTTCTTCAGTAGTAAAAAAAAAACACAAGATGATGGGTGTCCCTTTTACTTTTAGATACATGATGATGATTTAATGAGCTGCCTCCTCTGAGTCAAATAATCGACCAGTCAGTCGTTTTGGACTAAGATTTCTTGAGGCGATCAGCTCATTTTTTATGCAATAATTAGTATACTGTTATTTACCATGACTGTAAGGTTAAATAATGTGGAAAATGCACCTCGAAAAGCCACTTTGGAAAAGGTGTAGCTCAGAATAAATCAACTTAAAATTTGTGTTAGTCAACTCGGGTTCATATGGTGCTGGCAATCCTTGAAAATGCACCTTGAAAGCGCTTGAAAAGAAAAGAAAACTAATAAGAAAAGCATCTCCGTTGTCATAAAAACTAAACATGACAGGTTTCTTTTATACTTTTAGATACAAAATGATGATTTATTGTTGCCAACAATCGATTAGTCGATTAATCAGTAGTTTTGGACTAAGGTTTCTTTATGCGATCAGTCATTTTTGATGCAATTATTAGAATACTGTGTATAAATATGTTATATACCACAGCTGGAAGGTTAAAAGGTTGAAAATGCACCTTGAAAAAGCTTGAAAAGTGCTTGAATTCCACTTTGGAAAAGGTGGAGCTCAGATTAAATCAACGCATAAATTAGCCATGAAAATCGGGTTCATGTGTGTTCTGGCAATCCTTGAAAAAGCTTGAAAAGTGCTTGAATTCCAATGAAAACTCGAAAAGCAGAAAAGCATCTCTGTAGTAGTAAAAATCACAAGATTTCTTGAGGTGATTTGTCGTTTTTTTTTAAACAATAATTAGCATGCGGGATACAATTATATTATTTACCATGGTTAAAAGGTTAAAAATGCACCTTGAAAAGCTTGAAAAGTGCTTGAATTCCACTTTGGAAAAGGTGCAGCTCAGATTATATCAACTCATAATTTAGTCGACCAAAACCATGTGAGTGATAGTAAACTCGGGTTCATATGGGTGCTGGCAATCCTTGAAAATGCACCTTGAACATGCTTGAAAAGAAAAAAAAAGTAATAAGAAAAGCATCTCCGTAGTCGTAATAACTAAAAAGGACAGGTTTCTCTTTTACTTTCAGATACAAGACGATGATTTAATGTTGCAAATACTCGATTAGTCGACTCATCAGACATTTTCAACTAAGATTTTATGAGGCGATCAGCCATTTGTTATGCAATAATTAGTAAACGGTATATAAATATGTCATTTACCACAGTTGGAAGGTTAAAAGGTTGAAAATGCACCTTGAAAAGTGCTTGAATTACATTAAATCAACTCATAATTTATTTGAACAAAACCTGCTGCCCCCGCGACCCGGCCCTGGATAAGCGGACGAGAATGGATGGATGAAAACCGTATGTTAGTGTTAGTCGACTCAGATTCATACAGGTGCTGGCGATCTTTGAAAATTCACCCTGTAAACGCTCTGAAAGTGCTTGAATTCCACTTTAAGATACAACACGATTTAATGTCTTTATTCTTTAATTTCTTTAGTCAATTAGTAATTTTTCTGCTTTTTTCAGGCTGAATGACTTATTTCCAAGAAACCTATGAGGAAATCTCTAAACATTACTTACAAAATGATCAATATTTTGCATATACAGTATATAAATGTGTAATTCACCACAGCTGGTAAAGTTAAAAGCTGAACTGTTGTGTAGAATATGGTCACAAAACGTAATTATGGTTGTTAATAGCCACGTAACATCCAATTTATTGTGACGAAGAAGTACAATAATTAGTATATACAGTATATAAATATGTTGTCTAACATGGCTGTAAGGTTAAAAGGTTGAAAATGCACATTGAAAAAGCTTAAAAAGTGCTTGATTCCAGCTTGGAAAAGGTGTAGCTCAGATTAAATCAATTTATAAATCAGTCGACCAAAACCGTGTGACTGTTAGTCGACTCAGATTTGTTTGTGGAGAAACTCAGTAGATTAAAAAGGGTTCGTACGGTGCCGACAAGCCTTAAAAAATGCTTAAATGTTGGCGTGGTGCTTTCAAGGTTTCAGAAGGTGCTTGGATTTCGGAAAAAGTGCTTGTTTTAAAGGATGCCACATGTGCTTAGAAACAGGTGACACATTCTGAAACATGTCTGTGAGGTTAAAAGGTTGAAAATGCACCTTGAAAACGCATAAAAGGTGCTTGAAGGTGGAGGAAACTCAATGAGAAAACTAATGAGAAAAGCATCTCCGTAGTTGTAAACAGTAAACACGATAGGTGCAAATATTCCGGGGCTGCGTCCGTCGTTACGGCCTTTGACTAATTTAGTCAATTAGTCATTTTTTAAATGTTTTTTTAAATGCTGAATGACTTTTGTCCAAGAAGCTTATGAGCAAATATATAAATGCAACATTTAAGTTGGTGCTTATGCGTGATACTTTGTGGAGAAACTCAGCTTTAAAGAACTGTAGATTAAACTAAAAAAAGGTTTGTTCAGGTGATGCAAGTCCTTGAAAGTGCTAGAATTTAAATGTACTACATTCTGAAACATGAAATTGTTTTAATGAGTGTAGAACGCTCTCATGAAACATCATTTTAGCACAATACGAAGTGACATAATCAATATTCTGTATGTAAGCTGTATGTAAATATTTAATTTACCACAGCTGGAAGGTTAAAAGTTTGAAAATGCACCTTGAAAAAGCTTGAAAAGTGCTTGATTCCCACTTTGGAAAAGGTGGAGGAACCCCGGTTACAGATCGTAAACAGTTGGTTCAGATGCTTTTCTTTCATTCTTCAAGGTTTGAAAAGCACATGGATTTTGAAAAATGTGTTTGAGATTCCGGTTATATAGGATGCTAAACAGTTGAAAATGCACCTTGAAAGAGCTTGAAAAGTGCTTGAATTCCACCTTGGAAAAGGAGTAGGGACTCGTATATTAGATAGTTGACCCGGATTTATTTTGCGTGATTCGTTGCAGAGAACAAGGGTTCACATGGGTCCTGGAAATCCTTGATAATGCTTCAATTTTAGCACGGTACTTTCAAGGTTTTGAAAAGTACTTGGATGCTTCAAAACTTGAAACACATTCTGAAACATGAAACATTGAATAGAATACGGTCACTAATTGTTGGTGGTTGTTTTAGCCACATAACATCTAATTTAATGTGGCGAAGAAGTGCAATAATTAGTGCATATGTAATTTACCACAGCTGGAAGGTTAAAAGGTTGAAAATGCACCTTGAAAAGCTTGAAAAGTGCTTGAATTTCACTTTGGAAAAGATGCAGCTCAGATATCAACTTATTGATAAGTAGACAAAAATCATCTGATAGTCAACTCAGATTTATTTTTTGCTTGAATTGTTGTGGAGGAACTCTGTCGATTTAAAAGGGTTTGTATTGGTCCTGGAAATCCTTGAAAATGCTTCTATTTTAGTGTTGTGCTTTCAATCTTCGATAAGTGCTTGGATTTTGGAAAAAGTGCTTGACACTGCTTTAATACGGTCACAAAACATGATTATGGTTGTTTATGGACGAATAACATCTAATTTAACAATATGTGACGAAGAAGTACAATAATCAGTATCATGTATATAAATGTGTAATTCACAACAGCCGTAAGATGAGGAGCTTGAAAAGTCCTTGTATTCCACGTTGGAAAAGAAAAAAAAAAAATCAACCAAAATCAATCAAAAATCAACCAAAATCGCCTGTAAATTGACTCAGATTTCTTTTGCGCGATTTTTTGTGGAGAAAAAGGGTTCATACGGGTCCTGGAAATCCTTGAAAATGCTTGATATTTAGCTCAGTGCTTGAATTGGTTGCAAAAAGTGCTTGAAACTGCTTGAATAGGGTAACAAAACATAATTATGGTTGTCTATGGCCAAATAACATCTAATTAACATGACAAAGCAGTACAATAATTCATATACTGTATATTCATATGTAATTCTTGACAGCTGTAAGGTGAGGAGCTTGAAAAGTCCTTGAATTCCACTTTGGAAAAGGTGGAAGAACTCATAAAAATTGACCAAAATTGCCTGTTAGTTGACTCGGATTTCTTTTGCATCATTAGTTTTGGAGAACAAGGGTTCATATGGGTCCTGGAAATCCTTGAAATTGCTTAAATTTTTGCATGATGCTTTCAAGCTTTCAGAAAGTGCTTGAAACTGCTCGAATATGGCCATGAAACATAGTTATGGTTGTTTACGGCCAAATAACATCTAATTTAACGCAACAAAGAAGTAAAATAATTCATATACTGTATATACATATGTAATTCTTGACAGCTGTAAGGTGTGGAGCTTGAAAAGTCCTTGAATTTGATACGATCCACGAAATATTAAATAAATTCAGGAAATTGTGCCCACTAGAGTGACGTTTTGCTCTAAAATCTTCTCCTAATAGTGAGAAAACATCTCCATGAGAATAAAAACATGGAAAGTATCTCTTCTCTACAGGTTCTTTCCCACACAGGATGACGACTTGAAACCCTCCTCCCTGTGTGTGAAACACTGGCCCCATGTTAAAACGCGTCTAATGGTTTTTTTGCTTCATTCAGACCTCCTTCTGCTTGTTGTGCTCAAGTAGTATCCTCCTCCTCCTCCTCCTCCTCCTCCTACCTCCTCCTCCTCCTCCCACCCCATCTTTGTACACACTGTACTGTACTTGAAGGGGGCACATACACCCCATCCAGGTGGCTCTTGGGGAAGAGATTGTACGTGAGGGAGAAATAGACAGAGGGAATAAAAGGGAGAGGAGTGCAGCACCAATCAAGGCTTCTGATTGATATAATTGGGTCATTAGTGCGCTGCGGGAGAGGCACCTGCTTGCCCTCAGTTAGGGAGAAGCTACTGCATTGTGACATTTTGAGACCGTTGAGAGTTCTGCTGCCTGCTCGGGATTAGCGTGTATTTAGAGCATTAGGGTCTTACTTAAATAGTACGCCACTTGTGCCACTTGTGTTGCAGACCAGCTTCAAACTTTTTTTGTACAAGAGAGGCGGACAGGTAGGTGGTTTCCTCTGGACTCCGGTTACTAAAATAAAATAAAAATTCAGAAGCAGAGTAAGGGCTAGAAAAAAAAACATGTTTTCTTTAAAAGATCGCCAAAAATATGCCGTTTTTCGTTGAAAGAAACTGTAAAAACAGGCATTATCGTCAGAATTTAAACTTTCAGGCGGTTCTCGAATGCATCATAGGTTACGAAAGTGTCCGATAGAAAAGGTGACCAAAGCGGAGCTTAAAATTGTGATATTTCTGCCAAAATCACTTCATTCTACATTTAAAACATCGCCAAAAATAAAGCATTTACCGTAGAAAGAAACTGTAAAAAAAGGGCAATATTGGCGGAAAATGAACTTTCCGACAGTCATTAAAGGGATCATAAGTTTCAAAAGTTTACGTTAGAAAAAGTAACCAACACGAAGAATAGAATTGTGATATTTCTGTCAAAATCACTTTATTCTATATGTCTCAATTAAAACGCCGCCAAAAATAAAGTCTTTGTAATAACCAGATCCTGTTAAAAACATTAAATTCTGCTCCTCGGTGACACTGTGAAGACATGACTGATTCTGCTGAGACGAACGGTCACGTGACAAATATTCACTGACAATCTGTTTACACAGAGCTGAGAGGAGAGGACAGGAGAGGCTGGAAAAATGTAAATTGGTAAATATGTATAGCATGTGGAGACAATTATTTTTTTCAATGTTCATGACACTTGTGGGCACTTGGAAAAGTGTTGGATATATAAATTCCATTTAAAAAAATGAATCAGAAAAGTCATTATAACTGTGTTATGCTGCACAAAAGGCATTCTTTTAATTGTTCACACTTCTGTAGGAGGTGCAGGACATATATATATATATATTATATTATATATTGCAGTCAAATGCAAGGTCACAGTGAGTAAAATGTAACAAGCACATAAAACCCTGAAACAGCTTGTTGGGGTTCAGAGGGTTAAAACAGCAGCTCAAGCAGAAGATAAAGCCACAGTGGTGTGATTATTGAGAGATGCAGTAGGATCCTAAAGGTGGAGTAGCGTATATAGGGCATATAAGGCACCAAAAACTGCTACTAAAAGTCTCCTTCCTTGAATCACAACTCAACTTTTTCATTGAGCGGATAAATAAATCAGCATGTTACTAATAAGCACATCCCTTATGGCCTCGTAGACCAACAGCCAAACAAAAAATGGACCTCGTTCTCAGTTTCACCTTTAGCTCACACAACAAACACAGCCTGTCCTCCTCTGGAGTTTCATTAAATGTGCCGGACTCTCCGGGCCAATGAGTAGAAGTGTGCACATGGGGGTCTTTGTCTTTTACTCCTCATGGTTCTACACAGTAGCTATTCTTAATGAGACAACAAGTCCAGACAGAAAGCAACCTGCTCTGCAAGGTGAATTATGAAAATGTTTTGGGAACTTTTTCACGTGCACAACCAAGTGCAACACTTCAGATGCCCTGTAGGAAGGTTTGTCATCCCCACGCTTTAATGATTATTGTGTCTCGTCAGCTGTTTGCACCCTGCAGCTGCTTCTTTCTGAGGATATCCTCACCTGTTGGCTCATACAGGGCTGTAGACTGATCAAGTAGTTGATTTAAAGCTCAACTTCAATCTTGTGTTGACCAGAATCATGCTTAATTATATTAACAATACATTTATCTATGCTGCACTTTTTAAAACAAGTGTTAAAAAGTGCTTGACAAGACGATAGAAACAGGTGCCTATACAAACACGTCATTTAACATGTAATTTACAGTATAAAGGTGAGATAGTGAGGTGATAAAACACATACATCTATGGAATCAGCACAATTGTGGCTAAAAGTGAGAACATCTAAAAAATGTATTTTGTGCAGAATAACAGTTATAATTGCCACAATCAATAATAATCTATTAAATGCATTGTAATAGAATCTACAATACTTTTCCAAAAACTATTATTGGAAAAAATTGGGTCTCAGCGTACTATACATATTGAACTATTTACATTTTACACCCTCTTTTGTCCTCTCCTCTCGGCTCTGTGTAAACAGGCTGCAATTCAAAATTTTCACAGAATTCTTATCATGTGACTGTTGGTCTCATCCAGATCATTCATGGTTTCCCAGTTGCACTAAAAAGCAGAGAATTTAATATTTTTTAATATAATTTTTTATTTGTGCAAATAGTTAATTTTTGGTAAATATTTAAAGGAGACTAAACAAATATACATTTCTTCAAAAAGAGCATGAAAAAAAGACTAATCAACTTAAGAAATCTTAGTCGACTGACACTGGTACGATTTAGTCAACTGCAAATCTGTAAAACTGAGTGTCTCTAAAAGCGTGACCGGTCATATAATTTACACAAATGAGTCACTGCACATAAATGCATGTATATTTCTTTAAAAAAAAGGCATGAAAAAAGACTAATCGATAAGTTGATTTATCTGCAGATCTGTAAAACTGAGTTTCTCTATAAAGATTCATGTGAACTTTACCAGAGATGTGCTTGATTATATCAACAACAAATGTTAAAAAGTGCTTCACAAGAGGAAAAACAGATCAATTGATAACAGTTAAATGGAGCAAAAGTGAAAGCAAGAATGTAAAAAAAAGGCTGAAAAAACACACATACATTCATATACATGCTACACACATACTCTGCACATAAACGCATATATGTTTCTTCAAAAAAGCAAGAAAAAAAGAGTAATCGACAAAAGAACTCTTAGGCGACTGACACTTATAGGACTTTGTCAACTAATCGATTAGTTGATTAGTTGACAAAAGATTCATGTAAAAGCTTAATACTAAGGCTGTAAAACACACACACACATTCATATATATCCACACAAAAACATGCACATACACACTAGTGCAGTCATACAATAAGCATTAAAAAAACATGAAAGAAAGACTAATCGACTCAAGAAATAAGACAAAAAGACAGATTAGACGATCATATGCATGCTTTCTTGCATGAATTTAACCAAGGTGTCAATTTATGTATTGACACTTCCATGTTCTGTGTATATAAATCTAAAAATGTAAAGCGAGCGGGCATGAAGCAAGGTGTTACTATGAAAAAGAACACAGATTTCCCCAGGGTAAATCAACCCGCGTTAACAGTTTCTATTTTCCTCTGTAGGTGCTCACATGTCTGATATACGTGATATTCCACAAGGAGGTCACGGCGTAGGGTCAGCGTCCCCGGGGCTTCTGGGTAATCTGGGGGAGGTGGCTATTGCAAAAGACATGTTTAAATCTGAGTGACAGTTTGCAGCACATATTTGGATTTTTGTTTCACCTGTAGGATGCCCCGTCCTCCGCTCTGCCTCCTCTCAAGCCCTCCAGGTGATCGTCAGATAAGAGAGAGAACACATCCTGTGATTTGCTTATGACATTTGCATGCTCCAAACCAACTCTAGGCCTCAATGCTGTAATCCTGAATCAGACGAGTCAGTTCTCGTGGGTTGGGACACAGCGAGGCCCGTGTGACTCGGAGCGAGAGCCTCGTTTCTCCGTGTGATGTTGTTCAGATTCGCGCGCTCAGATCTGGCACCGCCGCGTCGCTCTCGCTACCACTTTTGGCGCCGCGCGACTGCAGGGAAGTGTCAGCTCGTGTTCTCCGCTGCTGCGGGAGGAATTCATTCAGAAAGAGCGAGAGGAACAGCTTGAGAAAGAGGAGAGTGGAGGGAGAGGTAGAGGAGGTGAGACAGGGAGGATAGCTGCAAATTTATACAAGTAGAGGAGGAGAAAGTGGCGTTTTCCGTACACGTCTCTTTAAAAAATTTGCCAAAAATAAACCGTCTGCATGAATAAGATTCTATAAAAAAATATAAAATTCTGCGCTTTTTAGCGCATTTGGGAAGCCATGAATTATTCATATGAGACCAACAGTCATGTGACAGAATTTCTGTGAAACTTATGAACTTCAGGCTGTTTACACAGAGCCAAGAGGAGAGGACAAGGCAGGTTGTAAAACGTTTTTTTCTTTCACTTTTATTTGAAAATTATCAAAATTATTTAAAATTTTTAAAGGTTGAGAGTGAGGTATCATTTCACAACTTTTTGTTCATCTGACTCACTAAATATCTGTCAAAAAAAGGTAAATATATTGCTGTTACACAAGTAGGGGAGGAGAAAGTAGCGTTTTTTGTACACGTCTCATTTAAAAATTGGCTAAAAATAAACCGTTTGCACAAATAAGATTCGATAAAAAATATTAAATTCTGTGCTTTTCGTCATGTGACAGAGAGAGGAGAGGACAATGCAGGTTGTAAAAATGTTCTTCTTTAATTTTTTTAGTAAATGTTGCTGGTGGCCTCCTCTGATCTAAGAAAAGATGAAAGGTTTAGAGTTGGGTATAATTTCACAACTTTTTCTTCACCTGACTCACTAAATACCTGTCAAAAAAGGTAAATATATTGCCATATTTCTCACAAAGGTTACTCTAAAGAGGAATCCACGAGGTACACAAGTAGAGGAGGAGAAAGTAGCGTTTTTTCGTAAACGTCTCTTTTAAATATGTGCCAAAAATAAACTGTTTGCACAAATAAGATTCTATAAAAAAAGATTCAATTCTGTGCAACTGCAGGCTATTTACACAGAGCCAAGAGGTGAGGACAAGTGTTTAATATGTATAGCATGGAGCTTTTTGTTCACTATTTTAGTAAATGTTGCTGATGGCCTCCTCAGATGCAGCAACAGATGAAAGGTTGAGAGTCACGTATCATTTCACAACTTTTCCTTCAACTGACTCAATAAATACCTGTGAAAAAAGGTAAATATATTGTGTTTTTCCCCCTCAAAAAAGCACCACAAGTGCCAGAAGTGAGTCACATTTCTCACAAGTTTCTCTAAATAGCAATCCATGAGTTACATCTTGACACAGTGGGAGACTTTCCTCCGTATCACTGCTGAAGATGAGGGGAGGGGAGACCGCGAGTCAGTCGAAGCCGGAGCGAAGCAGGGGGTTCAGGGAAAGGTGAAGTAAAGGAAATGAATACCGTCTGTGGGGAAGTTCGCCACGTGACCACGCGATAAAAACCACAGGACCAAATTATACTGTACCGCACAGAGAGCGGACTCCCCCTCTCTTCCTCCCTCAATCGCTCATCTTTTTTTTCCTTTGTGGTCAGTCTCTCATACACCCACTTATCCCCGAAGGACACCTCACCTCGCACTCGCTTCATCACATGAGAGTTCAAGTAATACAGCAGAGAAAGGTACACTTGTGAGGAGTCGGTGCAGTACACACACAGCCTCCAGATACACTGTTTACTCTGCGCCCTCAGGCCCAGGCCTAAGACCTTGGAGATGCCTATTTTAGGTTCACGGAGGAGGACATGTGCAACAAACAGGAACAGATAACAACACAAAGGTACTGGGTGTTTAATCTGGACTGTCCCTACAGGTCAGGGGTCTTCAGCTCAGCGTTCAGGCCTCTTAAGGGGTCGCAGAATACTTTTTTATAGAGGGTGTGAGATGATTGGGAGCAAAAACACATATGCTACAGCAACTGATGCTTATTTTTTTCTGTCTTTTCTTTAATCTTTTTCCTTGTGAACCCTACAACCTGCTGGCAATGTTGAAAGGCCTCTTTTCTGACAGAAAAATCCACCAAAATTACAGAAAAACAGCATATTATAAGATGTCCAAAAATTGAAGAAAACATCATAAGGTGTCTGTTGGTTTTTGTCAAAAAAGTTATTTTTTAAATGCCCCAAAAATGCTAAAAAAAAATAAAAAAAAAATTATAGTCTGTAAATACATAAAATAGCATAATATGTCCAAAAATTACAGAAAAACATATTATAGGATATCCAACAATGTATTAAAACATGCTATACTATAGCATGTTGATTTATTATATAAATACTGTAATTTTGTCAGATTTCCAAATATCCAAATGATCATCTGCGATGAACACTTACAGTCAGAAAAATAATCAAATCTAAGCTTGAAATAGTGATTTTCATCAAAAGGAGAATAGCTTCAAAATAACACAAGTAGGGGAGGAAAAAATGGCCTTTTCCATACACATGTCTCATTTAAAAATTTGCCAAAAATGCAATGGGGAAACCATGAACAATTCAGAAACTTCAGTGAAACTTTTAGTGGACTAGGGCTCTTTACACAGAGCTGAGAGGAGAGGACAAGAGAGGTTGTAAAAATGTAAATAGTTCAATATGTATAGCTTTTTGAGACCCAATTTTGGTATAATGGTGACTTGGAAAAGTGTTGTGAATATATATATATATATATATTACAGTTAATGTAATATGTTATTATTGATTGTGGCAGTTATAACTGTGTTATTCTGCACAAAAGACATTTTTTTGAGTTGTTCTCACTTCTAGCCATGATTGTGCTGATTGCATAGAGGTCAGGACTTGAGAAAAATTAGGCCACAGTGAGTAAAGTGTGACACAAGTGACAAAAATGCCCTGAAACTGCCTGGGATTCAGGGGGTTAAATCCTGCAGCCCTCCCTATAAAAAAAAACTATTATACTCCAAAGAGTTGACAGACTTCACTATGTAAACTATAACGAGTGACTGCATGCAGGTATTGGTTGGCTATAAAAGCTAGCAATCCAAAAACTAAAAGGGAACAATGGATACAAAACCCTCTCATAATACAGCCTATAACACTCATACCATTAATTTAAAGCTGAGCCGATATGCCCACACACACGGTTAAAAAACACTAAGTGAAAGGTGATCACACCCTCACATTTACAATTATGATGTGTGGCGTTCCAGCGTGTGCAAACATGCACTCACTGCCTTCACAATTAAACTCTACCACTCAGTGAATATTTACACAATGACATCAAAAACCCCCCAAAAATAAACTTGTCTGAACATATTGTGCTCCTACTCCCTCTGCAACTATTTACCACGGATGTGATGTATGACTCAGCAACCTCCCCCTTTTTCCTCGACACACACCTTGTGACACAGTGGTTATCAGTATTTAAACAAATGCTGATTCGCGCTAAAAAAAGAAAGTTGGCATCTTGACCTCTGTCATAAAAACTAATTTCCAGTGAAGGTAATTCGGTTATCTCAGTGCCCACAAAGTTACTCTGCAATTACTGTAATGACAACATCATGGCAATGCTTAACACAACAAGGATATGCTTTTAAGCTGTCATTACCGTGTGAATTGCAATGCTGTTGCACTACTGCACGTACAATTTTCAGGGCCAGAGAAAAATCAGAGAGAGAGAGAGAGAGCAGTTTAAATCCAGTTTATTTTTCTTTCTCCATACTTTTTGTATCCGGTATCTACACATCTGTGTGCCAAAAGGTGGATCACGTTTGCACCTGACATCACAAACGCATTTTCATGATTAAAGTCGCATTTCTACTTTCCTTGCAAAAACTGCTGCACACATCACTGCCTCCTTTTAAAACTGACAGTTCACACCTTCCTGAGCACCTGCACAAGCCATTCATGTGTAATTTCTAAGTGTAATTGCATACAAAATACCTTAAAGGGGACATATTATGCTCATTGTGAGTATCATACTTGTATTTTGGGTATGCATTTCAGCATATTAACACTTATTTTCTCATACGGTCTGTCTGAATATATACCTCTACTCACCCTCTGTCCTTTCAAGTGCCGCTTTCCAAAGAGCCCAGTCTGCAGTCTTCAGTGTTTCCGGATCTTTTGCATCTGATGTCTCTGTATCGTCCACCAGAGCTGCCGGAGGAATCACTGTAACAAAGTATAGAAGCACTTGTTACTGTGAAAAATCACTAATAAAAGCTAAACCCAAAGCTATGCAAAGTAACATGTTCAAGAAGGAATGTGACCCCAAATTGCTGAGAAATTAACAATATTGGGAACCAGACAACAGCCTTTTTTGATGTTAGCATGTAGCTACACGTAGCAGTAGTAGGAATACAGTAGTGGCACTTTCTGACTTGAATAATCTCCAATGAAAGCTTCTAAACCAAAAACTACACAATCAAACATGCAGGAATGTAATCCAAAAATGGGGAGAAATTGACATCGGCGACCAGGTTTTTTCTGACGTTAGCACGTTGCCACATGAACGAGTGAAATTATTGTAATGGAGTAGGGTAGTGGCACTTTCTGCCATGAAAAATCTCCAATAAAAGTTTCTAAACCAAACCTGCATAATTAGACATGTTCCTGAAGCAGTGTGATCTGAAATTAGGGAGAAATCAACAATATTTGGAACCAGACTTATTTGATGTTAGCATGTAGCTACATGTAGCAGTGGAATACCTATACTGGAGTATAGCAGCAACACTTTCTACCATGAAAATTGATCAATAAAAGCTTCTACACCAAAAACTACACAATCGAACATGTTCCAGTAGGAATGTGATCCAAAACTGCTAACAAATTAACAATATTGGGAACCAGACTACAGATTAATTTAACGTTAGTGTGTTGCTACATATAGCAGTGGAATGACTGTAATTGAGTAGAGCAGTGACACTTTCTGCCATGAAAAATTACTACTAAAATTACTGAAAATTAAGGAACCATACTACAGATTTATTTAAAGCATGTTGCTATATGTAGTTGTAGTAGTATAATAGAAGTGGCACTTTGTATCGTGAAAAAAAACCAAAAACTAAACAATGGAAATGTTCCAGCAGGAATGTGAGAAATTAACCAAATCTTCAACGGTTTCCCTGACGTTAGCATGTAGCTACATGTGGCGGTGAATGACTTAAGATAATCACCAACCAAACCAAAAATTATGGAATTGAACATGTTCCAGAAGGAATGTGATCTGAAATTGGGGAGAAACTAACAATAATGGGAACCAGACTACAGCTTTATTTGATGTTAGCATGTAGACACATGTAGCAGTGAAATTGTTGTAGTGGAGTACAGTAGAGGCACTTTCTGCAAAGTGAAAGTACCAATAAAAGCTTCTAAACCAAAATCTACGCAATGAAAGATGATCCAGCAATGGACTGTTCCAGAGTATAACAGTGACACTTTCTGATGTAAAAAATTGCCAATAAAAGTTTGGAAAACCAAATGATAGAACACGTTCCAGCTAGCCTGGGTATACACAGACTGCCTTGCACGCTCGAATTTAATTTCGAACCTCCAGACGGTCTGGCAACTAAGCCAGTTTCTTAGCCCTGTTTTAGGGATCCAATCACAGAGCGGGGAGGGACGGTGAGACGATGACACGTACTACTCGGCACTTGGAAGCTTTCCGGATCCAACATGACTGCTGCAGACGTGAAACTCTCTTTAGCTGTAGATGGTGTTTTAAATAGTTTAGAGCGAAAGTTGAAAGGCGAAAGGTCTCTCGCCGGCTCCGCTGAGATCACCGGCGTTATGGTAGCGGGGCTATTAGCGTCGCTAGCGGCTATTAGCGTCGCTAGCGGCTAATAGCCCCGCTACCGCGGACAGCGGAGCCGCCGAGAGGCCCGCAGCAGCTTGTTTATTGCCCATAAAATCAGTGGATGTGTGTGGCAGAATGACATGAGGGGGAATAAAGCGTGAAGATAAATAATCTTGCAGAAAGCGAGAACTGGAGAAGCAAAGCAGCAAACAACACTCTCTCACAGACACACACACAACAAACATCCATCTCTGTTGCTCTACTACGTCATCTGGTATAACTGATCTGATTGGCTAAGAGCTACCTACAGACGCTTTAATAGACATTCTAAGCGTCCAATAAATGGCTCTGGAGGATCGTAAACCACACCTCCTCTACGGAGAAATAAACAGCAGGTGTCCAGACCTAATCTCCAATGAGATTTGGTCTGGTGTTAGCCAGGCTACGTTCCAGCAGGAATCTAAGAGAAATTAACAAAATCGGCAACCAAGACTACAGGTTACCCTGATGTTACATGTAGCTACATGTAAGAGTGGAACGGACCTAAAGAAATCACCAACCAAAGCAAAAATGATGCAATCGTGCATGTTCCAGCAGGGATGTTATCAGATATTGTAGTGAAATAAAGCATATCAATGACCAAGATTACAGATAGTTAGCATGTAGCCACATGTAGCAGTGAAAATACTTTAATGGAGTACAGTTGTGGCAATTTCTGCCATGAAAAATCACAAATAAATGTTCCAGCAGGAATGTAAACCAAATAGGCAACAGTTTCCCTGATGTTGGCATGTAGCTACATGGAGCAGGGGAATGAACCTAAAGAAATCAACAACCAAACCAAAAATGATGCAATTGAACATGTTCCAGCAGGAACGTTATCTGAAATGGGGGAGATATTAACAACATTGGTAACCAAGACTACAGTTTTTCCTATATGGAGCAGTAAAATGACTGTAGTTGTACTTTCTACTGTGAAAAAACTCAAACAAAGGCTTCTGAAACAAAACCTACACAATCAAACATGTTGGAGTGTGATCTGAAAGATTCCAGGTTTCCCTGACGTTAGCAGCCGCATGTAGCAGTGACTTTAATGGAGTACAGTGGTGGCACTTTCTGCCATGAAAAATCACAAATAAATATTCCAGCAGGAATGTTAGAAATTAACCAAATTTGCAACGTTTTCCCTGACGTTAGCATGTAGCTACATGGAGCAGGGGAGTGAACCTAAAGAAATCAACAACCAAACTAAAAATGGTGCAATTGAAAATGGTCCAGCAGGAATGTTATGTGAAATCGTCAAGATATTAACAACATTGGCAACAAAGACTAAATTTTTTCCCTAAATGTAGCAGTAAAATGACTGTGGTTGCACTTTCTACTGTGAAAAAACTCAAACAAAGGCTTCTGAAACAAAATCTACAAAATCAAACATGTTGGAGTGTGATCTGAAAGATTCCAGGTTTCCCTGACATTAGCACGTAGCCACATGAAGCAGTGTATGTAATACAAACATTTCAGTCCTAGCCAAGAATGGGAAAAAAAAAAAAAAGCTGCTGGAAACCCAGTGTTCAGGGTGGTCTGAAATCTGGAGTTCTTGCTCACAGGAATATAAACATCCCACATTGTAACATCATATATATGACTTAGAGTAAGGAAATGGATAATAGGTTTTCTGAATGAATTGCATTTGTTGTTAATGTAGACAAATGTGTCTCTGGCTGTGTCCAGAGGTGGTTTCGATGACTGGTTCTTTCCTGCTTTTCTTGCTTCATTAACACCTGGGTTTCATGTGCTTCTGCTCCACCTGATTCCAATCACATTTCTGTCCCTCAATCGCCCCAACCCCCTCCTTTTTCCCTGCATCCATTGCTGCACCTTATCTCCATCTATCCAAATTTTCTTTATTGGCATGACAGGGTTGGTGGTTGGCGACAGCCATCGTCACGGTGGAACAATGCATTGTGATGCTGATATTCATATGATAATGCCATCAGTCTTAACACTGCTGCAGATACATTTAGATACCCGGTCTTTCTTTCTTCCCCCTTCCTATATCTCTCTCTCTCTGTCTGTCTAGATGCATATTTGTGTGTGTTGACTTTTCAAATGATTTATAAATCTGTTGTTCTCTCTTCATGTTATGCCCCAGCCTGCCACTCCACCGCTCTGATTTCTTTCCTTTTCTCTGTTCCAGCATGTCTGTCTCTTTACCCTATTTTTCTTCCCCCCTTTTCCCTCAACACCATGCTGGCAATCGCATTAAATCATTTTCATTCACATGGCCTCTGACAATGTTTTTTTTTTTAATGCTGCCCAGTTTGTTACTGCGCTGTATGTTGCTCTCTGTCTCTCTCTTTCTTTCTCTCTGTCTGCCTCCTTTCTCATTTTTTGCTCTTCGCCATGTTGGCAGGGCCCAATCTACCAGCTGATATCAGCATTCCCTGGCACCCGGCCAACTGGCAACACTGCAGGAGAGAAAGAAAGAGAGAGGGAGAGAATGAAAGAAAATTAGTGAATAATAGACGGAGGGAGGGAGCGAGAGAATGAGAGGGGGATGGGAGGAGTGTGAATCGGGGGAAAGAAAGACAGGGGAAAGGAAGACAGGGAGAGAAAGAACAATAATGGTGGATTAAGAAAAGATTCTGTGTGAGTGTGTGTGTGTGTGTGTGTGTGTGTTTGTGGTTGTGTGTTTGTGTGATTGATATGGTGTGATATCCCTGTGAGTCATAGCTGAGCTAAAATGTCAACTGGCTACATGAGAATCTCTTTGTCATCCAGGCTCAGTGACACACACACACACACACACACAAATCCAACAGATCATATAAACACATATGTGACCATACCGCAGCACGAACACAAATATGGGCGACACACCTGCGAACACAGATGTTCCATTGTTTTGCCACAATGATTGATGACCTTTTGTTTTGTTGTGGGCGCCTCTGCTGCTTCTCAACTCCACCAAATGATGGACGAAAACAGCCAATGTGCATAAATCCAGTCTAACTGCATGCAAACTGCTGTGCACTCAAAATATTTGGGTGTGCGAGCGTGCCTGCCAAACTGCTTGTGTGTGTTCAATATGCTGCATATCACACTTTACATTTCAGCTGACTCTGTTATCCGGGGTTACGCTTGCAGTACAGGCAACACAACAGAGGAATAAGCTTACATTTGTACATTACTTAAACAAGTGAGCATGACTAAGCACCACACCCAGGCTGCAGTTTAAACAAAATTGTTGTGCACAAGTGTACTCACAACAATATGTATATTCTGCATGTGAGTGTGTGTGTGTGAGTGTATACAGTCCTGATTTAAGCAAAAAGCTGCTACTGTATGAGTGCACAGGAAGGGTGTGTGGGGAAGTCAAAACATCGCGCGCCCATCCTGTTTGGGACAGTCCATGTCCTGTGGTGGTGCCCTTAACTCCTAAACACACACACACACAGATACACATCGGTGCACATTCACACTCCGGCTAATCATCCCATATGTGCTAACAGTATGCCGGGGTGTACTGTGAACACATGCAGGAGGCAGAACAGGTGCACACCTGTTACACATTGAAGCGCATGCATACACCTACACAGACTGAACGAAGATCAAATAAAGATTTGCTTTGTACTCAACATTTACATGCATTAAAACACATTGCTGTAATGAATGTGCGTTTGATTCTCTGCTATTAGCATTTTTACGATGGAATATATTCACAGTGCAAATTGGTTTTTATCCCTGTTTGACAAAAATCTGCTACCTGCAGTTCATCGCTCAATACTTCAAAAAGCATTTACGCCTACAGTGACACTGATATTGCTAATTTAGTAAAATAAAGTCGTGAGTCAGATAATAGCTTCAATAGGGTGCTAAAATGTGTTTTTTTTAAACTGGCAGCAATTTAACTTCAACTTTGATTTGTGATTGCAAATAATTCATGTTTAAGTGAAGTTTCCCCATGAGTTATTTTTTGCTTGCTTTTGTCCCCAGAAAATTAAAGGAGGAGGCTGCCACAGAAGTGTGTCCCCTGTCAGTCGAGACACTAAAGAATGGCATAACACCACACACACTTCTGGTGAGTCTCCGCTGTGCTTATACGCATTCACACAGAGAGGTTTTAAAATGTCTATTTCTTGGCCGTTTTCCATTTCTGGTCAAGGTCATGTTACAGTTGACGATAATTATGCACAACATGCAAATTTAACCTTTCCTCTAGGTTTTTTTTTTAAAGTTGTAACTCCTCTTAAGTCCTCACTTCCACTCACTATCTGTCTCCCTCCTTCTCTCTGTTTTTCACTGATAGAGGATGGATTCTCCGCCGGAGTGTGTGTTGTCTCTTTCTTGTGAGCAGCCCCAGTCTCCCCCAACACTGCCATCCCTTGACCACAGCCCCCAGGCCTCTTCTCCTCACACCCAGCTCTCTCTACCTGACAGCCCTGTAGTCCTGCCAATCCACAGCCCCGAACCTTCACCCCAGAGCCCCGACACCACGCCTTATTTCCCCCTCTCTCCCTTCCCCCTCCACGAGGACAACAACCACGACGTTGATGAAGAAGACGAAGAGGATGCTCTGGATGGAGTTCCTCCGTCCCCGACCCCGGCGGTGGCTCTCTTTCCAGGAGGAGGGGGACCAGAAGCTGGATGCAGCCCTTGTTTGGACTCCTCTCCACCAGCCACACCGTCAGCACCACTGCTTGGGTTTGGAGCCCTGGAGCTGGCCCTCTCATCCGGGCAGAGTGGTAACTGCAACGACGAGCTAGACCTTCAGCTGTTCCAGAAAGATACTGTGACCAGGGCGATACCTGGAGCGGGAGGGGCTTCTCCGGGACCTGCACTTAGGTTTCCCTGTCACGTGTGCGGAAAGAGATTCCGATTCCAAAGTATTTTGTCTCTTCATGCTCGAGCTCACAGTCTGGACCGAGATCGCCGAGCTACAGCCCTATACCGGACTGGACTCCCCTCTGCACCCCTAAAGCACCACCTGAAAGTCCAACAGAACCACAAAGACTTAATTCAGAATCACCGAAGTGGGCCAAACCAGCGTATACTACCAGGGACTCTCATCCAGCACCTCACAGAAGACGAGGATGTTGACGGTGAGGTCAAAGGTCTAGATGACGGCCTACAGTCAGACCACAACCCAAACTTTTTATTGGATGACAGCACACCATTGACCCCTCCACTTACAGAGGACCCTGTTTCTGTGACCCCTCCTTGTTCTTCTAGCATTGCGGAGGGTGCGTCTACTCCCATAGCGCCTACGTTTCGCTGCCACGCCTGCAAAGGAAAATTCCGCACGGCCTCGGAGTTGGCTCGCCACGTCCGCATTCTCCACAACCCATATAAATGCACTCTTTGTCCTTTCTCTGCCAGCCAAGAAGAGAGCCTGGCATCCCACTTGCAGGAGTGCCACCCTTCCCCTGAGGTACCTGCTCTGCAACCGGCCTTCAACTCCAGGCCAGTCATTGCAACCCCTGACACTCCTGTGCCCACACCGACCCATACCCCAGCCCCGACCCCAAGTACCCCACAGGTGACAGCAGCAGCTACGACAGCTGCGTCTGTCACACTGCCAGCATTTCGCTGCGAAACTTGTGGACAGCGGTTTACCCAATCTTGGTTCTTGAAGGGACACATGCGAAAGCACAAGGACTCCTTGGACCATAAGTGCCAAGTATGTGGCCGTGGCTTCAAAGAGCCTTGGTTCCTCAAAAACCACATGAAAGTACATCTCAACAAGCTTGGGCTGAAGGCCGGGCTGGGAACCCTTGGGGGACCAGGAGGTGCAGACCAGCAAGCCAAGGGCTCTGCTAGTAATCAGTCTCTCAACGCCCTCTATTCAAGCCTCCTTCTGGCTCAGCAAAGAGGTGGCAGAGGTGGGCAAGGAAGATCAGAGAGAGAAGCAGGAGGCAGAATGGGGATGGGCTCAAGCAAGTCAGCCATTCTGGGATACCTCGGGTTGCCCAGTGATGGCAGTGGGGCCAGCTGCATGGAGAGACTTCAAGCAGTGGCTCAAGTGGCAGAAATGGGAAATGGTGGTGGTGGCGGCATTGGCGGCTCAGGAGGAGGGGATGCAGGACGAGGAGGGGGAGCAAGTAGAGGAGGGGGCACAGGTGAAACCACCGCATCTATTTCAGAAGGAGGGGACCAGGCGACTTGGTGGCAGCTGGTGGCTCGCAGCCTGGCAGTGGCTCAGCAGCAGCAGCAGCAGCAGCAGCAGCAGCAGCAGAGGCCCCACCAGCGAGGCCAACAAGGCCAACGAGGCCAAGGTAGGAGCTCGGTGATCACGGAGGCCGACCAAGTCAGAGCCTACCTCGGAGGCCTAGACCCGAGAGATGAGTCTGGCGGAGTGGGAGGGCCATGGGAATGCCCAGACTGCGGAAAGCTATTCCGCAGCCTGCAGCAGGTGGTCGTTCATGCTCGCGTTCACACTCAGAGGCCCCAGAAAGGAGGCGGCAACGAAGAGGAGGGGAGCGGCAGCCGTAGAGGAGCTGGGCTAGGAAGAGGAGTCGGCAGTGAAGTGAGACAGGAATCTCAGCTACATGGTGGTGGATCCCAACAAACGGGAGAAGTGAGACCGGAATCAAAATTGCACGGCGGAGGATCAGCAGGAGCAGCTACGGGGTTTCACTCCGTCATCTCAAGCTTCAAAGGTACAATCATATATGCTTTTCTCTCTTTGGGTTGTGTTTGTTTGCTCACATGTAATGGTGTTATTATCACATAAGGGTTTATTATTTCCACACTTGATGTAAATAGAAGCTCTCGTGGGGCTCTCCACACCAGCTGTTATCTTTACATTTTTCTCCACTTGCAGGAGAAAATGGTTTGACAGCAGTCTCCTCCATACCTTCAGTTCCCACCAGGGAGCGAGTGCGTGGTAGAGGGATAAAAGACTGCCCCTACTGTGGTAAAGCCTTCCGCTCTTCACACCATCTCAAAGTGCACCTGAGAGTTCACACAGGTGAGAAACTGCTGTGAGTTTAACAAACCACGCTTACTTTTTTAACCTTAAGAGAATCCCTGGAAAGGTTTCATTGCGCATCCTCGCTTTAGCAGCGCTACTTTTTTCTTTTATACACTTTCACCCTCGAGACCTGGCCAGCTCTAATCATAGCCCTCTACTGCAGGCAACCAAGCAGCCCCACTGGAGCAACTGCTGGTTAAGTGCCCTGCTCGACAATATATTAACAGAAGGTTTTGAGGAAAAAAAAATCAAGCCACTCCAGGGATTAAATTTGGTTACGTCTCAGTAAAAAGCTCACTTCTCTCAGTTGCCAGTAACTTCACTCCCAAGAAAGGTACAAAAAAACCTTTTTAAAAATTGTATTAAATTGCTTAACTCTAAGTTCTGCAAAATTAACAGGGTTTGGCATTGTTTTTTTCATAGATAGAATAAGTTGTGAACATATAATTGTTTCCTTAGAGTGTAGAGAAGACACGCAGAGCACTCCAACAAACTCGAACAGGCTTTAAAAAAAAGGAAAATAAAGAAAAACCTTTACTAAATTTCTGGTGATAAGTGAGTAGGACTTTAATGAAAATTGGGAACTCTCACAGCACTCACTCACACTTTAATTAATGATCCATATTCATAAGACTTTATCAGCATGAGTCATTGCCATTTCTTTTATTATTTGCCTTCCTCGCTTGATGTATTTGATCAAAATTAAGACCCCTTTTTCATTTAAAAAAAAAAAATTGCCACCAGTCCCCAGCAACCGGTAACTGGAGCA
The DNA here is from genome assembly GCF_030273125.1 of Centropristis striata. Classification (NCBI taxonomy): domain Eukaryota; kingdom Metazoa; phylum Chordata; class Actinopteri; order Perciformes; family Serranidae; genus Centropristis; species Centropristis striata. The sequence goes on from NC_081533.1 coordinate 11,627,824, forward strand.
CGCCCAAGTCTTTCGGTGTCCAAAATGCATTAAATAAAATCTATCTAATATTGCCATTATGAATAATCATTTATAGCTGACAGGACCCATCACATCACAGCTGTATTATTCATGATAGCATTCAGCTCTTTTCCTCATGCATTATTGCTTCTTGGTGCCATCAAGTGATTACCACATGGTCAGTAATTTAAGTGAAGGCATCAAATTAGAATAATACTCTCTTGATATTACTGTCCTCTTGAGATTATTGCCCCTCGAGACTTCTATCCCATTTTTAAAAAAAATTTTTGGCTTCAACAACAAATTGAAATTGTTCATACTTTTGCACGCACATCTGCATCCATCAATAGAGCTGTGTTCTTTGTGTTTTCTTGTGAATAAGATCATTTACGCTTTTCATATGTAATGCATTTCTTGCTGTTGATATGCCTCCAGCATGATGCCCCTTCCTCTTTAACTCTCACAGCAGTGTCATTTTTAATCAGTGATGGAATACTGCCATCTCCCTTCGTAATGCAAAACTACATCTCCCACTAACCACTGTTTAAAGGACCATGGTGGTTATTTTGCAAGTTATTGCTGACCATTATTTAATAAATGCTCTAGTCTTTTAGACATTTTCTGACTTTTCAGGCAACCATTGACTTCTATTAATTTACTATGGTATAAAAAAATATAAATCAGCATGCTTTTCCTGCCATGTGTACTCGTCACAGGCAAGGTTGATATTCAGCAGTGGTGGAAAAAGTTTCAGATCCTTTACTGAAGTAAAAGTACAAAAGTATCAGCAAATGCACTTAAAGTATCAAAAATTAAACTACTTGTTATGCAGAATGGCCCCACTCAAGTTGTTTTATAAAATCTAAATGTATTTTTGGATTATTATTATTGATGCATTTATGTAATTTTGTAAAGATAGGGCTCATCTTGACCTGAAAAGTAACTAAATCTGGCTGCTAAATGTAGTGGAGCAAAAAGTGCAATATTTGCCTCAAAATGTAGTGGAGTAGAAGTATAAAGTTACATGAAATGGAAATACTCAAGTTAAGTACAACACCTCAAAATTGTACCCAAGTACAGTACTTAGTAAGTACTTAGTAAATGTACTTAGTCCACCACTTTTATACAGACTATATTATTAGCACTAACATCAAATTTGTGATTTGTTTAGAGCTGCTACTTAGTCGACTAATTGATTAATAGGTAGACTACTAGACTATCTTGCTAAGTAAGTAATTTTCCATGCAAAAATGGCTGTTTCAGCCTGTCAAAAATGAAGATTTTTTTGCATTTGTCTGATTTATATGATATTAAACAGAATATCTTTGGGTATTGGACTGACAAAAGACGACATTTAAAGACATCCCCTCGGACTTTGAGAAACTGGAATGGATATTATCTGACATTTTATTGACTTAATGATCAAAAACATAATTGGCAGATTAATTGATAATGAAAATAATCCTTAGTTGCATCCCCTGATTCATTGTAAATAAACTAACGTGCAAAATCAGTGGTCTCTTAAACCTTCCCCTAGGTTAGGTGCTACTTGTGTTGAATCTCTTGTTTGTTTTGTACATCTAATTTTCTTTAGGTGAGAGACCCTACAAATGTCCCCACTGTGACTATGCGGGTACCCAGTCAGGCTCACTGAAGTACCACCTCCAGCGGCACCACAGGGAGCAACGTAACGCCTTGTCAGCCTCCTCCAACTCCTCCTCCAGTGGTCTCACCTCCACTATCAACAGTTTGACCTCTGGATCCTCTGGGATGGCCAAGCAGCGCAGATCCCAGCTCAACCACTGCCCGGTCAACCGTGGCCCGACCGACGCCCCCGCGTCTCGGCCCAGCCAGCAGTCCTGGCTCTTGGGGCTTCCAGATCAGCGGGAGCATCGGAAGGCCTTGGCGGCTTTAAGGGATGTCGACTTGGAGACCCAGTACAGGTATCTATCCGGGGTGATGGGGGCCCTTTACCAAGGTGGAATGGAAGGAGGCTGGATCAGGGAGTCCCCCCCACCAAAGGCCCCTAAAGTGTCCCGTCGAAAGCCCCTCACCACGAGCCGAATGGTTCAGCCGTCAAGCGACAAGGACGGACCTGCACCTCCAACTCAAGAAGGCGGTTTTGAACCCCTGGATCTGTCTCGCCGCCCCTCACCTGGCCTTGGAGGAATGGAGGAGGACGGAAGCATGAGTGTCGGGGAGGGAGGAGGAGGGGATAGTTCAGGGGTGAAGCTGAGCCAGTGTTTGTTCTGCCCTTTCCGTACGTCCTCAGCAGAGCTCATGGCCATGCACCTGCAGGTCAACCACACCAGTAAGTCAAGGCGCAAAAGAGCCCCTTCCACCACCTTGGAGGATGATGGCGCCCCAAAGGCCGCCAAGCCCAGGGTGGATCCGTCTGACCTGGACTCTCTGACAATATGGAGGCATGCGACCGAGGCAGAGTCCCAAGCAACGTTGGGGGAATGGTCATCAACGCAGGTCAAGACCCTGAACGGCCTATCCGAAGACGCAGACGGCCATCTGGACGACATCCTCGACCACCCAGATGTGGCCTCGGTATCCAAGAATGTAAGAGACGAACTGGCACTCAAGGGAAAGATGGAGGGGGAGGAGGAGGAGGAGCAAGAGGAGGAGATGGAAGAGAATCTGGAGAGCAGCAGTCTGGAGGACTCAGAGGACCAGGATCTGAGGATGTCGCTCGCTCTTTCACCAGCTCTGAGCTCTGGCCACATGGTGGGAGAGGAGGAAAGAGTCTTAACAGATTAAAATTCTTTGGGATGACGCCATTAAAATTTGGAGAGTTGGGTTCAATGTTTTCAGCTACATTTGACACAGAAGTGAAGAAGGCGGCAGGAAGACAACAGAGGATTCTTAACTCAACAACATCACAGCTGTTATTTTCCCTCCTTCCGACATTATTCGTCTACTTCGGTTCGGACAGCGTGGTCGCACCGCAACATAAACTTCCTGTACAAAAGAGCATAGATTAATCTTTTCAGGATTTTGTGGGCCACTTTTATTATCTTTTTTTTTCCCTCCAAGCTTCACTCACAAGACAGATGATTTTTAAGGTATTTGATAAATGAAATGTTTAAGATCTCGGGCATCAATCCTCATGCGATTATTCCTCACAAGTAATGGACTGTTTATCTCAGACTGCTATCCTGACCGAGCCACGGAGAGATGCTCCTCTTCTGCTCAATGAACAGTTTGAAACTACGAGTTCCTCCTCAGCCCACAGAGATGTAGAGGAGAGCTGTGAACCTCAGCTAAGCTATTTGGTATTAATTTAAGGCATGAGGTAACGCGTGCTTTCCCTCAACTATATATCACTGCCTTGTTTGTCTGAAAAGTGTTTCTGATTGTCCTGAACAAAACTGAAAGAAACGTTTGTAACATTTTTTTTTTCTTTTTCAGTTAGTGCCTGTTTATGTGCGTTGTCAAGAGAGTCTCCGGTTAATTTCTGCGCATTGAGGCTCCGATAGGTCGTTCATTTTATCTGAATATACAGTTTAAAACAATTTAAGTACAGTATATTTGTTAAAAGTGGTTCTCTAGGGTGTTGTGAATAGTTAAGTTGTAAAAGAAATGTCCTTAACAGACGGCAGACGTTTGTGGCTCGGCTTAAAAAAGAAAAAAATAAGTATCGCAAGGATGATAAGCTGAGTGTTAAAAAAAACTTGGTCACAGGTCAAAATTCAGTGTTTACAATGACGCCGAATGCGTGTTAGGGTTGCTGAGGCAACGTAGATGCGCGGAAAAGAACAAAACTCGTCTGTTTGAGGGCTGTCGGGACGTCTCCAGAGCCCCCGAACGCAATCAACTGACACACCCTTCTTAAAGAGACAGAGACTTAGCAACTGTGTCAAAAAAAGGAACAATCTCTCCAGTCAGAGAGAAAGGTAGAGAGTGAAAAAGAAAGCGGGACCCCTGCCGAACGGGACTAAATCTGAGAAACAAACTGTACTCTTTGGGGGTATTGTGTCTTCTAGATGAGTAGATTCCCTCTCTTCTTCTTTTTTTATAAAGAAAAGAAAAGACAATGGTAGGAGTAATTATTAAAAACACTAACAAATGCATAGACATCCCAGTAGAATATGTGTAGCTTTTGTAAAGACGAAGAAAAAAAAAAGCAGCAGACTTTTGTTTATTTTCATTTCAAGATGCTTACAGAAAAAGGTTATCAATATAGGTAATATTGATTATAATGTTTGTGAGCTAAGACTAGTTGGAATGTCTATACAGAGCACTGTGCAAGGTTTTGAGTTCCCAAAGTAGTTGTTTTTTATTTTGACTTTATCAATAGACCAAACGTTTTTTCAATGGAAGTCGTCACTTTTATGTTTTTTAAATGTGTAAAAAGCTGTGGTTTTGATAGATTTACCCCATCGATCACGTCAAAAACATCCACCAACCACCGAACTGGTTGTTAAAGAAAAGTTCGTTGTGTAAACATCCGACACTTCTACTGCTACAAATGAAAAACAATCATGAAGAAAAATATGAATGTGAGGCAGTAATATCCCATCACACTGGCTTAACAACCACTATTTATCTCCTCTAGACTACTTTTTGATGGGGTATTCTACGATCGCAGCCACACCTTAATGTGCATTAATGTGTTTCAGTTCCTTTTTTTAGAGCACCTTATGAGTTTTGTAGTGAAAGTCCCTTAGTGGTGTCTCCTTAACAACTACTGTCAATGCCATCGTGCCTTCTGTTTCAAGCACTTCCTGGTGTATTTTGTAAAACTCACCAAAAGCACTTAGCCTATATCTACACACTCTTTCTTCCTCTCTCTCTCTCTTTCTCTCTCTCTGCCCTTCCACTTCACCTCCTCTTCCTCTTCTCCTTCATCACCTCGGCCCATTTCCTTAATCTTTTTCTCGTGTCTTTACCTTCTGACCCCGCTCTCTCCCGGGGGGGAAGTGGTTTTCATACTGGATTTGTCTCTACTGTTCAGGCCCGTTCGGCCTTAAACAAGGTCACTAGGCCTTCTTATTATTATTATTATTATTATTATTATTATTATTATGACACTCTAGCATGGCTAGACTCTTGAAAGAATGGACTACCTAACCTTTAGGCGAGTAAAAATCATAATAGATGTAGGGTTGTGGTATTAATACTAACCCTTTGTGAACCAAAGCCCAAGTCCTAGTCCAATTAATGTTATATTTAAAGGTGCCAAAACATGTCTGAGATGACACTAAAACATGTATAAACTTGAGAAAACAAGATAATAATTCACCTCTCTTTCTTTCACCCACCCACCCTCCTTCTTCTTCTCTCTCTCTCTCTCTCTCTAAAGCTTGCTCTTCCTCCATGTCGCTCTCTCGTCCGTAAACTGTCTATCTATCTCCAGCACCACTTGAAGGTGACGTGTACTATCTGGTATTGAGGCCTTTATTAGATTTTGATTTCAGTTCGTGTGGTGTTTGTTCAATGCCGTTGAGATGGAAAAATGCTCTTCTTATAATGATAATTATTATTGTTTTGGCATTATGGTTAAAAAAAACAAACAAAAGAGACAAAAAAACAAACAAACAAGAGAAATGTGTTGTTGAATGTTGTACAGATAGCACTAGCGATGTTGTGTTTTTTTAAAGAGAGCACAAACCCGAGCGATGGTCCCTTCGACTCCTCCCACAGGCAGATGGGAATAAAACAGCCTGCCAATCAATCTACATGTCTAATGACTAAAAATGTCCTCGGCGATGACGGATTTTCAAAACAAACCCTTTTGTCTGAGTAGCGTTCTTCTATGGAGATTTGAATGTAAAAAGGCAGCCTTTGACTCAAACTCCAGTCCCAAATTTATTGCACAGAAAACAAATAAAGCAGCACTTGAGCCAATATTTCTACTCTTTTGAAGGTATAGTTTGTGCATCTGGTTCACAACAAACGCAAAGAGAGTTTTTGCCCCGTTTGAGACATGCCAACGTAGGTACCAATCATGTTTTTTTCCACCATTTACATTCGGCCGAAATACCCACTATTGCTGCTTTGTACTCCTTGTAAAAGTCCAAAATATCTTGAAAAACAAATGTCGTTGAGTCAGGGTTCATAACATTATTTGGAGATACAAAGTTTGAATTTCACCAAACTGTGTCTGGATGACTGCAGCCGTTTGAACCTCCCAAAAAACTGATTTTATTGTGATTTAACAGCAATAAATGGATCACAAGTACGCCGAATTAACTATATATTGACGTAGATCTGTAAAAAGTCAGAATTTACACTTTGTCACGTCTGTTTGCAAGCCGACAAGCAAACAACTTTAAAAACGCTTGTTTTCTTAATGGAATTCTGAAAGGAATCTTATATCTTATGCTCTGTGTAAATTTGCATCGTTGCATTGACTTTCTAATCGTTCTGTGTGGAAAAGTTCACTTTGCTTTTACTCACTATAAGAGTTAAACAAACACATGGGTGTCTTCAACACAGGATGAGTAGAAGCTTCTCTGAAAACTGGTAAAAGACATATTTACATTTCTCCAAAAATGGACGGTTGGTCTATTTAAACCATCTGTTACATTAAAAAAATGTGCTTATAAAGTAACTCATTTTGCTTAAGTATTCAGATCCTTTATTTAGGTAAAAAGAATACAAATACTACAATGAAGATACACTGTAAAAGAAAAAAAAAAAGAATTTTCCAGAAATTTACTGAATTATTATACAGGGTTTTTCTTGTTTGTGCAATGCCATAAAGGATCATATCTTCTTTTTTTTTTTTTAAGTATTATTCAATTGCTTAATAGTCTTGAATGTTAAATTTCAGTGAATTCTATGTAAAATCCAAAAATTACACATCATATTGCTGAACTTAAAATTAAGGCATTTTTCTGTTTTCTTACTATAAAAAAATATGTAAAAAGACATCACTTAAAAACACCGTCAGTTATTCTATAGAAAAATGTTTTTTAAAACACAGATATTTACTGTTTTGTGTATTGTTAAAGAAATTATCTGTTAAATAACTTTTTACCGTTTTTTTACAACTTTTTTTTTTACAGCGTACTCCAGAGTCTTTTGACTTACTTAAGTAAAGGTATGATCAGCAAAATGCACTTTTGTGGTAAAAGTGTGCAGTAAAATGTTCTCTGTCAGTGTTTTACTATTATAAAAGATTTTTGGACTAATATTAATGCTGCATTAATGTGAATGCTGCTTTTGACCGCTGTAGATGTTCAAAGTTGTATCATATTGTGAGAACTATGTATCCCTAAAAAGTCTTTTAATCTTTTTATGGTGTCAGATAATAAAAAAAATTGTCTGACACATTGGCTTAAAAGAACTCTTAATTCTTTAGTTTATCAGAAAAATCACCAAATTTGGAGATACATGGTTCTTAGAGGACAGGAAGGGGATAAAAAAATACTAATCTGTAAAGGAACTAAAGCTGTCAGACAGATGTAGTGAAGTAAAAGTACAAAGCAGCATAAAATGGAAAGACTCAAGTAAAGCACAAATACCTTAAATTTGTACTAAAGTGGAGAATTTGTACATACTTACATTCAGAATTAAAACTTTTTGTGTCCTACCAGCCACAATGGAGGAGCTCCTACTCGTTCATCCAATAAATCATCCTTCAGAGTTCCCAAAAACTCAAATGAGTCATCCTTGATTTTGGTTGATTTCTCCACAAAAAAACAAACTATGCCTTTCCACTTGCACTCATCTGAATACCACGTGGCTCCACTTGTGATTTTTTTTTGATTGCACCTTAACTCCTGATTCTATATCAGATGATTTCACCAAAAGGACAACATCAGTGTCCGTCGGTCCGACTGTTTGAAACGTTTGCTCATTGTGAAATGACAAATCCCTGCGAGGCGAGGGGGCCGTGCTGGGTTTGGGCTCTTGTGTAGTTGACTGCCATTGCAGTGAGGGAAAACTGATCTAACATAGTAGTGACTAATATGACTTTGTGGACAGATTAAAAAAAAACATAAAAATAAAACACATTAGAAATAAATAAACACAAACAAAAATAACCCTGTCTCTGTTTTTCCTGTCTTTCACACACACAACATGATGTATGAAGATGTATTTATTGGCGGTTTAGATCCATCAAGCTGCTCCAAACTACTTTTAGAAGACAGCGCCCTCTTGTGGCAATTTATAGAACTGCAGACATTTGTAGGGACACCCCGTTCCCCCGACTCAAACTTAATTCTTGTCTCTACTGTGAGGTTATAGAAATTGTTCTTAATGAGTTAGAAATTAGTAACTCAATTAGAGAATAACTTTAACCCTCTGAACCCCATCGAGCAATTTAAAGGCATTTTTTGCTCTTTTTACATTTTACTCACCGTGGCCTTGTATTTCATTTTAATCGATAAAATATGTATAAAATGTATAAGTCCTGCAGCTCTATGGAATCAGCACAATCATGGCTAGAAGTGGGAACAATTCAAAAATGTCTTTTGTGCAGAATAGCACAGTTTTAATTACATAAATCATAAAAAAAGAAAAACTGCAAATTGAATTTCTGTGATAAATTATTTTTTAAAAATTGGAATAAAATGGAATTTATATTTACAACACTTTTCCAAGTGGCCACACGTGTCATGAGTGTTGTAAAAATAAAATTGTGTCTCCACATGTTATACATATTGAACTATTTACATGTTTCCAGCCTCTCCTGTCCTCTCCTCTCAGCTCTGTGTAAACAGATTTTCAGTGAATATTTGTCACGTGACCGTTCGTCTCAGCAGAATCAATCATGGCTTCACAGTGTCTCTGAGGAGCAGAATTTAATGTTTTTAACAGGATCTAGTTATTATAAACACTTTAGACATTTTAAATGAGACATGTAGAATAAAAAGATTTTGACAGAAATATCACAATTTTAAGCTTCGCTTTGGTTACTTTTTCTAACAGAAACTTCAGTAACCTGTGATCCGTTCAAGTACTGTCGGAAAGACTGTTGTTACAGTTTCTCTCTACGATAAACATATATTTTTGGCGATCTTTTAAAGTCAACATATGTTTCAGGGTTCAGAGGGTTAATAATGAAAGTTCGAGACCTTTGAGAAAAGCTTGTAACATGTCGTCTTCACATCGTGGCAGCACCTAATGTCAGAAATGGAAGCTATAATGTCATTAATATTCTACAGCCGTGGTTCCCAGCCTTTGACGTAAGTCAGAAAGATTTTGTACAGCAGGAATTTTTTTCCCTCTCCACTCTGGAGAGGACTTTTTTGTGACATTACTCTGTCATCCGGTGACCCTTGTGGAGGGTCTGATCCCCCAGCGTGGCAGCACTGACTCAGAAGTTTTGGGTTTGATACTGTGAGAGGGAAGGTTGTTGAGACATATGAAAACCCTCAGAGCTGATAATAATGGCAAAAGGTAGAGCACATTTATAAAAAAACAAACAATCAATTAGTTAGACAGAAAGGCAAACCTCTTGTTTTTGCTTTTAAGAATCAAACCATGAGGGTATAATCTACATACCCCAAGCTTTTATTCAGACATGAAGGCAATTTGAGTTTAACCTCTGGTGGCTTTGTCACTTTTCATAATGATCAAGTACATCTTTACAAAATTGTAAAGATAAACATTTTTGTTCTAATAAAGATGCTTTATTAAAGATGGGGGTCCTACGACTGGGCAATATATTCATATTATAATGGTATCCTGATATGAGATTAGGTATTGTCTTAGAATTTGGATATCCTGAGTGGAACAAGAAGTAACAAGTAACAAGTTCCTAGTTTGCTCTTACCCACTAAATCATGATATCCATATTACAGATGATTATTTATCAAAACACAATAAGACACAAACAAAGACAATATTAGAAATTGAGATATTTGGTCAATAACATGAAAATATTGGATTTTTTTTCCATATCAGCCAGTCCTAAGAGCCTCCCCTTAGTTTACCGTTTATCATAGAGAGAAACTGTAAAAACAGGCCTTATTGTCATGATTTTACCTTTCCGACGGCCCATGAACAGATCATAGGTTATGAAAGTTTCCTTTCGGAAAAGCAACCAAAATGAAGCTTAAAATTGTGATACTTCTGTCTCTCATTTCAAACGTTGCCAAAAATAAAGCGTTTGTTATAACTAGATCCTGTTAAAAACATTAAATTCTGCTCCTCACACTGTGAAGACACTGTGAAGCCATGATTGATTCTGCTGAGACGAACGGTCACGTGACAAATATTCACTGAATATCTGTTTACACAGAGCTGAGAGGAGAGGACAAGAGAGGCTGTAAATATGTAAATAGTTCGATATGTATAACATGTGGAGACACAATTCCCCCCCCCCAATAATCATCAATAATACATTATATATTGCAGGGAAATTGAAGGCCACAGTGAGTAAAATGTAACAAGAGCAAAAAACACCCTGAAAAACATCAAACATATATATATATTACTTATGTATAGCACCTTTGCTTCTGTGAAAAAGTGAAAAATAATATTATTTGTCAGACTGAAATGTGTCCCCTCCTCCTTAATGGCTTATAGAAACACTGGAGAAACTTTCAGGCTTTAGTGATGAAATGCACAAAGCTTTCTATATATTCGAGCTAATCTGCTCCACTATGTATTGTTTGAATGGATGTAAAATCTCTATGTTGCAGTATTTTTCAGCTATTCCCAGTTCCACAGAATGTTACAAATGACAGTGTAGCTCTGATCTTTTTCATGTAATGTCTCAGCAATTTGCAGATTAATCATAACTCTAAATAAACCTCAGGCTTAGGGGGCTTTTTTTCTGTGTAGTGGCTGTTTGGTCACCCATCCGTGCACCTCAGCTATTCTTCCTGACTGCAGCAGAAATGTTGTCAACTATAAAAGACCACTGCAGTTTTTGTGAGTGTCTTCGGGCATCAACAAATGAATCATTTTCTCATTATCTGCATCTGGAGAGAGTTTACAGCAGCCTCCAGATCCCCAGACAGGAGTTTGGGAGCACAGTATGTGATGATTTATGATGCAGCAGCGCCCTCTAGTGGAGAGACTGGGAACTGGTGGCTGAAAATATCCATCTGTGGATTTATAACTATTAGTGGCACTAGTAAGATATAATTGCATTAAGTAAAAATAGCCCTAATAATTGTGTAGGTTAACTCTCTGACTTTCTGTATGTAAAGAAATGCAGCTAAACTTCAGTAAAGTCAGCAGAAAACTTGCAGAACAGCAGCTGCAACTGTTTTTTTCTTTCAAAATAAAATTAAGAAAATGTTCAAATAGGAAACAAAAGATGTTTAAATATACAATCGGCGCTGTAAATTGAATATTTTTTTCTAAATTATAATTTAGAACGGATTGAATCTTTAATTTAGTCTTGATTGGGCTTTTCTAGTTTAATAAATAGGATTTATTTTGAAAGTAGTGAGAGGAAGTCGTACATTATCGTTGGTTAATAAAAAAATATTGGACTGTAAAATCACTCCAATGTATATTTTATCCGGATTTAATTCAGATTTAATCTTCAAATTATTTTTTTGTACTTTTATGATTCAATAAATTCGTTTTATTTTGAAATTAGTGACAGGAAGTTGTAAATTTGTTTTTGGTTGCTTTCAAACAGGATATAAGAACATTTCATAACTACATAATGTCTATTTTATTATCGTTAAAACCTAATTTAATCCTCTAGTTAATGTTTTTCTACTTTTATGATTTAATAAATTAGTTTTATTTTGAAACTAGTAAAAGGAAGTCATACAATATTTTTGTTTGCTTTGTAAAACTTAATGTAGAAGATTTAATCACTCTACTATAATGTTTATTTTATTAGCGTCTGATACATATTTAATCCTTGAATGTTTTTTTGTGATTTTATTTAGTTACAAGGCTTTATTTTGAAAGTAGAAAAAGGAAGAAGTATTTTATTTTTATACGCTTTATTTAACTGTGATGTAGAACATTGAATCACTCTACTACAATGTCTATTTTATTAGCATTTAATACCAATCTCACCTTGTCAAAAATATACCGTTTTTGTGGAAAGAAACTAAAATAACTGTGAAATAATGTCATAATTTTATCTTGCAGATAGTCCTGGAACGGCTCATAGGTTATTCTACATGTCTCATTTAAAGCGTCACAAAAAATAAAGTGTTTGTAATAACTAGAACCTTTTAAAAATATTAAATTCTGCTCCTCAGAGACACTGTGAAGCCATGATTGATTCTGCTGAGACAAACGGTCATGTGACAAATATTCACTGAAAATCTGTTGACACAGAGCTGAGAGGAGTGGACAGAAACTGCAAATAGTTAAATATGTATAACATGTGGAGACACAATTATATTTTTCCATTATTCATGACACTTGTCTTGACTAGGAAAACTGTTTATATATTAATTCCAATTTTTTAAAAAAAAGTATCAGAAAATCCAACTTGCATTTTTTCTTTTTGTATGATTTATGTCATTATAACTGTGTTATTCTGCACAAAAGACATATTGAGTTGTTCCCACTTCTAGCCATGATTGTGCTGATTCCATAGAGTTGCAGGACTTATAGAGTTTAAATATATTTTTTATATTGCAGTGAAATACAAAGCCACAGTGAGTAAAATGTAAAAAAAAAAAAAAAAAGAGCGAAAAACGCCCTAAAACAGCTTGTTTGGTTTCAGAGGGTTAATAATAATGTATTTATTTATTTATTTATTCTGAAAGTACTAGAATCAAGGCACACATTATTAAAGAAAGTAGGCCTATAGTGTCTTTTTATAAGTGAAAGTCCATCTCTGTGTAATGGAAATAAATAAATATATAACATCAATTAACACTATTCCGTGAAAGGCAGAGTTAAATGCTCCAGGGTTACACTTCTTATTATGTACCTATTAGCCTACATCCCTGTACTAGGGCAATAGTCTGCTCCCTGGTGACTGGTTGAGACTGAGTGGGCGAGACAGAGAGAGAGAGAGAGAGAGAGAGAGAGAGAGAGAGAGAGAGAGAGAGAGAGAGAGAGAGAGAGAGAGAGAGACGCTTCCTTCCATCATCTCTACCGGAGGAGAACTGAGCATCACTTCACTTCGCTGCTGCTTGACTCGGTCTCGGAGCCTCCACACATCCAACAACCAGCCACACTGTTTTATCTGCAGCTCAGCTCTTCTTCTTCTTCTTCTTCGCGGCTTGGCTTCTCGGTTCTGACGGGCTCAACACGGAGACGACAAGAAGTCCACTTCTGCTGCAGAACTCACCCCCCCCTCCGCGCGCGTTTGTGTCCAAGATGAGCGAGGTGAGTGCGCGCGTTATTATAAAAAAAAAAAAAGAAAGAAAGAAAGAGAAAAAAAGCCCTCATGACTGGTGTTAGGATCGAGTTGGTGCAGGCTACAAGTGAGTTATTCTAGCGCGCTGCAGTCTTCTTCGCTCGGTTTCTCTCCATCATGCCACGCACCTGTATAGAATTAACATTTCACTCCATGCATGCGCAGTTGAACCGGTACCCCCACCACCATCACCACCACCACCACCACCCCCACCCCTGGAAAAAAAAACCCGCAACCAAAGGTGCGGTTGTAAGAACAAAATGTTTTTAGCGCAGCAGCAGCGTTTACCACTCTCTGGCTTTGGTCCCAAATCTGACAGAAACACTGCAATGAGAGGGCGAGCAGCAGCAGCAAGGACACCAGCTCGCTTCGCCAGTGGGCACATCTGGTGGAGCATGAGGGTTTCCCCAAAGTAGGGTCCGGGGACCTGCAGGGGGGCCTTGTGGGGGCTCTAGAAGGGCCACAAGATGGGATTTTTATGAATTAATTAATTTAAATTCGGTATGAAACTGCTAGATTATACATTTAAAATGAATTGAACTCCTCTTGCATACTTGATGAATACGAACCACTGCAGTACATTTTCCATGCACGCTGTTTTCCCCTGCAGAGTGTTTGAAAGAAAGCTTACTTTACATAAAAGCGTGCAGTATATAAAGTGCTTCATTTCCTGCAGAACCAACGCATGGATTCTTTCCAAAGTAGCTGCATATGCATCTTTTCTGTCCGTGCATAATAAAGTAGCTTTTTTTATGATGGATATGGGGCTCGATGCTGCAGGCGTCAGTGCTAATGGAAGAAGACTTGGGGAGTCTTTTTCTTTTTTATGTTTAAAGTATAGCAGTATGTTGATTTGTGGCTGCAGGAAAGGAAAAAAATACTTTTTGTCATTCTATACTTATATGCATGTGCTGAGACGCTTCTCCAAACTGAAAACGTGTTGAAATATGGCTGGAGTCTGGCTTTTGCAGGTCCCATGTAGTTCAGCTGTGTGCAGAGGCTTTGTCAGTGCTTTATTACTTCTGGGATGCACTTATAATCCAGGTTTAACCCCCAGAGGTAGCTCTTGAGATGAATATAAGGAGGCATCATAGTTTTTCTTTACATGTGTTATATAACCCACCAGAGGTGCAGCGATATCCTCTCAATCGATCAACTCCACATCTATAAAAATAACGTCACAGAGGTCCCCACGGAGTGATTATTTTCACTTCTCTGTCACAGAAGTGGAGCATTGCTCCAATGGGACGTTTCATTCTGTGTGTGTGCGTTTTCTATGGTCCCCGCTCATTCAGTCCTCGGCCCCGGGGCAGATGGGAAGTGTCAGTGTCTTTTGATACGTAGCAGATGATGCCACAGCCGCACATGGGACATTTGAAATGTAAACACAGAATGATAGATGGAACATCTGCTGGTCACTTCTGCAGTTTACTGATAACAAGAGATTGCTGTGTTCTGGACTGGAGGCATGATAATGGCCCGAGATGAAGCTGAGAACCATGGTAGTTTAGTAAAAGTGCTTATAGTAAGTGAAAGATCTACAGTTTGTGTAGATATTCTTCTTGTTTGGAATCTCCAATTTTAAAGCCGACATCCAAAGGTCTGAGAAGTTCTTGCTGCTGTTTAGTCAGTAATCCATCACCAGACAATGAATGAGCAGCTGTTTTGACAATCAATTAATCATGTGAGTCATTATTCGAGAAAAAAATAGTTCCAGCTTGTCATATTTAGTGATAGGAAATGTTAGGCTGTCGTTCAGAGATAGAAGCTATGTGAAGACATCTACTCCTGCTTAGGAAGCTGTGCCAGTTGTTTTTAATGGACATCTTAAAGACGAAGAGTAACTTTTTGAAGTGGAACTACATGGTTATGCTCAGGAACCAAAACTACATGGTTAGGATTAGGAAAAGACAAAAGCAATGATGACTTTTTGTTGCAAGCAGTTTGTCTGGCCCATCCATCCGCCCCACCCTCCTGTACTCATGTGGACTTTCTTGCTCTTTATATGATGTCATCTGACGTCTGGAGCTCCGAGCAAAAACTACATGGTTATGTTTAAGGAAAGACGTCATAATGTGTAGCCATGTAACTCAACATTGACTTTTCATTGCAAGCAGGACACAGAAAAAGATGGGTGAAAGCCAGCGTTTGGTTGACCCATCCATCCACCCCAACCTCCTACTCATGCAGACTTTATTGCTCTTTATACTGTGACCTGACTTTGGGAGCTCTGAGTGTCTGATATAGCCGCAGCGTAAAATGACACACAAGAAGCAAATAATGCAAAGTGATAACATGTGAAATTACTTTTAGGTATCCTGACCAAAAACTCTATGCCACAAAAACAACAACAAAAAATAGCATTACTATAGTATTTCCATGTTGTATAGGAAATTACTGTGGTAATACTATACATTTTTATATAATAATAATAAATAATAATACATTTTATTTGTAATGCACTTTACATTACAGGAAATCTCAAAGTGCTACAGGTTAAAAGCATAACATTCTAATTATAAAAAGGATATACTCTGTGCCAACTGACTTCTGGAGCTCTGAGCATCTGAATGACCCACAAGAAGCAAATGATGCAAATAATTCATAGTGAAAACATGTGAAAATTACTTTGAGCTAGCCTTACGAAAAAATACCACAGTATTACTATTACTATTACTATTACTATTACTAATGCAGTATCACTATAGTATTTCTATGTTTTGGAATGTAATTTAGAAAAATGATATAGTAATACAGTAGTGTTGGTTATGTTGATGTTATAGTACAATTACAGTTATACTATAGTGTTTATATGGTATTGCTTAAGTGTTTCCTGAAGTATTTCTATGGTTTTTCAGGAACTGTAGGGAAATTACTACGGTAATACTATACAGTTGTATACACTCATGCGGACTTTCTCGCTCTTTATACTGTGACACTCGAGTTCAGTTTTTTTAGCCTCACTATTGTTTTTTCGATATTATTTCTCTGTATTTTTGGAAGACACTACACAAAATATCTATAGTAACAGTATACAGTTTCCTATGGTGTATGTAATAAGGAAATCTGATATAGGACAGGGTAATTTCAGGCTGGATTAGTTAAATCAAAAACGTAGAAAATATAGTTTTATGTTTGATTACTACACTGAATTTCTGCCCCCCAAGAGGAAACATAGCCAGAAATGGAACTACATGATTATGTTCAGGCACCAAAATTACATCATTAGATTTGGGGAAAATGGTCACAATGTGGTTAAGTAGCCACAAAACTCAATGTTGACTTTCTTTTGCAAGCAGGACATGGAAATAGATCTCTTGGGTGAAAGTCCTGCTTTTGTTTGACCGTCCCATCCATCAACCCCAACCTCCTACTCATGCAGACTTTCTCACTCTTTATACTGTGTCACCTGACTCCTTCTGGAGCTCTGAGTGTCTAATATTGCAGCAGTGTGAAACAGTGTAGGTAATAGTGAAATCTGATAGAAGACGGTGTAATTCCAGGCTGGATTAGTTACATCAAATGGTTGAAAAATCTAGTTTTAGGTTAGTTGACTGCTGTGAAACTGTAACATTTATGTCCCTTTCAGCAAAAAATATGCATTTAAAGCAAGATGAACCGCCTCCTCCTTGTCCGTCCATGTTTGGCCTTATATGGGCTCAGGAGTCTCAACATTCCAGTGATAACCAATTTATGCAATTCATAGATGTTCAGTGTGCAAAAATATTCAGATATAATAGGAAAGAAAAACACATGTGCTGTTTTTGCCCCCACACTGCATGGTATTAGCATAAATCGGGCATGTCTGTAAAGAGGAGACTTGAGGGTACCCATTGGACCCATTTTCATTCAGATATCTTGAGGTAAAACATGCTTTTGTGTCTTTTTCCTTACTAAAATTCAGCATCATTTCAGTGTTATTTCAATCAGATACCCAACAAGATATGTCAACATGTTTGGTACTAATTGATTCCTTTTAATTTGTCGTTTCATATGATACTAGCTGTAGCTTTGAGCCCCCTGCAGCCGACAGAAAGAAAAAAGTCAGCAAAAACTTTAGGGCCGTTAAGGGTATAAAGAGTGCAAAGGTCCGTTAAGGTTGGAGGAGAGTTCATGTTATTATTTAGAGTCAAACCTATTTGCAAAACCAGATATTTCTGTGTAGTTCCAGGCTGGATTAGTTACACGAAATAGTTGAAAAATCTAGTTTTATGTTAGTGGATTGGTGTCAAACTGTAACATTTCTGTTCCTTTCAGCAAAAAATATGCCATTTAAAAGAAGCGAGATCAACCGCCTCCTCCTTGTCCGTCCATGTTTGGCCTTAAATGTTAAATATTTTATCCCATCTGAATGCATTTTAGTTACTGTACAGCAGCTGACTTGAGAGACCTACATCCTCCTCCACCAGCCTGTAATCTCCACTGACCATCCTCACGCACGCCATTTGGACGGATACAAGTTGAACCGGTGACCTCGTGCATTAGACTACAGCCATGCCACAATCCCAATGGATGTGTTCCACTAAGTGGACTGCAAAAAGCCCTTCTTGTTTTTCATTTCAGTTTTTAAACCCATTTTCCCCCCTCTGACATGGGATCATGTACAAATTTACGTAACATCCACGACGGACACATTTAGTCCACGTGGAGATCAAACAAGACGTGATTAACTCATACATGGCGCTTTGTGAGGCTTAAGTGTTTAACAATCAATGATAACATTTTATTACTGCGAGAACATCCCGCTGTAGATAATCTTAATATGTACTTCCTCTTGTTTTAATTTGCGGGAGATGATGAGGGTGTGTGTCATAACTCTACAGTGGATTCAGCCTATCTGCGAGCTACACACGCTCTCATTGAAGTAATGGCGATGAGCTATCGCACTGCACCTTCCCACTGCTTTGACAGACTGTCTCCTCCAGCTGAAATCTTGTCACCCACTGCCTCATTTCCTCCTCTTTCTTTTCACAAGCTTCTATTCATCTCCCCCTCTCTTTGCTTTTCCAACCCCCCCCCCCCCCCCCCCCCCCCCTTACTCCACTCTAAAGCCTTGACTGTATTCTCCTTAGCAACAGCGAGATAGAGAGAGAGAGAGAGAGCGAGAGGACTCATGCAGGGTATTACCACTTGCATGCGCACATCCGGGAGCTAACATCTGCACAGCGTGAGCCGCAGAAGAAGTCAGAAAAGAGATGTTTTTAAAAAAATTTTTGTAGGAATATGAATGGAGTATGCACGGAATTAAACGAGTTCGGAGCCTGTTATGTAACACATGTTTGGCAGCGGCTCCACTTTTGACAGCTGTTTGGTGGATTTTCCTTTTATCCGCGCGAGCTCTCCCGAAAGCGGGGCGGCATTAGAAGGAAAAATAACTTTAATACTTTCAAAATAAGGCCAGTAATGGCGAGGCAAAAGGTGCCTTCGTGTAGCGGCAGAGCACACACACACACACACACACACACACACACACACAAAGTAAGAGAAAGGTAGCTTTCTCATTATGCTGGTAATTATCACTTAGCAGGCTTACCCCTCACAAAAAGCCACCCTATTGCTAGCAAGCTGGCAGGGGATAATTACCAGGGTCTGATGTGGCTCCGAGGCCAATCTGAAGCTAGTGAAGTAAAACTGAGAGAGCGCCAATCGTTGTTTCTCTTTGTCAATCTGCCTCTCTCCATCTGTCAGCCCCTTCTCCTACTTTCTGCCTCCTTCTCTCCCCTCTTTGTATCTTCCTTCCCACCCCCGCCTGCCTTCCCCCCCTCCAACTGAGATTGTACAGCATCTGGCATGTCTGGAAATCACTGGCTTTCCCCTACTCCTTCATGGAGGTATAATCCTTTTATTTCTGTCTATAAATACATTTCTGCTGAGCTTTTAGAGGCTTTCTGCTGCCTCTTTCTCCTTCCCCCCTCCCCACCTCTGACAGCAAGTGCAGCACTAAGTCCTGTGTGTGTGTATGGCTTAAGAAATGTACTGGATGTGTGTTTTTCAAGAAGACACCGTTGAGGGTTGAGCGGAGACAAGCACAAGCCGAGAAAAGGGACCGGGAAAGGAGGTGTTTTTCTATTAGAGGGAATATGTGCTGTCAGTCCCTGGGTTGTTACACCTGCTTTTTAGCCGGCGTTTTTTTTTCTTCTTCTATCCCAACACCACTCTAGTCCCCTCCTTTAGTCCTGCAACCAATCATCTGCCTCCGTTTCCCAAGTGGGGTGAAGCTGTGAGTGTTTATCTGATATCAGACACTGAAATGTGAATAAATGAATGTTTGACGACGGGAACGCGTGCTTTGAATATCAATTGCAAATTACTTTGAAGTTGTCAAAGCCATCGCTGAATATTCTTACTCCTCTGGATAAACTCATCGATGTTTAGGGTCTTAGAAACATCTAATCTCTATAAACTAGCATGTTTTTTATAATAATCAGTCTCACATTGGGCTGTATACTTTTCCCCCAATCAATAAGGAGGTTATGTTTCTGCTGTTTGTCTGTCAGCAGGATTACAGAATAACTACTGGCCCAATTTGTCTGAAACTCCTCTGAATAACAGAGCAGATACACAGATTCATTTTCACTTTTTTCAACACTGCAAGATAGGGCGTTTGTGCTGCACTCATTTGGTTTCGGAAGTAATTGGAAAAATCAGTTTCTCGATCATATTTCATGGCCAGCCTGGTCTCACTCCCAACTCATCCAATACTGAATGTATTACACACATTTGGTACAAAAATTGATACAAAAATACCCCATTTGACATTTTGGAGATTTCTGCAAGACTTGTATTTATTGGCATACTTCTGTTCTGGACAGAACAGAAGACCCCCCTTATTGTCAATATACCTAGAAAAGCTGCACATCCTCTGGATGCTCTAGGTCTCTAGTTTGTGGTTGTAAAGTTTCATGAGGCTGTGATTATCCAAGAGGTCACAGCAGCTCATTTTATACAGTGAGGTCGAGACTCAAGAAATGTCTTACTTCAATGAAATGGCTATATGGAGATCATCACACGTGAATAAAATTGGGCTCAAGAGTCTCAGCTTTCCAGTGATACCCAATTTATGCAATTCACAGACTGTTTAGTGTGCAAAAATATTCAGATATAATAGGCAAGAATAGCACATGTGCTGTTTTTGCCCCAGACTGCATGGTATTAGCATAAATTGGGCATGTCTGTAAAGAGGAGACTTGAGGGTACCCATTGGACCCATTTTCATTCAGATATCTTGAGGTAAAAAATGCCTCTGTGTCTTTTTCCTTGCTAAAATTCAGCATAATTTCAGTGTTATTTCAATTAGATACCCAACAAGATATGTCAACATGTTTGGTACTAATTGATTCCTTTTAATTTGTCGTTTCATATGATACTAGCTGTAGCTTTGAGCCCCCTGCAGCCGACAGAAAGAAAAAAGTCAGCAAAAACTTTAGGGCCGTTAAGGGTATAAAGAGTGCAAAGGTCCGTTAAGGGTGGAGGAGAGTTGATGTTGTTGTTTAGAGTCAAACTGTGTGTGGAACTACCCATTTAAAAATATAGGTCGGTTAATTTGCAAAACCACATACTTCTATTTTATTAATTTTAACTATACTCCAATTTTTTTAAATTTAAAAGTCATGACATTTTTTCATATTTTTTAAATATTTTTTTTACTGTTATTTGATGGTGTTTGGAAACTTTTTGCTGTGTATTGTTATACGATTTTTTTTTTCTTTACATTTTATTTAAAGAAAGTTGCCTTAACTTTTCATTCAACGATATGATGTGTATATTGTTGTATTTTTTTTTAGACAAAATTAACTAATTCTAAGTAATTTAACATCCAAAATCATTAAGAAATGTAATAATACTGTAGAAAAAATATAATGTCCCATTATATTAATTTACACATTTCAACTTCCTTTTTTATATAGTTGTAATAAATGGTTTTTTTTTATGGCATATTCACCTAATACAGAAAAAACAAGAAAAACCCTGTAAAACAATACAGTAAATTCCTAGAAAAAAAAATTACTATATTTTTTTTACCTGCACTCAAAGAAATACCATTTAAACTGGTGTTACTTTATTAATTTTTATTACAAAATGTTTATCTCTTCATGTGAATGAACTCTTGTTGTTGTTCTTGTTCATTTGAAAAAAAAAAAATGTAATTTCTTATAATGACGCATATTGCCACTGTAGGTCGGTGCATTCTCTCTTTAATTGTTCCCGTTCTATACCAAGTCCCCCACACAAAACACCAGCCATTATCCTCATCTACCCCCAGGAACCAGAACTATTTCTGCACCGCTCCCTCACCTCTCTCGCTCTCTCACGCACAGACCCACACCCACTGCCTTATATAAAGCCATTAACCGGCATTGTGCTATTTTTAGTGGGCAGGTACAGTTCGTTTCAGCATGAGGAGATTGTTACGGCTCGAGAAGAGAAGCTGAGGGGAGCCGAGCTGCAGGATATAACAGATGGGGGGGACGGGGCTCCACTTTAAAAAAAATTGGTCCAATGCATCAAAAGGAAACAAGAACAAGAGTTCATTTGCAAAAAAGAGATAAAATTCCTTCTAAAGATTAATAACGTAACACCAGTTTAGGTGATGTTTCTTTGAGTACACTGTAAAAATATGATGATAACAAAGACATATCTTATCAGATATCCAAAATTAAATACCTTGGCCAGCACAAAAAAAAAAATATGTACACTGTAAAAAAATTTTTTTTCAAATCTTGAAATTTACGGTATTATTTTACAGGGTTTTGTCATAAAAATCTTTTATTTCAACAATTAACCATAAAATGGAAGTTGAAATGCATAAATTAATATAATAGGGCATTATAGATTTTTTTTACAGTAATATTCAATTGCTTAATGATCTTGAAGGTTAAATTACTTTCATTAAATTAATTAATTAGTTAATTCTGTTTCATATATACCAAATTAAATACCTTGGCCCACACAAAAAAAGATTTACACTGTAAAAAAAAAAATAATAATCTAGAAATGTACTGTACATTGTTATTCAATTTCTTAATGGTCTTGAATGTTAAATTTTAAAGTTAATTCTGTATTTTTAAAAAAATACACATCATATTGTTGAATGTAAAGTTATGTCAACTTTCTTTGAATTAAATTGTAAAAAAAAACACAAAAAACACAAAAAACAGCAAAAACTTTCCAAACACCATCTAATAACAGTAAAAATAAATAATACAAAAAAAAACATTTTTTCATTTTTGTGTTCTTTATGTTGACTTTATAGTTGCATGCAAGAGAGACAGATTATACATATGTATAATCTAAAGCATAGGTTAAGCTCTTAAAACGGGGGTGGTCCAGCTTTGGAGACAAAAGCACATTTAATAAAACAATACACCCATGATAAGAACATAATCTTGTCTCTGTCCTGCTTGTCAGACTGGATCTTACATAGAGCTCATTCTAATCACATTATTAGAGCTTAAAGTTCATTATAAAACACAAGCCCATCAGTGTTTAAGCTGTAAAAGCAGCAGTTTAAATGGACAGAACTGCATCCAGAGAGCTTAACAGCCCGGTCCACTTAATGTACAGTATAAGAGCAGCTCCGAGCAGATGTTCAGCTCGTACAGTAGCGCACGCTCAGCACATGACGCACATCTGGCCCGGCCGGCCAAACACGGGGCCGTGAGCCGAGAGTCCTCAGAGGAGGCGGAGGAGGAGGAGGAGGAGGAGGAGGAGGAAGTGGAGGACAGTGAGGGGGGAATACGGCAGAGAGGAGATGGAAACAACAAGCGGGTGGGTGTAAAATTGGAGAGTGGAGTGCAGCAGAGGACAGAAGAGGAGATGAAAAGAGAGAAGAGCATGAGTCCGCCCAGGCTAACAAACGTAAGCACTCCTGGAAACTATAAGGTGGATATAAAAAGCCCCCGGAACGGCTCATGTTATGCAACAGAAGAGGAAGAAAGAGATGGACAAAGAAATCCCCAGATAAAGCCCGCTTCCTTTCTTGATGCGTCCTCCCTCTGGACCAATCAGTGATGTTTCCACTACGTCACCTCCTTCTGACACGTTATTATTACGCCCCCCCTTTGGGCTAGTTAGCAGTTTTGAAGTACCCATTTATCTTCTAGGCCCCAAGACAACGTTTTAATTTCATCATTATGTAGAGATGGAAATGTTGTTTTCTCATAATCTCTTTATTGTCCCATTGATGTTGCATAATAAGACACTAGATGGAGTATAAGTTTTATGTTTATGTTGGAGGCTTTTCCCCTCAGCAATTAGAAACTTCAGAGTGATTGACGAAAGTAATTCTGGACCAAGGAGACAAGTTAACCCTCTGTGGTACAGTGTTGCCCTCAGGCAACATACTCAATTTTGGCCTGTCAAATTTCTACAATGCATGTTTTTGAGTGATGCGATACTTTGAAAAAGAGGGAAGAGTATAGGAAACCAATAGCAATGCTTTAATGTGTCACATGACCTCTTGAAACCCTATTTTGCAGACTTTTCCAAAGGAAACAGCTTTGCCATTTTACGCCACAATAATCACTCAAAACATCATTTCCTGGCCCTTTTCCATCTGGGAAATTTTTTTTTTATATATGTATTGTACCCTGTTGAAGCTACTGAATCTTTTACACATATTTATTAAACAAATTATTTTAAAATTAATTTTAATATTTTATATATACTATTGAAGCTGTTATAAAAAAGTAGTATTTAAATAATGTATATTTATGCTGTAATTAAAAAAGTCGTAATTAAACACTGTAATTTAAAAAAGTAGTATTTAAAAAATATTTCAGCTGTATTTAAAAAAAAGTCATATTTAAAAAACTATTAAATTATAAAAAGTAGTATTTAAAAATATTCAAGCTCTAAATTTTAAAAAGTAGTATTTAAAAAATTTATACATTTTTTATCCTGTACTTTAAAAATATAGGCAAGACTAGGCGAAGTATTCCAGGTTTCCCTCCATGTTTCCCAGCCCTTCTTGGGGAAGCCCAAGGCCTTCCCAAGCCAGACGGGATGTATAATCCCTGCAGTGTGTTCTG
The DNA here is from genome assembly GCF_030273125.1 of Centropristis striata. Lineage (NCBI taxonomy): Eukaryota > Metazoa > Chordata > Actinopteri > Perciformes > Serranidae > Centropristis > Centropristis striata. Next base: position 11,652,109 of record NC_081533.1, read on the forward strand.
GGTCTACCCCGGGGCCTCCGACCAGCTGGATGTGGCGGAAAAAACCTCTATCAGGAGGCGGCCAGGAGGCATCCTGATCAGACACAAGAACAACCTCAACTGGCCCTTTTTAGACTCTGAGTTCCTTTCAGATGTCTTAACTCCCCATCTCTCAGGCTGAGCCCATTTTGGCCACTTATATATCCGCAACCTGATTCTCTCGGTCACTACCCACAGCTCATGACGATAGGTGAGGGGTCAGGATGTGGATGGATTGGTAAATCAAGAGCTTTGCCTTCCGCCTCAGCTCCTTCTTCACCACAACAATCCGGTCCAACGCCCGCATCAAACCACCTGTCCATCTCACGCTCCACTCCACCTTCTCAAACAAGACCCAGAGACACTTGAACTCCTTTGCTCATCCTTGAAGTCGCTCCCAACCCAGAGGGAGCAATCCCCTGTTCTCCAGCAGGGAGCCATGACCTACTGACTCCCATCTGCCTCTCACTCACCAGGGTCGGGCAATCGGACAAAAATTGACTAAAGGCACTTGGCTGAGTACATCGCCACCACATTTTCATATCTCAGTTGGTAGATTAAGGGTTTGTTTTGCCTAACCGAAAACTCGACCCACAAACAGCCCCAGCACATGGTGGAGGCCACGGTCAGATAAAGACAGAACCACATCGTCTGCAAAGAATAGAAACGCAATTCTGAAATTCCCCAAAACGGACACTCTGCTCCTTCTGGCTGTGCCTTTAGCTCCTGTCCATGAAAAGCACACACATAATCTGTGAATTTGTGAATAGCCCTTTGAAACTGTTTTTTGCTCCTTTTACATTTTACTCACTGTGGCCTTGTATTTCACTTCTCTATATAAGTCCTGCAGCTCTATAGAATCAGCACAATCATGGCTAGAAGTGGGAACAACTTCAAAATGTCTGTTGTGCAGAATAACACAGTTATAATGACATAAATCATAAAAAAAGAAAAGAAGAAAAGTTTTCTTTGATCATTTTTTTTCAAATGAACAGAAGTTTTCCAAGTGCTCACAAGTGTCATGAATATTTAGCAGAAAAAAAGTGTCCACATGTTACGTATACATTGAACTATTTCCATGTTTCCAGCCTCTCCTGTCCTCTTCCCTCAGCTCTGTGTAAACAGATTTTCAGTGAATATTTGTCACGTGACCGTTGGTCTCAGCAGAATCAATCATGGCTTCACAGTGAGGAGCAGAATTTAATGTTTTTAACAGGATAGTTATTACAAACGCTTTTTAAATAAGACATGTAGATTAAAGAGCTTTCGTTACAATTTTCATTTTGGTTATTTGTTCTAATGGAAACCTTCATGATCTGTTCAAAGACTGTCGGAAAGTACAAATTCTGACGATAATGTCTATTTTTACAGTTTTTTCCTATGATAAACGGTGTATTTTTGCCGATCTTTTCAAGAAAACAGGCGTAATAGAAGTCTTATAAGATAATAAGCTGAAATCTTTGGGATTTTGGGGCTCACTCTGAATATGTCAACTTAGGCTCTGAAAAATTGTTATTTTCCCCCCTATTTTCTAAAATGTTATCAACCAGTCAACAATTAATGAGTCAATTTGGAAAAACATTTAAGATGGACAAACAGAAGAAGTTGTCCACTGATTAGTTTTGTGTCTCCAGCAGACAGGAACAGTGGGGCTTGAGTGGTGATTTTTATCATCTCTGACAATTGCAGGCAGCTCTCGAGGACCTTATATAACTCATTTAATATTTATTACGTTTACTCCGTGAAGACTTGGCTTTGAGATCAGAGGAGAAGAGAAAAGGTTCCAGCTAGAGAACGGATAAAGAAATGTGACAGAGGTGTGAGGAAAACAGCTCGGAGAGGTGTATTCCCCGGAGGAAAGAAAGCATGCTGTAAATGAAGTGCATCGCATTGTGTGAGAGGAGGAGAGAGGAGGAAAGAGGGAGGGGGGGAGTGTGTTTCTTGCCTCTGTATATGTGTGTACAGTACGAGCATGTGCCTCCATCTGGACTCCATTTATGCCAGCCGAGTCTTTTCTGAATAGACCGTGTACGTTCCAATCTTTCTCACTGAGCCAGTTTGCAAGCTTTTTTTTTATCACCCTCTTGCTACAATGCATGTCTCTTTCTCTCTATCTTGCCTCCCTCTTCCATATGTGTCTTTCTCTCTCTCTATCACCTTCAGCAGCTCCCCAGGGCAGGCTGTTAAATGCTGCAATCTGTCTCTGTCTCCCATCCTTACCCTCCCCTCCCTCCCCTCTTTTTTCCCTTCCTCTTTTTTCTCTGAGCCTTTTCTCCGAGGCTCGCCGCTCATGAATCAGAGCGCTAACTACTACATGTAAAAGAGGGAAATCCCTGACTAAAAGCAGAGGGTGGTGGGAGGGGGGGTGATAAGGACGTATCTCAAGGGGGGGTTAAAGCCAGCTCGTCATTTGTGATTAAGAGGGAGGAAGTGGAAAGGACAAAAGAAGAAGAAGAAAGGATGGGACAAAGCATGGATAGATGATATGAGGATTATTATATGAGGATATCGGGGTCGGAGGTCAGTTTTTAACTTAATTTGAGCCCATTCAGAAGCTATTTTCTGACACCATTAGAAGGGAAAAGTGCTGAATTAGAAGCAAATAAGGTTGCCCCGCTTCACATTAGTACATTTACTTTCTTACGGGAAGCGGCGCCGCATAGTAACATTAATCTTCTGTCGATCACACAGCAGCTTCACTCGAGCAAAAGGGGGCTAAGTGCCCTTCAAAACTAATGGCGGTGGGAGGGGGAAAGTGTTTCTGACATGCTATTTTCAGGCAGGATTTCCCAGCAGGTCCGAGTCGCAGACTGACGACCTTCCCCGCAGTCACATCAGGGGTTTCTCTAACGCCCCGAACCCCCCGAAACGCATGTTTTCTGTCAGAGATCGCCACAAATGCACCGTTTATCGTAGAAAGGAACTGTAAAAACTGGCGATATTGTCGGAATTTGGACTTTCTGATGGTCCTTGAATGGATCATAGGTTATGAAAGGAAGTTAACCAAAGCCACACTTCTAGCCATGATTGTGCTGGTTCCATAGAGCTGCAGGATCAACCTGAATTGACCCCAAAGAAAAGGTGTGTGAGGACTTTAAGAACAATGAGGACAGAGGAGGAGGCTGTGAGCTGAAGCACAGATAAGAGTAAGAATTCAATTCAATTCAATGTATTGAATAAAATGGAAATATATACAACACTTTTCATTGTCATGAATATTGGAAAAACAAATTGGGTCTCCACATCTTATACATATTGAATTATTTACATTTTCACAGCCTCTCAGAATCAATCATGGCTCCACAGTGTCGCTGAGGAGCAGAATTTAATGTTTTTAACAGGATCTAGTTATTACAAACCCTTTATATTTGGTGATGTTTTAAAGAGACATGTAGAATAAAGTGATTTTTAACTGAAATATCACAATTTTAAGCTTCTTTTTGGTTACTTTTTCTATGATCTGTTCAAGGACTGTTGGAAAGTTCATAATAATGGCTGTTTTTACAGTTCCTTTCTACGATACAAGGTGTATTTTTGGCAATTTTTTAAAGGAAACATATGTTTCAACCCCACCTCCGGGATGATGGAGTTCTTTACTTTAACTTAAGTCAGTTCAGTCTCAACTTTAGTTCATCTTCGTCTCGTCTTCATCATCTGTCACTTTCTAGGTTAAAGTGTTCCTACATCGTCGCCCTCTCTAACCATCTTCCTCCCACCTGTTTTTATGCGCATTTTCAATTTGCACGTAAAAAAAAACAAAACCTGAGTGGCAATCCTGGAATTAAAAAAAAAAAAAGGCAAAATATAGCAAAAAAGTCTGTACACTTGGCTGAAGTGGAAAGCAAAATATGACAATGTGTAATTAAGTGAATAAGTGATGGATGGATGGATGGATGGATGGATGGATGGATGGAAGAATAGATGGATGGATGGAAGAATAGATAGATGGAAGAATAGATAGATAGATAGATAGATGGATAGATGGATGGATGGATGGATGGATGGATGGATGGATGGATGGATGGATGGATGGATGGATGGATGGAGGGACGGATGGACGGACAGATACATAGATGGTTTTCCGACTAGATAATTTGTATCACCTGCTGTTTATCTCAATGAATTAACCAATAATTGGACAAGGGCAGTATGGTAGACGATGGATATTTGGTAAACATTTGCAATACAAAAACCTGACGTTCTGTCTCGGACACTCCCTGGTCTTCTTGTCTCTCTTTCCACCCATCCAATACAAGTTCGCTGCAACTAGACGCCTGCATACCCGTTAATCTGCTGCTCATTAACACGTAATGGTCTTTACCAGCCATCGACAGCAAACATACGGATGTATTGAATATTCTGAATGAAAGAAAAAGCCGCTCACGCTCTAAAAGAAAAAGACTCAAGGACAGAAAAGGGAGATGATGACAAAAATGTCTCCACAAATTCAGGTTTTAATGATTTCTTTTAAATGAGCCTTATTGATTCGTCAGCTGCCGCCAAAAACCAGACACTGACAGAAAAAATGGCACCTAATTTCATTAAAAAAAAGTTCTTTGTAGCTGGAATTATTCATACATCCTCTGATGATTTCAGTTTTTTATCCTCATGTTTGTCAAGGCCACATTCTCTCTCTCTCTCTTTGCCTTTTCAGACTGGTTGTTGAGAGCAGATCCTCTCCCAGTAAAAGCCTGTTTTAATGCCTCCTTCACCAAAAGCTTGTGCACTTCTTCTCCCCGTGTGATGTGTGCTAATGCTGAACATACAGCCTGCCTCGTTCTCTCTGCAGTGCTGCAGACACTCTCACTCATATCTCTGCAGTCTCTCTCTCTTCCCACCTCACCGTGTCTGACTGCTTCTCTTTTTTTTTTGGTTTTATCCCCTTGTTCTCGCTGCCTCTCTTTCTGTTGCACCTTTGCTGCTCATTCTCTTGTTTGTAGTCTGGTGCCTTGATGTCTCAGCATGACTGCAGTGCTGCAGTAAGACAATGCTCGAATGGGGGCTGAATAATTTGAGGGGGGAAGAAATCAAATTGAGGCTGTGATTTTGTGTTTTTTTTTTCTTCTGTGAAATGTTACCATTGCAGATCAGCAGTTTTGGCTGAAGGCTACATAGCTTTGTGTTGTATCTTTGGATTGTAAGCTGGTAACTAGCTTTTCAACAGTCCGGGCCAACTCTGCAGCGAAGAATGGGAGGAAAATGGTGCATGAACACAGTCTTTTATGTCTCTTCTGTGCCAGCAAACGTAACACTCAGCAAGTTGACAACTATTAGTTTATCTTGATACATTATGGCTGACTGCAAGTAACACATTGTAATTCAAGTAGTTATTTAGCTTATTTAGTTTCCTTTTTCAGTTTTTCAATTAAATGGAATTTATATATACAACACTTTTCCAAGTGCCCACATGTGTCACAGATATTGAAAAAAAAAGTGTGTCTCCACATGCTATACTGAACTATTTGCATCTCAATACATTAGAATATGATGGAAAAGTCCATTTCCAGTAGTTCAAGTCAAATAGCCCCAACCAAGTATTGAGTCATATAGATGGACATACTTTTCAGAGGCCAACATTTACATATGAAAACATACTTTTAAAAATGTGTCTTTAGTAATGACACTGAATTTTAGGTCTTCATTAAATGTAAGCCATAATCATTATAATTAGAATAAATTAGATAAATTAAGACATGAAATGTTTAATTCTGTGAGTAATGGATCTATATGATGTGTTATTTCCACTTTTTGAATTAAATTGATGATATAAATAAACTTTTCCACGATATTCTAATTTATTGAGATGCACCTGTATAATGACATTTGTGATATTTTTAGATCACGCTGCTGTACTAGGAGCCGCAAAACGCACATACGTATCGTAATGTGTGGTACTGACACACAACCTCTCCTGGGGAACTTGTTGGGTGTGTCAGAGATTGCAAAACCTTTCCATCGTTGAAGTATTTGCATTATTTTGAATTTGTGGATGAGAGGACGAGAACGTTACAGTGAGATGCAAATTATGCTCGGTTGGGGAAGGCATCAGACAGCTGCAAAACACTCTGCTTCTAATTGTATGCAAACTAAGCACAGCTACACAACACAGATGTGTTGTAGGTGCCACGTAGGTTATGTGCCACGTGGATGGAAGTGGCCTATTGTTCCAACAGCCCAATATTCCCAAAACTCAATAGACCAAGGAATGTCCCACTGGATCAAAAACAGGTTGGGATTAGGAATAAGGTTTGGGGGGGAGGACAGACTTCGACACAATATTGTCACTCTGTACAATAATTAGCCATGTGTTTGTGTTATAGTGCGTATTTTGGGAGTAATGGGCATTGTACAAATGGACTATACAGAAACAGTTTTCCTCTTTAACGACACCATGTTGTTAAAGTGACCCAACAGAAGTTACAAAAGCTGTCTATTTACCATTAGTTTATTAGATTTTTTGTACAAGATGTCACCAATTTTACTCAAGTAAGGATATTTGGAGAAAGAGTCACCATGCTGCTGTCAGCCCTTTTCTTTTTTTAGCATCCAAATAGCAGTTACACCAGGATAAGGACTGTTATCAACCCTCTGAAGCACAACAAGCTGTTTCAGGGTGTTTTTTTGCTCTTTGTACATTTTATTCACTCTGGCCTTGTATTTCACTGCAATATATAAAATATATATAATATCTATAAGTCCTGCAGCTCTCTGGAATCAGCACAATCATGGCTAGAAGTGGGAACAACTCAAATATGTTTTATGTGCAGAATAACATTAATGACATAAATCATAAAAAAAGGAAAAAAAGTTGAATTTCTCTGATAAATTTTATTATTTTCTAAATGGAATAAACTAAAATGTATATAAACAACACTTCCAAATCCAAGTGCTTACAAGTGTAATTGATATTAGAAAAATTAATTGTCTCCACATGTTATAAATATTGAACTATTTCCATGTTTCCAGCCTCTCCTGTCCTCTCCTCTCAGCTCTGTGTAAACAGATATTCAGTGAATATTTGTCACGTGACCATTCGTCTCAGCAGAATCAATCATGGCTTCACAGTGTCTCTGAGGAGCAAAATTTAATGTTTTAACAGGATCTAGTTATTACAAACACTTTATTTTTGGAGACTTTTAAAGAATAAAGTGATTTTGACAGAAATATCAAAATTTTAAGCTTTGTTTTGGGTTTCTTTTCCTAACTGACATTTTTTTCATAACGTATGATCCGTTCAGGGACTGTCAGAAGGTTCAAAGACTGATGATAATGACCGATAATGTTTCTACATTTCCTTTTTACGATAAACGGTGTATTATTGGCGATCTTTCAAAGAAAACCTACTTTTTGGGGGGTTTGGAGACCAGACCATTTTCTGTCTTCCTCTCACAGATTTCATATTTATTAGCTACAGCTGTGTAATACATTGACAGGTTATAGTTGTCACAGGTCTTTTTCACTGAAGACGTTTTGCACGGATGTGATTAATACACTCATTGATGGCTTAATTGCAATGGCCGGTTTGGGTTTCAGGGCCCTAGTATTGTGCTTTGTTAGTGGCATCAGTAACATCTGTGCTACTCCAACCAAAGTCTGCTGTAAAAATGTCCAATTATAGCTGGTAAAATTAACACAAAACTTTCCTTCAGATTGTTAAGGCCCTTCACATTAAATGTGACACTCTTTGAAATTGCAGGTTTGATAGAAAAAGACATTGTTTTCTTTCCGACGTGTTCCGTAACACCCCGGCTCCTCCGCTTCCTCCTTGGCTGTCATTTGAATTTCTTCTCTCCTCGCGCTTTGTGTCTTTTCCTCTCTCTCCCCCATTCTCTCTCTCTCTCTCTCTCTCTCTCTCTGTGGCTCTCACCCCCAGTCTTCCTCCTACCAGACACATACTGTACACAGGCACAGTCACTGAACATTAGTTTTCTACCCAGTCTGCCTCTGAACGTGGGCCCCCGGATTGGCTGCTGACCCGATGGGGCTTTCTTTTGCACGTGTGCACACACACACATAAATCACACACATCATGCACACACACTGAGTGAGCGCAGAGAAGACTCCCACACACATCAGCACACACATGCATGCTTGTAGACATAGGTACACACACACACACACACACACACACACAGCCTCTTGCTGAGTTATTGGCAGGGCTGGAGTGACAGGCCTCTCTTCACCAACTCATTCACGCTCTGTTGCAGATTGTGTTATGCACGGGCCATTTGCTACGTGGATCATAAAGTGCAATAAGGACAGAGTTAAGCAGGGATAGCCGCACACACACGCATGAATTTGCATGCAGAGACACACTTTGACACGCGCATACTTGTCTTTTTTATCTCCGTCTGACTTGATATTGCATAATCGCAGAATCTGTCTAAATCTCTCGCCTTCCTCTCCGTCCACGCCCCCCCCTCTCTGTCACTTTTCTTTATTCCTGCTCCTGTATCACTGACTCACATGTCCACAAGAGTAACACCAAGAGTGTGGTGGCAGGAAGGCAAGTAGAGCTTAAAAGGACAGAAGGAGAAAGTTAAAAAAATATGAAAATATTGAAAGAAGCATAAGGGAAAGGAGCCGTTACGACAGCTAATGGAGGTTTGAGGAAAAATAATATTTTTACATGAGAAACAAGTGTAGAAAACAAATCGTAAAAATGAAGATTAAGATTTTTTTATAAAATACACAATAGCTTTTATGTTAGTAGTTTATCTGTTTGTCTATATTATTGTTTTTCTTTTCTCTAGTTTTATCTAACAATTATATAAAAAATATCAAATAATTGTAATCACTTTTAAATGCTTTGTATTATAAGTTGATCATCAACAAAAATATATATATACAATAAAATATTTTTAAAATATAAATAAATATAAAGTACTTAAGAACAATAACAGGCGTAGACTGGGACCCAACGGTAGCTCGGACCAGTGATGTCTGTAATCGATATAGTCATGTGATGCAGCAGTCTGTTGTTAACGTGTTAATTATTGTTAATTCAGATATATGCAGTACATATTTGTTCCAAGTCAACTTAAGTGGCAAGAAAATTAATAGAAATATCAGATACTGTTTAGTTTTCGATTATTTTCTTCTTTTAGCTCCAATTTTGGTCTCCACCAACGTCTGAGGGGAATATCTGGCTCTTTAGCTGCTAAATGCTCCTCTGTTTTCAATAACTTTTTTGAGACTGAACCATCTGCTGTTAATGCCAGTTATTGTTAATTTAGAATGTTATACGTAGTACATTTTTTCTTCAAAGTCAACTTTAGTTGCAAGAAAATGGATAAAAATATAAGATACTGTTCACTATTGTTTTTATTGCCGCATAAATTGGGGGTTTTTTGGCCAGTAGGGGGCAGCAGAACATCCGTAACCACAGCATTAACATATTTTCATCTTATAAAAATGTACATGGCTAACATTAAATTGGAGTTTTATTTTGTGGCCACTTCTGTAATATTCATTCTTCTTTTAGCTCAAATTTTGGTCTCCACCAACTTCTGAGGGAAATGTCTGACAATTTAGCTGCTAAAAGCTCCTCTGTTTCCAACAGCAAGTCGTCAACTTTTACCTATTAATCATTAGGTGCTGGGCCGCTAATGCTTTTTTTTACTAAAACCTACTATCTGGCTCTTTAGCTGTGAGATTGAACCATCTGCTGTTAATGCAAGTTATTGTTAATTAAGAATTTTATATGTAGTACATTTTAACTTTTTTTCCCAAATCAACTATAGTCGCAAGAAAATTGATAGAAATGTAGGATACTGTTTGGTATTGGGGGTTTTTAGCGCAATAATTGATTTTTTTTGGCCAGTAGGGGGCAGAAGAACAACTTGAAACACAATAATACCAGTTATTGTTAATTTAGATTGCTGTATGCAGTACATGTTGACCATTGCTTCCAAATCAACTTTAGTTTAACTTTAAAATGAATAGAAATATAACTGCTTAGTATTGTCTTTTCAAACCACATTAATAATATATATTTTTTGGCAAGTAGGGGGCAGCAGAACAACAAGTCAAGACAACATCAACATATTATCACCTTATAAAAATGCACATGGTTAACATTCATTGGGAGTTGTATTTCTGGACTCACAAATGTAATATTCATTCTTCTTTTATCTCTTCTTCTTCTTTAACTTCGGCCTCCACCAGCATCTGGCTCTTAAGCTGCTAAATGCTCCTCTGTTTCCAATCACAACTCACTTTTCATTTTTTTCATTTTTTTTTTAATCATTTTATCATGTGGTGTTGGGGAACTAACACACAGTAGGGTTCATTCATGTATTATTCATCCTTCTTTTAGCTCTTATTTTGGTCTCCACCAACTGAGGGAAATATGTGGTAATATTGGTGCTGAGCAACTAACACACAGTGAGGTTCATTCATGCTTTTACTCTGAAACAAGCTGAAGGCTGTGAGACTGAACCAAAACAGTAGGAGACATAAAAAAGAACACGATAAAATTAGATTGGCTGTCATCTGGACATGGTGGGGATGTTAGCCATCTCTCGCCTCTGCCTCGTTCTGTTTTTCCTCTCCGACTGTAAACTCAAGGCGAATTTGGCATATGGCAAGATGTAGGAGAGCCTGGCTCACACTCATTCAGCTACCTCTCATTCAGCTCTGTCTGTGCAGTGAATGTGTTATTTTGAGTCCCTCACAGTCATTTGAACAGTTCCAAGAAGACACCATTCTGCTTCTCGTCCAGTCTGCCAGGAAGCATTTCCCAGCAAAATATGAGACTATCAGGCTCTTCTGTTGGCAGTAAAAAGCCCTGAGCACAGATATATGCAGTTTGTGTGGGAGCTGCAATGTTTATTAATGAAATCATGACACTTGGACCATTTAATCACCACTAAAAATACTTTAATTTGGTTTTACAGTTACAGTACATGTTGCTGAAAGTGTTCTTTCTCCTTCACAGCTGGCATCCACTAACTCTGCTAACAGCAGCCAGACGACTGCAGCTGACAACAAAGGTATGTCTGCCTTTTGTTTACCCTCTCCATGATGACGTGCAATTGCTTTGGTGAGAATCACGGCCCTCTGCAATGAGATTATCATCCGGATAAGGAAGTGTGTGTTGGAAAGAAGCTTCTGGCAGCTTAAAGCAGTGATAGATGTGAGAAGCTCTCTGTGCTCTCTTCTCTTCGGAGATAAAGTGATGCAAGATTTGGCAAACAGCTGCAACGATTACTTGACTAGTTGATCAACAGAAAAATAATCTATTTTGTTATAAATTAATTGTTCGGGCTACATTTTCGTGCAAAAAAATTGCAGAAATTGCAGTTTTCAGCCTCAAATACGGAGAATTCCTGCTGGGTTTTTTTTTCATCATATTAAACTGAATATCTCTGACGAAACAAGACATTTGAAGATATCACATTGCAATTTAAGAACCTATGATGGACATTTTTCTACTGTTTTCTAACATGTTATGACCAAATGTATAATTGAGAAAAGAATTGTCAAATTAAGTGCTCATTAAAAATCATTAATTGCAGCCCTAAACTTGACAAAGGTCACTCTAGTCCTCTTTGAAGTCTTGTTTCAAGATTTGGCAGTGGGAACAGTGGGACTACAGCTGCAACGATTAGCTGACTAATGGATTTGTTGATCAACAGAAAAATAATCAGCAACTATTCTGATAATCAATTAATATTTGAGGTTAATTTTTCGTGCAAAAATGGCAGAAATTTCCATTTTCAGCATCTCAAATAGGGATAATTCTTGCCTTTCCCTGAGATTTAAAGACATCCAATTGTAATTTAAGAACCTGTGATGGACATTTCCCACTGTTTTCTGACATGTTATGACCAAACGTATAATTGAGAGAATAATCAGCAGATTAAAATAATTAATTGCAGCCCTAAACATGACTAATGTCACTGTAGCCCTCTTTGAAGTGTGTGAAGTGAAGTGAAACGGTGTGACTACAGCTGGATTTAAAGGGACAAAACAAGACATTTGAAGACATTACATTGCAATTTAACAACCTATGATGGACATTTTTCCACTGTTTTCTGACATGTTATGACCAAATTTATAATTGAGAAAAGAATTGGTAAATTCATTGTGAATTAAAAACCATTAATTGCAGCCCTAAACTTGACAAAGGTCACTCTAGTCCTCTCTGAAGTGTTGTTGCAAGGATTGGCAAAATGTGTGACTACAGCTGCAACGATTGGTTGACGAATCGTTTTGTTGATTGACAGAAAAATAACCGCCAACTATTTTGATAATCGATTAATCTTTGAGGTAAAATTTTCATGCAAAAATGGCAGAAATTGCTGTTTTCAACCCTTCAAATATGGAGAATTGTTGCCTTCCTCTGTTTCACATCATATTACACTGAATATTTTTCGACAAATACATTTAAAGACTTCAGCTTGCACTTAAATAACCTGTGATGGACATTTTCTCACTGTTTTGTGACATGTTACGACCAAACGTATAATTGAGGAAATAATTGCCACATTAATTGCTAATTAAAAGTCATTAATTGCAGCCCTGAACACGACCAACGTCACTCTCGCCCTCTTTGAAGTGCTGTTGCATGATTTGGCAACTTTTCAGCCAACCCTCTCACAGTTTAATTCATTACGAGTTCATCAAAAACAGTCACAAGTTTCCTTGGAAGACTTTCTAATGTGGTTCTTCAGGTTTATTTTTACTCATTTCTCCTCTCTGCAGTCGAAAAAAAAGACGAGTTTCTAGGAAAAGCCCCGAGTATTTTATAAATTACTGGCTCATGCAAAAGCAGAGATAAACGGTGCCGCGGCTCGCCTTTGATGGTTTCACGAGTCAAAGCCGTGGATAGTTTCATTTGTTGCCAGTCACTCTGGAGATACAAACTCGTCGGGGGAATCAGAAACACGGCCAAGTGGCAGAAGTGTCTGAAGGGCTCCCTCTCCCTCAGCCTCTCTCTGTTTATCTCCGTGGTTTTCTCTCCTCTGGCCCTCTCTCTCTCCCTCTGAGCCTCCACAACACAAGAAACTTGACATTCTGTTTTATGGAGGTCAGACCGCTGATTTTCCATGAGCTAAGCAACCAAGACAAGGCAGTCTTTTGGCAGGGACCCGCCAGTGTGTCAGCCAGGAAAAGTTGGCCGCATGCAGCTTAACTTTTTGTGCAAACGTTGCTCATCAATAACCAATTCCAGCACTGCAGAATTTACCATCTATCAATGCACCACCGGGCCGGATCAGCCGCCTGTCATGTGGCTGCACTGTTTCTATTCTCTCCCTCTTCCTTTGGGAGTTCTTTTATGATGTTTTTCTGTGAAATATTTCATGAAACAATATCAAAAGGCCAAGTCTTTCCTTTGTGTCTTGGTGCTCTTTCTGTCTCTCTCAATTAATATTTGAGGTTAATTTTTCGTGCAAAAATGGCAGAAATTTCCATTTTCAGCCTCTCAAATAGGGATAATTCTTGCCTTTCCCTGTTATATATTAGACATTTAAAGACATCACATTGTAATTTAAGAACCTGTGATGGACATTTCCCAGTTTTCTGACATGTTATGACCAAACGGATAAGTGAGAGAATAATCAGCAGATTAAAATAATTAATTGCAGAATTTACCATCTATCATCGCCCGTCATGTGGCTGCACAGTTTCTATTCTCTCTCTCTTCCTTTGGGAGTTCTTTTATGATGTTTTTCTGTGAAATATTTCATGAAACAACATCAAAAGGCCAAGTCTTTCCTTTGTGTCTTGGTGCTTTTCTGTCTCACTCAGGCTACACAATCTTCCTCCATCCTCCTCGTCTCCTGCTTCCTCTCTGTCACCTGTTCTTTCTCTCTTTGGATGTGCATAAAATCTGTTGTGCATGATTTCCATTCTAGTTGTAACGCTGCTGTATCTGCAGCAAACACACATGTATGAATAAAATGTACAGTAGAAGTAGAGAGCTGGTTTTGTTGATTGTGGTGCCAAATCATTATTTCTTTTCTACACGGAATTATGCAGGTTTTATTTTTAATTTTTTTTATGTTTGGCGTACAAGCACGCAAGGGCTGGGAGATTGATCACATTTTATTCTCAAGATAAAATATATAAATATTTGGATATAATTAAGATGAAAAACAACAATGAATCAATGTAAAAATAAATAAATACACATATAAAATTAAATAATATCTATAAAATGAAGTTCAATAAAGTTAAAAAGATAAGTAAAAAGAAGAAGAAAAATGTAAAAATAAATGCATGATGTTTCAAAAGTCAATCAGTAATAGTACAAAATAATTGTGATTCCAATATAAGTTAAAAAATATTATTGTATTCTTATATATTTGAACACAATTCAACAAAAAAACAAAAATGATTAAATGTAATAAAAAAGTAAAATAATAATAATTATTATTATATAAAGTGCAAGAAAATTAAAAAAAAATATTTTTTTATAAAAAAAAAAAAGTCAATCAGTAATAGTACTAAATAATTATATAAGTGATATGTATGGAGACATATTTTGCAGGTTTTTTTTTGGAAATGCTCAATCAAGTTTTATTTTCAACTACAACTTTGGAAACAAGAAAATCAAGTTAAAAACAGTATTATTGTCTTCTAATATATTTAAACATAATTCAATAAAAAAACTAAAAAGAATAGATAATAGAATAGATAAATAAAATAATAAATATTATATAAAGTTCAAGAAAATAAAAATAATATAGTTTTCCATTAAAAAATGTTTTTTAAATAAATGTATGAAGTGATATGTATGGATATATACATATTTTTGCAGTATTTCTTTTGTAAATCAATCAATCAAATATTATTTTTAAATTACAACTTTGGAAACATGAAAATCAAGTTAAAATTATTATTGTCTTCTAATATATTTAAACATAAGTCGACTGAAAAAATCTAAAAATATATAAAGTGCAAGAAAATGAAAAATAAAAAGATTTTTAATTTTCTTATAAAACAAATGAAAAAATAAATGTATGCTGTTTCAAAAGTCAATGAGTTATAGTTATAAATTAATATGACCTCAGTTTCCTCCAAAATTAGCTGCCAACACGATCTTTAACATATAAAATTAAATAGAATAAAATAATATTGATTATATTATATATATAATATATATATATATATATATATATACATATATACATACATATTATATATATATAAATATATATATATAATATACAATATAATATATATATAATATAAACATAATACAGATAATCAGAGAAACTGTGCAGTAATAGACAGAAGTATCTTCACTGAATAGAAGTTTCTTAAAAATGTCAGTTTTGAAGATTGATAGCTGCTTTATTACATTACTCCTTGTTATCCCGTCCTCATCATCCTTTCCTGTTAACTTGAATAAAACATTAAAAACATTCTTTATCTGAATGATTCACCTCTGAGGAAACATGTTGAAATATGAGCATTTAATTTCAGTAAAACTGCCAAGTCTTTCAGCGCCGCGAACAGAAAGGCTGCTGACTCAGAAACATTCTCAGTCCACTGAACATTTTGGTCTTTTCTTTAAGAGGAACGAGCTGTTCCTCTTAAGTGAGAAATAATAGTGACATGTTTGGCTTCGGAATATCTGCAAATGTTCCTCTGCCTTTTAATAAACACACGATTTTAAGAGATGCTCCTGCATGACTGGGCTCGTCTACAGGATGTGCTGTTTGTTCATCCACACGACTCTTTGAAGGAGTCGCTGCAGATCAGAGCGACACGCAGAGCGGCTTTTAAAGCGCCATCACACACTGACTTGTTACTGTCAGTTAGCTACATTTATAGTCTGCAGCTTTTATTGCCTCTATTTCCTCTGTCTTTGTTGTCATTTTTTTTTACTTTTGAAACTGCAGATGGGATGGGTTTTTTTTTTGGGAGAGCTTGATCGCTTCCAAACTACCTCTTGTACAATAACAGGCTTTTTAGATATGGGTCTTTGAAATTACTAATTAATTTCAATTTATTTTCTAATTAAAATAAATTAATAATTATTGAAATTACTCCCTGAACTCACCATGTACACTGTAAAAAGTAAAAAGTAAAAAGTAAAAAAAAAAAGGCAGTAAAAGTTGCCAAGGACTTACCATCAAATAACAGTATTTTATTTTACAGATCATTTCTTTAAAAATGTGGATAATATAGAGTAAATGTCTGGATTTTAAAGACACATATCTGTAGGATGATATTTATTTTTCCTTTAATATGACAGTAAGTGTTTGGTAACTTTTGCTACCTGACTTTTTACTGTTTTTATTTTATTTTTACAGTAATCTAATATAATTAAACATAATTCAACTAAAAATTCATTCATTCATTTAAAAGTTAGATAAATTAAATAATATATATTAAATAAAGTGCAAGAATAATGCAAAAAAATTAAAAAAGTTTTTTTTTTACATTTCTTTAAATACAAAAAAATCTAAATGAATGCAGGATTTTTCAGCAATAAGTTTTTTTTTGTATTTTTACATATAATTCACTGTAATTAAACATTCAAGACCATTAAGGAATTGAATAAAAAAATCAATTTTTTAAAATCTATTTATCTATTTATTTTATGATTAGTATTTGTAATAAAATTAATTTATTTTTTATGGCATTTGCACTTAATGTAAGAAAAAACCTGTAAAATAAATATGGAAATAATAACAGCAGCTCCTATTAGTTTAAATCCATGTATAGAATAGTATAAATCATATAAATAAAATAAATATTAGGAATAAGAAATAAAGTAAAATTAGGAATAAAAAATGCATTGTGTACTTAAGACATGTATCATCTTGTTTTTAAAAAAAAAAATACAACAGAGACGAAAAATAAATAAATATTCAATTGCACTTAATGTAGAAAAAAAACAAGAAAAGTCCTGTAAAATAAAAATGAAATTAATAGAAATAATAACAACAGCTCCTATTAGATTAAATCCACATATACAATAGTATAAAAAATTAATAAAATAGGAATATATATATATATATATATATATATATATATATGTATGTATATATATATATATATATATATGTATGTATATATATATATATATATATATGTATGTATATATATATATATATGTATGTATATATATATATATATATATATGTATATATATATATATAAATTGTTTACCTAAGACATGTACCAACTTTTTTTGCAAAAAAAATACAGACAAAAAAACAGTGATTATCTAAAAAAGACAAGTGAAACAACACAGTAAATTTCTGTAAAAATAACTTACATTTTTTTTTTTACAGTGTACCATTTATTTTTTCCCACTGCCGTGACCTTTGTGTCAAGAGAGAAATTGATTGACATACTGCTAATAAAGTGAAATATTGACAGCCCGATCGATTCTCTAACCTCCACCCTCCTTTTTTTTTTCCTCCTCCGCCCCTCCAGAGAAGGCAACAGCGGCGAAGCCTCAGGAACAGGAGGAGGAGGAGATCGACATCGACCTGGAGGCGCCGGAGACGGAGAAGGCAGCGCTCGCCATCCAGAACCAGTTCAGACGTTTCCAGAAGAAAAAGAAGTAGAGTGACTGATTATCAGAGAGAAAATGAAATAAGAAAAAAAAAAACGATTAAAAAAAAAACACTTTCCGCAGTTGTACAGAAATACAGTAAATGATTGAGACGAGTGGTTAGGTGGGGGGAGGGGGAGGGGGGGTTCAAATTGTTCAGGATTTATCGTCATATTATGCAAAGTGTCATGAAACGCCTTTTTGCATGAGAGATCGATTGACATCAAGGGTGTGGACTCTGAGAAAGAAGAGGGGGAAGATGAGGGAGTAAAAAGGTGGAGATTTGGAATTTATAATCTAGCATGACGAAATATTGTAACCCTCTGTCACCAGATTAACCTTTGCAAATGTCCCTACATATCACCCGTGTGTCCCTCGTCCCTCGTCCTCGCTCGTCCCCGCAGCAGCACACAGAGACAGACGTGGTGCTCACACTTCTCTCTCTGCTGACTGACAGAACAAGCACACGTCCTTCAACAACAACGCACAACAACAACTAAAAAAAAACCCAACAGAAACAAAAAAAAACAGAAGCACACTCTCTAGTTTCTTTCCTTTCCGCCTCCTTTCTTTCTTTCTGTCTCTCTGCGAGGATGAAAATAACACCGAGTAACTGTCTCAGGTGTAAAATCACCTCTGTATGGCCTCCCGTGTGGGCCTGATATTGGATTGCCTCCGCCAGTCTGATCTCACAGGTGACGGTGGCGGCGGCGGCGGTGGTGGTCATGGAAACTGGCTGCTAACTCGCACAGTCGGAGGCAATTTGCTGCAGGCGAGATCAATATGTGATGGAAAGTAGACGCACGGCGAGCTTGCACGAGTCGTTAACACCTCTCCCAGCCAGTGATTGACACATTAGTGATCATCGGGTGTTTATGTGTCTCCGTCTTTTACAACCCCTCGCTGACACCTGATGCTGTTTAATATCAACCAGCGAGCCCGCTTGGAAAGCCATTCAAATATTCATACCTACTCATCTTAAAAACAACTCCTCAAATTGGCTTTAACGAAGCGTGTTGTCACCAGAGCTGGAGAGGTTTCAGCAGCGCCTCTGTCACCGATAGTCCGAGGACGAGACGTAATGATAAATAATTCCCTCTGTTTGTTTTTAATTTGATTGAACTAACAATGGGCTTTGGCACGGGAGAAGGAGACGTCTGGCAGTGTGAGATGATGTTTTCTCTCACACATAAAAACAGACTTTTCTCAGTGCCAGATTCAGTTTCATGTGCTCATTTCTGGCTGGTAGCACTTTCTCAGATGAGGCACAGGATTAATTTTAGCACGACCCCTGCAAGTCACGTGGAAGGAGTTTGCTCAAGTCATCTTTCCATCAATTCATTTCTATGCACCTTTTGCAAGATTTGCATTAGAAATAGCTTGATGGAAACACCAATATCCGATAAAACTTTTCAAAAATGTGCAAAAGAATTTTCCTGCTCGCTTGAGGTTGTTTTGTCTTTTTTGAAAAATTGTTAATGGGATAATGTTTGAAGAAGAAAACACTTTGTCTATTTTACTCTAAATGAGACCATAATTACCAAAATAAACATCATGCTGTTGAAACTAACAATGACTCCATAAAACTCATTAGAAAAATGTTTACTAAGGTAATAAATGTAAGAGAAGTGGGTTAATTTTCTCATAGACTCCTATACAACAGACTTCTTTTAGCAACCAGCGTAGTTACCCCTGCTGGCCATTAGACAGAATGCCGGTTTAAGGCACTTCAGCAGTGGTTCCACTTATTTTTTAGCCAATCCCCATAGACCCCTATGTGAAAATTTTAAACTTTACAGCAGAAATAAACATGTTTACAGCCTGGTACAAAAACATGGCTAATTTCCCTGGTCATGGCAACTACGGGGGTAAAAATTTTTAAATAAGTCATTTTATTAAGGCGTAAAGTTAGGCAAAATTAGAAGCCTTTACATTATAAAGAAATAAATAATCTCATATCTCATCTGTGCAAACTCCTTCCACTGACGGACTGAAATGCAGTTTGAAGCATTGGGAAAACCTCGTAAGGGGCCCTTGAGTAAAGGTCTGCCCCTTTAAAACGAGGGTTTAAAATGACTAAATAGAAAACAACATAGAAACTGGACACTGTGTGCATTGTTTTCATGCCACACTTTTATGGCCTCTTCTATCTTTGCACAACCAAGAATAGTTCAGACCAACTCTGAATAGTTTTGACCTCCAGCAGGCCCCCGAAGCCACGGATATAGAAAGACTCCTCCATACGACATACGGCATCGTATAGCTTCTCCGCCGTAACTCCCGACGACGACATTTAAACGGTGTCTGTCTACGGCTGAGAGCGCTCCACCACGCTCGGTGTCGGGTTACGCAGCGCACCCAGAGTGTAACCAAAAACCCTGTGCATCCTTAAATAAACTCTTGATAATGATTGGGAGCAGATGCCAGCAGCGAACTTGAGCCCCGTCACCTTTAGATTAGACAGAAAGACAGAGAGAGACACTGCAGCTGTCGGACCGAGACGGAAAGAAAGACACTAAACGAGGCTGCGGCAGTAAATATGAAGCACACTGTACAAATGAATGATTCTGAGAATAAACACACACACATACACACACACACTTACCCTGCTCCATCTCCTCTACCCCTTCAATGTATGTAGCACACTGAACTGCTTCGAAAAAGCCAGACTTACTCCTCATCGCTTTAATAATAATCTCACTAATTACTAGAATTATTATTGGAATGTAACCTCTTTTCTATTTTGAGGACCACTTCCTCCTTCCCTCACAGAGGAGATCTGTAGATGACATCACCTGAGTTTGATATCAAACCTCTTTTTACACCCTAACTGGATCTGACAAATTATTACCTGACACACACTCCATAAAACGGATTTAGGTGGATTTGACTGGAACAGACACCTCCAATAAAAGCACCGCTTGTATAAAAATGTTTGGAAATGAAATCTGTGCGGGCCTGTCCGCTGTAGATACATTTGTGTTTGAGCCGATCGGATTAAAATAGAGTTAGAAAACAGCTCAGATAAGCTTGCCGGACACCGCTGAGATTTAACCTCCTTTATGCGCCTGCACCTGCCTCTTTTATATCCAGCTGTTCGACATCACTCACACTACACACTCGGTTAGTGTTTGTACACAGACAAGATCCATTCTGAGACCTGAGAACATGCATTGGAAAATCCCATTGGATTCCTGTCGAGGAAGCCAGGAAACTATCAGATCTTAAGATAAATGGACTTATTTTGAGGTTTTCAGGGATTCTAAATTGGCAAAATGAATGTTGGCTATCAAATCAAAGAAATATCAAAATACTGAGCATCATTAACTTCACATTTAACACCTTATTCTGCACGTTAGGATTCTGACTCATCATCGTAGGACCCGTTCAGGATCCAGATCCGTGTAATAGAAAGCAGAGTCTCTGTCTGGAGGCTGTAAATAGCTACCTGTCAGAATCTAAAGAGGCTTAATTCTGCTTGGCAACAGACACAACTCAAGAAAGTCACGTCACGCTGGTCATTTCAATGTGAAATGTGACTTGTGATAAGCCTTGTGGATTTGAGGGTGTGAGATCATCAGGCCGGTTAGATAAAGGTGACCCTGCAACTGAAAGGTCACAGGTTGGATCGTTGCAGGAGTCTGCAGACAGGTTTCCTTACGGCATTGGACATCTTTTACTTGTAGTGGTAGCCAAGGATTAGTGTGAGCTAAATGCCTCGGCTTTAAATGTCACGTTTGCAGATGGATGCACAACTGAACAGGCCTACCAGGGCCTCCACTTACAAAATATCACACAAAGAGACACGTATCAGCCAGGAAGGGACTCAAAATGACCACAAAGACACATAAAACAACTACAAAGAGACAAGGAGAGACAAAAAAGGGACTCACGACTACTATGAAAATGGGCAAAATCTGCTACAAAAAGACTCATTGAGTATGAAAACATTAAAAAAACAACTACAAAGACACAAAACTACAAAGAGACTCAACAACCATGAAAAGGGTTAAACAACTACAAAGACACAAAATGACTACAAAGAGACACAAAAAACTACAAAGAAATCCTAAAAGACAACAAAGAGACACAAAATAACAACAAAGAGACGCAAAACAATTACAAAGAGGTGCAAAACGACAATAAAGAGGCGGCAAACCACTACAAAAGAGGTGCAAAATAACTACAAAGAGACACAAAACAATTTCAAAGAGACGCAAAATGACAACAAAGAAGCGCAAAACGACAATAAAGAGGCGCAAAACGACTCCAAAGAGATGCAAAACGACTACAAAATAACTATAAAGATGTAAAACACATATATGCTCCTCTGTAAGTCAGCGCTCCATTGTCTCATAAACCTCCCATTATTTTGCTGGTGTTTAGGGGTAAAAAAGAGGTTTCATACACATTCAGTATTAAACAGAAAGCTGATAAAGCCATCAAAGTTCACTACGCTCAGTCATGAGTTTGCATGTGGTCAAATCTAACAGTACACTTTAAATCCCCTAATTCTGTTCATGTGTAACTCTTTACGACTATCAGGCAGGGATATCACTTTTTTTCTTTGCGATATCACGACAGCCGTTACCTTTACCGATCCAGTAATTTGTTTCTCCCGAACAGCTAATTAACTGTCAATAAGCCATTTGTGTGGATGCACTTTGCTAACATTATCACGTGACAGATGCTGCTACTTCAGCATGTTGTTCAAAAATGTGCAAGATGTTTTCAGGTTAGATTTGTCAAGGCATCATATCACATCTTAATTTGCATTTCCGAGTCAGAGTTTGGGATCATTTTAGACTCCCCCCTATACTGCGCCACAATATAGCTTCTGAAGGTTTCTTTTTATTTCTTTGTCAATGCTGCGTTTTCGCTTTGCTTTGTTCGCCTGACCTCATTTTATTTTCCCCCACCCCCCTCCGGAAGGCAACCGAATGAGGGGCTTCGACAAGCACAGCATGGTCGCCATGAATGAGGAGGAGAGGACGTGGTGGAATAAAAAAAGCTTGTCTTATTGCTGTGATCATGAATAGTTTGTCCCAACATCCTCCTTAAAAACCTCGGCAGACAAGAGCTCGGCAAACAGCGGCCAAGGCTTTTGTACATACCATTTATACACTTCAACGTCTGTACAGTGTCTCCCCGAATCCACGCTTGCTGACTTAATATCCTCCTCTGCTTGTATATGTTTATCTACATCCACTTCTTATTATGCTTGACAAGAATATAATGTACTTGATAGTGAAAAAGTAATTGGTGCGGTATGCCAACGGCGGGTATTTGGGCACAGCTTTACAGCCTAGAAATGACATCAAAGCCATACTTTAGAGAACAAAAACATGTATATTTAGATAATCTTTCTCTTGTGCATCCCTTCTGTTCCGTCGTCTGTAGTGCCGCAAAGCAGTCGAGCAAACCCAGAAGAAGAGTAAGATCCAGTGCATCCCCGCTGAAATAACCATGCTGCAGATAGGAAGCATGTAAAGTAGGGTTTTAGTTTGTGTTCGAGATGATTGTACATTCATAATGTGGCGTTGCGGTGTGGGCTTACCCTTCACAGCGTGGCCAATCAGTGACCACCGTCCTTTCAGGGAGGCATCTGCCAATCAGGAAGCTCTACAGGGCCCCATCCCACAACCCACCAATCTCCTTATTGCCTCATCACTTCTTCTCCCATGATGATTTACGCTTTATTTATTGCTGGGTATATTGAATTATGTTCCTATGATTCGTGTGGATACCTACGTTGTTGTGAACTTCCTCTGACTTGTTTTTTTTGTGTTTCCTGACGTGAAGGCATGTGAAGTCCATATTTGTATGTTTTAGGCTATAAATTCCCTCTTGTGTATTTTGACATTTCAATCTATAATGTGTTATTGGGCTTTCAGAAATGGTGGCTAAAGGTGAGAATGCACAAGAACACTCCCTGTACTGTGTTTTCTGCACTAAATAAAATTTGCTGCATATTGCTTTGAACTCTATACATGTTGCTTTTGTCAATTTTGTCAATTTCTTGCATTAAACACATGAAACTCATTCATTAATGTATATTAATCTGGAACAATTCATGTTAAAATTGATTTTTTGAGTAACTTGGGGCATGATTAACATGTAAAGACTTAAATATCTCTGAATAGAACTACAGCCAATCAGAGCAACGGAGCGTGTAAGGTACTCTGTAAAAAAATTTTTTTTTTTTTTTTTTTTTAAATGTTAAAAAGACTGAGAGCAAAAGTTTACACTAAAACCCTAAAGTTATTTTATAGATAGTTATTTTATAAATACAGATAGTATACAGTAAATATCTGTATATAAAATATACAATAGAATAACAATAATAAGGGTTTTTTTTTTAACTTAATATGATTTCTTTTTTTACCGTTTTAAGTTTTACTGTAAGAATTTCAGCTATATGATATGAATTTTTTGTATTTTTTTTTCTTACATAGAATGTACTGTTATTTAACATTCAAGACCATAAAGCAATTGAATAATCCTGTAAAAAAAAAAAAGAAAATCTATGATATCCCATTATATTAATTTACGGATTTCAACGTCGATTCATCTATTAATGTAGAAACAACCAAACAACTGGTTAAAGAACTAACATCAGAGCGCAGATGGCACCCAAAACCAACAAAAAGTTTACAGCTATTAAAGTTTCAGGCCCTAAAACATACACTACTTCATTTACTCTAAATGGGACCATAATTAACTAAATGAACACCATGCTTAGGGTTGCAAAGGGGTGGAAAATTTCTGAGTTGGGGATTTTCCGAAATATTAAAAATAAAAACATGACATTTCCACAGATGTATTTGGAAGTAGACTTTTATCACGTTTTAATTATTTTATTGAACAATCAATTGTTAGCAGCCTGCAATAAGCAGTGTGCTGTGTGCATGTGACTGAGGAATAGCAGATATTCAAGTGTACTTGCATTAAATGTGGTTGTTTTAATCGAAATTATGCTAAAATATATTTTCCCCAACTACGTTTTGTAAATTCCCTGTTTATTCTCGTTAATTCCCATAAATTCCCGTTAATTCCCCTGGAAAGGAATTTTGCATCTCTAATCATGCTGTGTAGAAGAAAACTTTAAACTAACGAATGAGTCCAAAAACTAGTTAGAAATATGTCTGCTAAAGTAATAAATCAAGTGAGAAGTAGGGTCATTTTCTCATAGACTTCTATACAAGCTGACTTCTTTTAACAACCAATGGAGTCGCCCTCTGTTTGCTTCACTTTTCAGACCTGGAGGTTACGTCAAAATCTTAACAGTCTGTTACCAAACATTAAAAACACTGACAGTAATAATGAAGGCCCTTTTTATCGACCCCATTATGTTCCACTCCTGCAGGTGGATTACATGTTAACCCATTTAAGCCGTGAAAGCATTACCACATTTCTACCATTAAAACCGGGGGCGCTGTTGCGTTATTCTACCATTAAAGCCGGGAAAGCGGATATGTCGTTTTGTAGTATTTGTAGTTTTTCCATTTATTTTCGGTCTCTTGGCCAATGAAATGCATCGGAATACATGTGGGAGTGTCGCAAAGCAACATGGGACTTTTCCAGAACTGAAATCATGGCGGAAGACGACTATAGTGGAGGGAGCTCAGATATAACAGGTATAAGCTCTCGAATACTATTCAATTAAATACTAAATCTATTATTTAGTAGGCGTTGACACTTCTGTTGAATTTCCAGAAAAACTTCAGGTTTTAGGGGGTTATTTTAAAATCGCCCATAGGTTTTACAGGCATTTTTTCCAGGCGTTTTAGGCCTAAATTGGTTTAATGTAGAGCTCCTGATGTAAACGTTATTTTCTTGAAGAACATGCTCCTGACCTGGACCCTTCAGGGGACGCCAGTATTGCTATGAGGGTCCCCGCAGGAGCTGGTTTCAATCTAGTCCCCTCTGGGTGCTGTTCCAGTTCAAACTGGCTCCTGAATGACGCCACAGAACGTGGCTCCTTCATCACGCTGCTGGAATTTAGGAATTTGGAGCACTCAATTATGCACAGGGTAAATAGGACGCTTTGTCTTTGCATATCCCCTTGACACACATGAATGCGTGCATGGATGTGTCAGACCACCGGGGTCAGAGGGGCTGTGCATGTGTCAGAGGTCCCGCATAGAAATAGATTTGTGAAATACAATTAAAAAACTGTTTTCTTTAAAAAAAATCCCTGCAGCACAGAAGATCCATCCAGAATCCACGCAAGATTAAATATGAATTATGGTCACGATCTCCCCCCTCTCTCTGTTCCAGAGTTATGGGTTTTGAAAAAGGGCCAGAAAAGTATGGATTTTTTTCCAGAAGATTATGATGTCAAAGTTGACCTTTAACCTTTTGGATATAAAATGTCATCACTTAATTTCATGCTTAATTAGCGTATGAGTTCTTGAGTTACAGCCAATAACGGTGATTTGTGTGTATGCAGTGACCTTTGAGCACCAGATTCTCATTAGTTCATCCGTGAGTCCAGGGGAATGTTTGTGCCAAATCTGAAGAAGTTCCCCGGGGCACAGAAACCATACTGTCTCACTGGCATAAAATCATCATATAACCATCATATTAAAACAAGAACTGCAGCAAAAAGAAAAAAATCAGACGATGGATCATCTTCTTGTGGGTTTTTACAAACCAATAGAACTAAACCTGGACCCTAACCTCATCCTACTGACAGATAACTGCTTAACTGCTTAAATGGTGGCATGTGTTTTATTTAAAATATCGGCAAAAATCCCCTGTTTATCTAACAAAGAAACTGTAAAAACAGACAATATGATCAAAATTTGAACTTTCCAACAGTACTTGAATCATAGGTTGTAGATCATAGGTTGACGATTGTTTCCATTAGAAAAAGTAACCAAAATGAAGCTTAACATTGTGATATTTCCGTCAAAATCTCTTTATTCTACATTTCTTATTTAAAACGTTTCCAAAAATAAAGCGTTTTTAATAACTAGATCCTGTTAAAAACATTAAATTCTGCTCCTCAGCAACACTGTGAAGCCATGATTGATTCTGCTGAGACAAAAGGTCACATGACAAATATTCACTGAAAACCTGTTTACACAGAGCTGAGAGGAGAGGACAGGAGGAGCAGGGAAATAGTTCAATATATATAACATGTGGAGACAAAATGTTATTTTTCCAATGTTCATGACACTTGTGGACACTTGGAAAAGTGTTGTGTTATAATTTCCATTTTATTCCATTTAAAAAAATAATTTATCAGAGAAATTCAAGTTGCTTTTTTCTCTTTTTTCTTTTTTTTATAATTTATGTCATTATAACTGTGTAATTCTGCAAAGAGACATGTTTGAGTGGTTCCCACTTCTAGCCATGATTGTGCTGATTCCATAGAGCTGCAGGACTTATATATTTCATATTTATTTCACATATACTGCAGTGAAATACAAGGCCACAGTGAGTTAAGTATGAAAAGAGCAAAAAAAAAAAAAGTTTTTTCAATATTAAGCAAGCGAGTAAATCATCCTTCTTACTCGATTTACGATGAAAAATCCCACAAAATAGGCTTTGTGCCAAAGGCAATTTTTGTTATTTGCTTCTAAAAAAAGCTCCCAGCTGAAGTGCACCCTGGGTATCTTTTCAGGGGCCTAATATGCAACTGAATGCTAAAAAAGGCTAAATCATCTAAAATCTAATGCAGAACATAAACATAAAGACTTTCCAAAGAGACACAAACACACATCTTGGGTCAAAGTTCCAGGTTTGTGCCGTCCACCTCCATTATACTGTCCACTGTCTGCACGCTACATAAACAGACACTATTTTTGGGGGATTGCTACAAAATTCTAGACATTACTTTATGTGGAAATAACCAGGAACCGTTCATGAGAAAAGCCTGACAGACGAGGAGAGAAAGTACACTTTATCACACGAAAACATCTGGAATTCACTTGAACTTTTCCAAACAACATTTCCATTATTCTTTTTCCAGAGTCCATCCTGCATATTTATGTTGGTATAAAAGGTCAAGAATATACATCATCGTCATCTTATTTTTATTCTGTCCGACTTAATGATGATCAACAACTCAGCCGGCAGGATTTTTTGGCAACAGAGTTCTGGATGTATAAGAAAAGAAAACAGCTCCAGCATGTTTAAATTCCACTTCAGCCTCTGGCCTCAACTTCTCTCGACCGCTGTGGTGGTTTTATTTATTTTATTTATGTATCCTTAGTGTTCTGACGGCCCTGCAGACTTTTTCTTTTCTTTCCGAGGCTGAAGCAGACAGTCTGGTCTCATCTGAAACTAAAAGACCTAAGGAATTGATTTGTACCAGGTCATGATATCTTGTTGGAAAGGGAGTGAAATAATGATCCAAAGTGACATTTTTATAAAGGGATAAACTGAGATGGGCATTTTCAAAGGGGCTCCCTAACCTCTGACCTCAAGATATCTGATTAAAAACAGGCTCTATAAGTACCCACAAGTTTTCTCTTTACAGATATGCCCACTTTATGCCAATACCTTAGTTTTACCTAGTTTACAGTACAAATGTGATATTTTTCGCCTATTGTATTTGAATATTTCTGCAGACTGGGGTCCCTAAACAGCCTGTAAATTGCATAAATTGGGAATGACTGGAAAGCTAAGACTCTTGTGGATTCAATGAGCCCAATTTTATTCATGTGTGATGATTTTAGTCCCAGTAGTAGCCAGTTCATTGCAGTGAAACTTGACCTCAGTGTATAAAAAAGAGCTGCTGTGACCTCTTGGGTAATCACAGTATCATGAAACTTTGCAACCACAAACTAGAGACCTAGAGCATTTAGAGGATGTGAAGCTTTCCTAGGTATATTGGCAATAAGCGGGTTATGGTTGTTATTGGTAACGATCTTTTCTTTCATTTAGGTTTGAGATCTTCTTACAATCATTGCATCCCGTCTGAATGGTTTAACCCATTGACACCTAAAACTTCCTGTAAAACCTCTGGGCGATTTAAAAATAACCCCCTAAAACCTGAAGTTTTTCTGGAAATTCAACAGAAGTGTCAACGCTTCTACTAAATAATAGATTTTTCAGCCTCTGTAGCAGATAGAAATGAAATTCAAAACGTATTTGAGAGCTTATACAAATACTACAAAACGACGTATCCGCTTTCCAGGCTTCAATGGTTTAACTCATTTTTATTACAGATTCATGACTAGAACAACTTGGCACACAGTTCTGAGCTGCATCTCAAATCAATCTTCAGGTTTACAGCTTTCAGAGGATTTCCACCAAGTTGCACCTACTGTTGACCTGCTATCTCCCCATAAATATCCTCCACCCCTGTTTAAAATAGAGGGCAAACTGAGAGCATGGACGTTAAATATTCATACGGTGGCTGTGCTGGTGTCCTATCAATGTTCACCCTCCTGAGAATATTCTTTTCATTTTAGGATCAATTTCTGTCTCGAAGACCAATTCCCCTTTTTGTCAATTTCCTGGTAAAAGATCAATAAAGTTCTAACACAAAAGCGTAGACCCCCAACCCCCCCAAAACTCAAGTTGACGGCTTTTTAAGTTCAGTTCCACAGATATGCATTGCTCCATGGTAGCAAATTACAGCAAGGAAGCTACGCCTCCTTATCACATATTTCACTCTAAAGGGGACCATAATTAACTGATTGAACATTCTGCTGTATTGAAGAAGACTTGAAACTAAAGACTGAGCCCATAAACTCTTTAGAAAGATGTTTACTGAGGTAATAAATCAAGAGAGAAGTAGGGTCATTTTCTCATAGACTTCTATACCAGCAGACTTCTTTTTGCCGCCTGCTGACCATTAAAAAGAGGTCTGTATCAAACATTAAAAACACAGACTAATAATAAAGTCCTTTTTTTTTTTTTTTTTTAAATCGACCCCATTATGTTCCACTTCTGCAGTTGGATCAATTTTCCTTCTCGAAGATCAATTTCCCTTTTTGTCAATTCCCTGCTAAAAGATCAATAAAGTTGCATGTATGTACAGAGGTCAGAGGTCATTTGTGGAGCTAAAAAAGGTAAAATAACGAGGCCTGTCTATATTGATGTTTGGAATCATTGCTCAAAAGAAAAATAAAAATAAAACTCCTCAGCTGCTCTTTGATGTTTGTCTTTCACCACAAAAAGAAAATCCTACAAAGAATCATTGTTTTCAACTGAAAGGATTTGGATTTCACATGTTTATTGAACCACATGATCTCTAGCCTCAAAACGTCCCACATGATCACGTGACAATGGTCCCGGCCTTCAGTGTCTTTATCAAGACAAACGCGGAGAATATTTTCAGATTGTAAGAGATGACGAGAGACGAGATGGGATGAGACGGCATCAGATTAGATCAGATCACATCTGACGGGAGAAGGGTTAACGTTGCCGAGCTCGGCTGTTTAAGCTGTTTAAAGCAGGACATGGTTTAAAGAAAATCTGACATCGGCAGCTGAATGCACGTGTCCTCATGTCTCAATTACATCTGAGAGACGCGTTTGAGTCATCGGGGCAACAAAACCCGTGTGACGCATGGAAAGGTATTACCTGGTACGGATGTGATACAGATATTAGAGTGAAAGAATCCACACACACACACACACACACACACACACACAGACACACACACACACAGCAACAGGCAGCAGGGACTGATTTCACATACGGTCACACATTTCCAATGAAGGGAACAGAAAAAAACAAGCTAAAAATGAGAAGCATAGAAATTGTGGTTCTATTAACCACCGGGATGGTTTGGCTTTCCTTCTCTGCATTGATTTGTTTCACTTTCATGCAGCTGAATACATCCACACTCGCATGCAATAACAGTCTTTAGAGTGTGTTGATGTGAATGAGGACATCCTCTTCTGCACAAGAGGTGACGAATTTCATCATTTAACTCCGTCTGAACCCCATTAGAACGGATGTTTTCTTTGAACGATCGACAAAAACACACAGTTTATCAGAGAAAGAAACTGTAAAAACAGGCATTATCGTCAGAATTTGAACTCCCCGACAGTCCTTGAAGGGAGCATAGGTTACGAAAGTTTCAGTGAGAAAAAGTTTAAAAAGTGTCAAAACTAAGCTTAAAATTGTGATATTTCTGTCAAAATCACTTTATTCTACATGTCTCATTTTAAAAATAAAGCGTTCATATCATGTTATCATATAACCATCATATTAAAACAAGAAATGCTGCAAAAAAAATCTGACGATGGATCATCTTCTTGTGGGTTTTTACAAACCAATAGAACTAAACCTGGACTCGAACCTCATCCTACTGACAACTAACTGCTTAACTGCTTAAATGGTGGCATATGTTTTCTTTAAAATATCGCCAAAAATCCCCCGTTTATCTTACAAAGAAACTGTAGAAACAGGCATTATCATCAAAATTTTAACTTTCCTACAGTACTTGAACAGATCATATGTTTACACTTGTTTCCATTAGAAAAAGTAACCAAAACGAAGCTTAAAATTATGATATTTCTCTCAAAACCTCTTTACTCTACATGTCTAATTTAAAACATCTCCAAAAATAAAGTGTTTGTAATTGCTAGATCCTGTTAAACACAGTAAATTCTGCTCCTCAGAGACACTGTGAAGCCATGATTAATTCTGCTGAGACGAACGGTTACGTGACAAATATTCACTGAAAATCTGTTTACACAGAGCTGAGAGGAGAGGACAGGAGAGGCATGTATAGAATGTGGAGAAACATTTTTTCCCCCAATATTCACGACACTTGTGGGCACTTGGAAATGTGTTGTATACATAAATTGAATTTTATTCAAATTAAAAAATAATAATTTATTAATGAAATTCAACTTTTTTTATGTACGTCATTATAACTGTGTTATTCTGCACAAAAGACGTTTTTAAGCGACCATAATGTTCGATTGGACTTAAAATACATGACTGACTACTCCGACCATAAGTTTTACTTTGTTCCATTTTTTAAATGTTTGAAATCTTTTCAAAGTGGGGTCTGTGACCTAATGTGTATCTATATTGGGGTCCTTGCCAAACCATTTAACAACATCCATTTTCAGGGTTGAAATGTTTTCACTGTGACACTGGAGAGGCTTAAAAAATGGAAAGCAACTTGGGAACTGCACATGTGGATGTTTTATTGAAGTATATATGCATGATGTAAATATTTTTATTTTACTTTTTTATTATTCAGTGGGTTGGATTTTTCCCATGTATGTCTTACATTCTTCTATTTCATCTTATCTTATGCTATAGTTATGATTATTATCAAAGTTGTTTTCCATTAATTATGGCATTTTTTGCTTTATATAGTTATTTGTATATTTTGTGATAAATATCATTATTGTGAAGCACTTTGTGCTCATATCTTGTATGATAGGTGATTCACAAATCAGGTTTATTATTATTATTATTATTATTAATATTAATAATTAATCTATCATCCTATTTTTATGTTATTTTTACTTTTATTATCAAGTGTATTTAATGTAGTTTTCCTTTATTTATGGCCTTTTGTTGTTTATTTATTTGTTATTTTTATAACAATATATATATATATTTATATTTATTTTTATTATTCAGTGTGTTTTATTTTTCCCTCCTATGTCTTGCATTCATCTTATTTTATGTTATATTTATGATAATTATCAAGTGTATTTAAGGTTGTTTTCCATTAATTATGGCCTTTTATAATTTATTTATAATTTATTATTTTTATATTTATTTTTATTATGCAGTGTGTTCTATTTTTCCCTCCTATGTCTTGCATTCTTGTATTTTCATCTTATTATATTTATGATAATTCTCAAGTGTGTTGAAAGTTGTCTTCCATGAATTATGGCATTATTTATTTTTTAATCATTTAATTATTCTTATCATACAATCTCCTTATTGTGAAGCCCACATCTCGTGTGAAAGGTGCTTTAAGAATAAGGTTTATTACTATATTATCATTACCTTATTACTCGGTGTGAACGAGTCATTTAAGTGCACTGATTTTCACTGAGCACGAGCACAGGAAGCACTCTAATGGTTATTGATGCTGATGTAATTAACGTGTTATGTCACTGATGATCAATCAATCATACGGTCTGCACCAACACTCTTACATAACGGTTCAGCAGGGCCAGGGGGAGCTACAGAAACACCTTTTAAACTGCAGGCGTGAGCTCCTGGAAGAGAAACTGGGATTATTAAGAAGTCTGAGTGTGTTATTAGAAGTGCTGAGAAACGATCAGATCCAGGATGATTTCAGCTGTGGGTTTTGTCCTCCGGTTGCCGGGGCACAGCGAGGTTATCAGTAACATAGAAGAGTGAGACACTATTGTTCACACTGAGTAATAAGGTAATGATAATATAATAATAAACCTTATTCGTAAAGCACCTTTCTCACAAGATATGGGCTTCACAATAAGGAGATTGGATGACAAGAATTTAAGTAAATTAATAAATAAAAAATATAAAATGGCATAGTTCATGGTCGACAACTTTCAACACACTTGATAATTATCATAAATATAACATACAATAAGATGAATGCAAGACATAGGAGGGAAAAATAAAACCCACTGAATAATAGAAATAAATATAAATATATGTATAAATAAAAAATAAAATAAATAAACTACAAAAGGCAATAAATAATGTAAAACAACTTTAAACACACTTGATAATAATAGTGAAAAATAATAATAATCCTGATTTGTAAATCACCTTTCATACAAGATTTTCAGCACAACGTGCTTCACAATAATGACATTATATCACTAAATAAATAAATAAATAAATAATGGAAAGAAACGTTCAACACACTTGATAATTATCATAAATATAACATAAAATAAGATGAATGCAAGACATAGGAGGGAAAAATAAAACACACTAAATAATATATATATATATATATATATATATATATATATATATATAAACTACAAAAGGCAATAAATAATGGAAAACTACTTTAAAAACACTTGATAATAAAGTTAAAGTTAAAATAACATAAAAATAGGATAAAAGATCATAATAATAATAATAATAAGAATCCTGATTTGTAAATCACCTTTCATACAAGACAACAATCACAATAATGACATTATATCACAAAATAAATATATAAACATAAATAAATAAATAAAATAAATAAATAAATAAATAATACTGCCATAGATAATGGAAAACAACTTTCAACACACTTGATAATTATCATAAATATAATAAAATGCCAATAGAAGAGAGCAAGACATAGGAGCGAAATATATATATATATATATATATATATATATATATATATATATATATATATATATATATATATATATATAAGGGTGCATGAAAAAACACAATTCATGAATTTTGATGTGGCTGGGTGCTAAAAGTGTTCCAATATATGTAG
Source organism: Centropristis striata (assembly GCF_030273125.1). Lineage (NCBI taxonomy): Eukaryota > Metazoa > Chordata > Actinopteri > Perciformes > Serranidae > Centropristis > Centropristis striata. The sequence continues at coordinate 11,686,032 of NC_081533.1, forward strand.
AATCAACACATGCAAAATATTTTTCCAGTACATGATTTATGGATGCCACCGCACATCTGTTTTTGTTGGATAAAGTGGTTAACAGTACTCACTGGTCGCCATGGAGATCTGAGGTAAACAATACTACAGCTCAAGAAAACTGAGGTAATCTTTCTGCTTGAGGTGATCTTTCTGTGTTGGGTATGTATTATTACATATTAATATCATATCTGTAGTTGTGTCTTTGTATACTTATTTATCATAAGTCATTTAACTCATATTTATAGGTATTTGGTGCTCATTATATCTAGCTAACATTAGCTAGCAACAGTTTGCTAACCACAGTTAGCTATCTATGTTTGCTAAGCTATTAAGCTTAACATCAACAGTATTCTAGAGTGGACAATGTCATATTCAGAGTATAGACAATAATAGTAATAATAATAGTAATTATAGTAGTAATTATAATAATAATAATAATAATAATAATAATAATAATATATTTATTCATAAGCGCCTTTCAAAACACCCAAGGACACTGTACAACAAAACATAAAATTATTAAAAAACAGTGGCAACAAAATAAAACATCAGACAAACTACAAAATGCCATACATAATGGAAAACTACTTTAACACTTGATAATAAAAAGTTAAAATAACATAAAAACAGGATGAAAGATCATAATAATAATAATAATAATAATAATAATAGTCCTGATTTGTAAACAAAGTGCTTCACAATAATTACATTATATCACAAAATATATACATAAATAAATAACGCCATAATTAATGGAAAACAACTTTCAACACACTTGATAATTATCATAAATATAATAAAATGACAATAGAAGAATGCAAGATATAGGAGGGAAAAATAAAACCCACAGAATAATAAAAAGAGAATTCCCCCCAAACTGGGTTTAATATAAAGTCAGAGTGTGTTATTAGAAATGCTGAGAAAAGATCAGATCCAGGAGGAGGAGAATGATTTCAGCTGTGGGTTTTGTCCTCCGGTTGCCGGGGCACAGCGAGGTTATCAGTAACATAGAAGAGTGTGACACTATCCGCACCGACTATCAATAATGCTCACTAGCGCTACCGTATCCCCTGAAGGAGGTGAGAGCACTGATACCCTCTCGGAGAAACTGGAGAGCGTCGGGAGGAAGGCAGAAGATGACACAGAGTGAGCGAGGGGGGGAAGGGGGGGAGGAAGGGGAGGAAGCAACATGCTGAGATGAGAGAAAACTATATGGAGTGCACGCTGCAGAAGAGCCGCAGAAGAGAAAGAAACAAGCCATGAGACAGGTGTTTATTTGCATGGCGGTGCAGGTTTTCTTTAAGTTAGATTAGAAGGTAGAAACAGTGCAGCCAGCAGACTCTCTGCCTGCCTGATGCTGGATTGCAGGGAGAAAACAGAAAGCAGCAGCAGCAGCAGCAGCAGCAGCAGCAGAGAGAGAATAAGAGGAGGGTATAGCTTCTATTTATAAACCCTGAAAGAAAACCCCTTGGATTGGGTTATGGAAAATAAGACAGAAAGAAAGAAAGAAAAAAAGGGAGACAGATGGATGAAAAAAAAAGATGAAAAGAGAGAGCTGGAGCTGCCGGAGAGGAAGAGAAAAGGGGGGAGGAAGAAGAAAAAAAAGGGGGGGAGGGAGGAATACATTTACCTTGACTGACACTGCGACAGGGAGAGAAAGCAGAATCCCCCACTCCAAGAAATTGTAGCTCCACAACATCATGCGACACAATCTCTGCAGTGCTTTAGGGCTACACTGAATATCACAGCGTGCACACACACACACACACACACACACACACACACACATGCACAAATCACTAATGCAAAGGTGCTGGTTGCAAGCCAGCAGGTAAGTATTTGCAGCAATAATAAAAATAAAAGTTATGTGTTTTTGGACAAGTTGGGGAAAAAAGGGAAAATTCTGCTTCCGAGTGTTGAGTTTCTCAATAGAGACTGAGTGAAATGAAGACATGTCAAAGGATCAATAATATGCAACAGATAAATAGAGATGCAGTGACATTTACAGGAAGTGGGCAGGATCAATATCACGTCTCATGGAGCGGGATCATTTTTAGAAAGGGCTTCTTTAATGTCTCATTGAGTGATCAGTGCTGTCAATACGCTGCAGTGCAAAGGAATCAATCACAGCAGGAGCTCGCTGGTTGATGGATTTGAGGGTCATGATTCAAAGTTGTGCAGCAGCAATAGAAGGGGATTACATTAACTGCATCGGGATATGGGTTCTACAGCATTTTGATCACTTTTAGATATCTGTCTAAAGATATCAGCCAATACAGAGTCAGCTCTATAGGGTAAGAATGCAACGTGAATGTAAAGTGTCTGGGGTTCCCTCTCTGCCAGACAGAGGCTGCCCACTAGTGGTGGAGATGAAGTACTGCAGCTTCTAATGCATTTAACATTTCTGCCTGCACTGCATTGAAAACTTTAACTGTTTAATGTTCTCTGAACCCCAACAAGCGGTTTCAGGGCGTTTTATTGCTCTTTTTACATGTTACTCACTGTGACCTTTTGTTTCACTGCAATGTATAAAATATATATACAATCTATAAGTCCTGCAGCTCTATGGAATCAGCACAATCATGACTGGAAGTGGGAGCAACTCAAACATGTCTTTTGTGCAGAATAACACAGTTATAATGACATAAAACCTAAAAAATGAAAAACAAGTTGAATTTTTCTGATTAATTAAAAAAAATTGAATAAAATGTAATGTATATATACATATACTTTTCCAAGTGCTCACAAGTGCCATGAATGTTGGAAAAATAAATTTAAGTCTCCATATGTTATATATATTAAATTATTTACATGTTTCTAGCCTCTCCTGTCCTCTCCTCTCAGCTCTGTGTAAACAGATTTTCATTGAATATTTGTCACTGTTCGTCTCAGCAGAATCAATCATGGCTTCACAGTGTCTCTGAGGAGCAGAATTTAATGTTTTTAACAGGATCTGGTTATTACAAACGCTTTAGTTTAAATGAGACATGTAGAATAAAGTGATTTTGACAAAAATATAACAGTTTTAAGCTTTGTTTTTTGTGTTACTTTTTCTAACAGAAACTTTTGTAACCTATGATCTGTTCAAGGACTGTCGAAAAGTTCTAATTCTGACTAAAATGCCTGTTTTTACAGTTTCTTTTTACGTTTTATTTTTGTGCAGAACAACACAGTTATTATTAGTATAGAAAGTTTTTTACTAACCCAACAAGCAAACACACATGGCCAGGAGTGAGATGTTTGTTTCCTTTTTCTTTCTTTTAAAAAATGTAACATCTGTAACCTGTGATCCGTTCAAGGACTCTCGGAAAGTTCAAACTTTAACGATAATGCCTGTTTTTAGTTTGCTTAGTTTGTGCGTTTTTCTGTATTTCTGCAGAATATCCAAGCGCCCTTCTAGTTATTGAATTATATTCCCTTCTTTTAGTTTGTGCTGATTTATTAATACAAATTTTGACCCCTTTAGGTTGGACTTGTTTTTTATTATTTAACCCTTTTGGACGAGTAATATGTCACTATCTTCTACTTTTCTAAATATAATAGTTCTATGTTAATTGTTCCCTTTATTTCCGACTAATCTTTTGATGCGTTGGATATCCCAAAGTACCTGAAACTCTGCTTAGAATTTAAAATGAGAACTTAATAAAAATGGTTGCTCATTATTCCTGACTCTGCGTCATTGTAGGTTGTTTGATGAAAATGCACATTTAAAAAAAAAAAAAGAAGAAGAGTGATAAATGATGTTGTCACTATGGATGATTTGAACACTGCAGGTGATTTGATAAATGGAGGTATTTTTATTAATTTAACTACTCTGTCATTTATCACTAAACACATCAAAAGTGTCATTTATCACATCACTAATTATGGTCTCTTCCCCCTGCAGAGCTGCAGAGAGCAGCTATTTGCAGGTTTGTCTCCCATGAAGTTGGATGTTTTTGTGTCATTTTTAGTCCAATTCATCCTAAAATGCGATCCTGCTCAACTCAAATGTTGCATGATATTTTATAAGAATTAAATGTTCAATCGTCACATTCTGTCTATTCAACACTTTCTCCAATGAAGACATACAGTTGGCAAATAGACAGAAAGTTCAAACTGCATTTAGCATTACTAAAAAGAAAAGATGCAAAACGGCTAAAAGTAGAGGTAAAACAATAACACGGACACACAAGGTTACTAAAAATAGATGCAATAAATCACAAAAATATGCAACACAACTAAAATAGATGGTAACGAATCACAAAAGGATGTGAAATTACTTTTTAAAAAATAGATGCAAAACCATTACAAGGACATGCAAGATGAATAAAAATAGATGCAAATGCACAAAAACAAGATGTGAAATGGTGATAAATAGATTCAAAACTATCACAGAAAGATGTGAAATGACTAAAAGTAGATGTAAAAAAAACATTAACAAGGACATGCAAGATGTCTAACAATAGAAGCAAATGCACCAAAAAAAGATGTAAAAGGAGTAAAAAAAGATGCAAATAAATCCCAAATATATGTGAAATGAATGAAAATAGATGCAAAACATCAGAAAAAGATGTGAAATGAATGAAAATAGATGCAAAACATCAGAAAAAGATGTGAAATGACTAAAAATAGATGAAAATAAATCACAAAAACACGTGAAACGGTATAAAGTAGATGCAAACAATTCCCAAAAAGATGTGTAATTACTAAAAGTAGATACAAATAATTCCAGGAAAGGTGTAAAATAACTAAAATAATTATGAAGCTATAACAAGAACGTGCAGGAAAACTTAAAATAGATGCAAATGCACAAAAAAAAATGTAAAATGACTAAAAATAGATGCAAAACAATCAAAGAAAGATGCCAAATGACTAAAAGTAGATGTGAAACAATAAGAAGGACATGCAGGAAAACTAAAAATAGATGCAAATGCATCTAAAAATCCAGAAATTATGTAAAGGTAAAGGGTAAGGTTAATTGTAAATACAACCATGAAAAGGTTTGAAACGACTAAAAATAGATATAAAAGCAATTTCAAAATGATGTGAAATGACTGAAAGAAGATGTGAAACAATAACAAGAACACACAAGATAAAAATAGATGCAAATGCACCACAAAAAAAAGAAAAAAAAGATGTAAAAGGACAGTTGGTAATAAATCACAGAAAGATGTTAAATTACTAAACATATGTAACTAAATCCCAAGAATATGTGAAATAACTAAAAATAGATAGTAAAACCATTACAAGGACATGCAAGATGAATAAAAATAGATGTAAAAGCACCAAAAAAGGACTAAAAATAGATGCAGATTAATCACAAAAATATGCAAAACAACTAAAAACAGATAGAAATAAATCCCAGGAAGATGTGAAATAACTAAAAAAAGATTTAAAAAAAAACCATTATTGTCATGGTTGACTAGAACTGGACCTATGATGCAGACACTGAGTCAACGAAAGAGTTGCAACAAAAATCTCTTTAATGAAGGTGAAGGAGTTAGCTGGGGCTGGAGCTGGAGCTGGAGCTGGAGCGGTGCAGTGCTGGGGCTGGAGCTGGAGCAGAGGTAGTTGTAAGAGTCCGGGGGGGAAGCAGGCAAGGGCAGGAACTGAGGACAGAGAATTCGGTGGGATTAGCAAGCAAGAATATCTATAAACAACGAGAACTACAGAGCCAAAGTTCGTCTCACTATTACTGAGCAAAGTTGACAATCTGGCGACGAGTGCTGAACTGAACCAGGCTTATATCCAGGGGAGAGTGGAAGTGGCTGATAGTTGGCAGGTGGCTTGATTGAAGATGGCTGATGGTGAGCAGGTGTGCAGGTGGCTGATAGTTGGCAGGTGGCTGATTGAAGATGGCTGATGGTGAGCAGGTGTGCAGGTGGCTGATAGTTGGCAGGTGGCTTGATTGAAGATGGCTGATGGTGAGCAGGTGTGCAGGTAAGTGGTAACTCCAGCTCCGCCCAGCTCCAGACAAACACACACACAGAAGACAGGGAAACCAAGACAAGACATACGCCCACAAAAGGGGAGGGAAAACAGGGAGAAACACTAGGATCCTGACAGTACCCCCCCTCCAATGGGAGCCTCCTGGCGACCCCCAGGCTTGGTAGGATTGGCATTGTGAAAGTCCCTCACCATATCCGGGTCGAGAATGAGGGCCCGAGAGATCCAAGCCCGCTCCTCTGGGCCATATCCCTCCCAATCAACCAGATACTGGAACCCCCTACCTCTGCGGCGCACGTCCAGGAGCCTGCGCACCGTATACACAGGGTGATCATCAATGATCCGGGGAGGAGGGGGAGGAGCGGGTGGAGGGCAAAGGTCACTGCTGCGGACAGGCTTCAACTGAGAAACATGGAAGGTGGGATGGACACGGAGGGACTTGGGGAGCTTGAGGCGAACAGCAGAGGGATTGATTATCTTGACAATTTCGAATGGACCAAGGTAACGGGGGGACAGTTTCCGGGAATCTGTCTTGAGCGGGATATTCTTTGAGGATAACCAAACTGACTGACCTGTGTGATACTGGGGGGCTGGGAGGCGGTGTTTGTCGGCTGCTTGTTTGGTCTTGGCAGAAGATTGGAGAAGAACGGCTCGGGTCTTGTTCCAGATGTGTTGACAACGACGGAGATGATGCTGAACTGAAGGAACTGAAAGTTCTTCCTCCTGGGAGGGAAACAGAGGAGGCTGATACCCAAGTGATGCTTCGAAAGGTGACATACCTGTGGCAGAGCTGACCAAGGAATTATGGGCGTATTCAATCCATGGGAGGAAGGAAGCGGGGTTAGAGGCAGTGATGCAGCGCAGAGAGGCCTCTAGGTCTTGGTTTGCCCGTTCCGTCTGTCCATTCGACTGAGGATGAAAACCAGAGGTTAAACTGACTGTTGCACCTAGGCCCTGACAGAAAGCATGCCATACCTGTGATGTAAACTGCGGTCCCCGGTCAGAAACAATGTCAACAGGGATGCCATGGAGGCGAACAACATGGGTGGTAAGTATCTCAGCAGTCTCTTTGGCTGTGGGCAGTTTGGGGATGGCTATGAAATGTGCAGCCTTGGAGAAGCGGTCAACAATGGTAAGTATGGCTGTGTTACCCTGGGAAGCTGGGAGACCAGTGACAAAGTCAGCAGAAATGTGGGACCATGGGCGACCGGGAACAGGTAGAGGACAGAGCAGACCAGCAGGAGATGAGTGGGAGGCTTTACCACGGGCACAGACGGAACAGGCTAGGACATAGGATCTGGTATCCCTATCCATCGTAGGCCACCAGAAGTGACGTTTGAGGAGGGATAAAGTTCGGTTGATTCCAGGATGGCAAGAGAACTTACTGGCATGCACCCACTGAAGAACTGAGGACCGGACGGAATCAGGAACAAACAGCCTGTTGGGAGGGCCTCCTCCGGGGTCTGGCTGGGTGCGTTGTGCCTCCTGGATCTGAGACTCTATCTCCCAGGTAATGGGTGCCACCACTTGAGAGGCAGACAGGATGGTCTCGGGCTCAGTTGACGTCTCCTCAGCACTAAACTGCCGAGACAGAGCATCCGGCTTGATATTGCGGGAGCCAGGACGGTAAGTAAGGGTGAAGCTGAAGCGGCTGAAGAAGAGGGACCAGCGGGCCTGCCTGGAGTTGAGACGCTTAGCCGACTGGATATAGGCAAGGTTTTTGTGGTCGGTCCAGACCATAAATGGCAGCTCGGATCCCTCCAGCCAATGCCGCCACTCCTCGAGAGCCATCTTGACAGCCAGTAACTCACGATTACCTATGTCATAGTTCCTCTCGGCCGGGGTCAAACGTCGAGAGAAAAAGGCATAGGGATGAAGTTTACCATCTGGCTCTCGCCTCTGGGATAACACCGCCCCGACTCCCATATCAGATGCGTCCACTTCCACGACGAACTGTTGTGCTGGATCAGGTTGGATGAGGACTGGCGCTGAGGTGAACAGACCTTTCAACTTGGAGAAGGCCGAGTCTGCTTCGGGAGTCCAACAAAACTGCACAGAAGAGGAAGTGAGGCGAGTTAGAGGGATGACCACACGGCTGAAATCCCGGATGAATCGCCGATAGAAATTTGCAAACCCCAAGAACCTCTGTAGTTTCTTTCTGTTCTCTGGAACTGGCCACTCTGCCACAGCTCTCACCTTTTCTGGGTCGGTTTGAAGTTGTCCCTCGCCAACAATGAAGCCCAAAAAACTGACCTCCCTGGCGTGGAATTCACACTTCTCAGCCTTGATGAATAATCTGTTCTCCAACAGCCGTTGCAAAACGAGGCGGACATGCTCCTGGTGTTCCTCTATGGACTGAGAAAAAATGAGAATGTCATCCAAATAGACGAACACAAACCTATTCAGGAAGTCTCTTAGAACGTCATTGACAAGAGCTTGAAAAACGGCTGGGGCATTGGTGAGACCGAACGGCATCACTAAATACTCAAAATGACCTAATGGGGTGTTGAAGGCTGTTTTCCATTCGTCTCCCTCCTTGATCCTCACTAGATGATACGCATTCCGGAGATCGAGCTTGGTGAAAACTGAGGCCCCCTGCAGAGGGGTGAAAGCGGCGTCAAGCAGAGGTAAGGGGTATTTATTCTTGACAGTGATGTTATTTAGGCCACGAAAGTCAATACAGGGTCTCAGAGTCGAATCCTTCTTTGACACAAAGAAAAAAACGGCCCCCACAGGAGAAGAGGAGGGTCGGATTATACCTGCCGCAAGGGAGTCTCTGATGTACACCTCCATGGCCTCACGTTCAGGTTTAGACAGGTTGTAGAGACGACTGGAAGGCAACGGACCACCAGGGAGCAAGTCGATGGAGCAATCATATGGTCTGTGAGGGGGGAGAGAGAGGGCTTTGTCCTTACTGAAGACCTCTCCCAGGTCGTGGTAGATCTCAGGGACCTTGGAGAGATCTGGTGGATTGGCAGGTTGTTCAGGAGAAAGTGGGTTGACCCTAGCTGGGGACAAAGCAGATTGCAGACAGGTTGCATGACAAAACGGACTCCACCCAGAAATCCTCCCTTTGGCCCAGTCAATGTCAGGGTTGTGTTTTACCAACCAGGGGTGACCAAGGATTAATGGAGTGGAGGGAGCAGAGATTATGTAAAGTTGAATGGTTTCTCTATGGTTGCCAGACAGGACGAGTGTGAGTGGTTCCGTCAGATGTGTAACACGAGCCAGCAGGCGTCCATCCACAGCCAATGCAGTCTGGGGTTGCTCCAAAAGCAACAACCTTATACCTGTCTGTATCGCCACCTGCTGGTCCAAAAAATTCCCCTCTGCTCCAGAATCTACTAGGGCCAAAAGAGGCAACGACAAAGCAGGACAGTAAAGAGTGGCAGAGATCTGAAAACGGGACTTACGGACAGAGGGGGATCTTGCTTGGCCCACCAGTACCCCCAGAGCTACTGACGGGCCCTGTCTTTTGGTCGAATCGGGCAGTGAGAGATGAAATGACCTTTCTTGCCACAGTATAGGCATGCGCCTGCCTGACGGCGCCGTGAACTCTCCTCCTGGGAGAGATGGCCCCGGTCAAGCTGCATGGGCTCCTCAGGTGGTATTTGAGGGGAGCCCAGAGAGGGGTCCTGAATGGGAGTGCAGACCAGAGAGGCAGATGTAGGCTGTGGTTTGGAAACTGGGGACATCGCAGCTCTCTCCCGACGGTGGGAGCGGAGACGGTCATCGATCCTATTAGACAGAGAAATCAGAGTCTTCAGGTCAAAAGGCTCATCCCTGGAAACAAGTTCATCTCTGATTTGAATGCTTAAACCCTTCTTGAAGGCTGTCTTCAAGGCATCATCAGTCCAATCCACCTCAGCAGCCAGAGTCCAGAAGTCAATGGTATAATCGGAAACTGGACGTAGTCCTTGAGAGAGGGTCATTAGGCGCATGGAGGCATCAGACTGGTAATCCGGGTGGTCAAACACACCTTTAAACTCCTCAACAAAATCACCATAACTCATGTCATTAAATGTTTGCCGGGAAAACCTGGCTTCAGCCCATGCCAGAGCCCTGCCCCTTAACAGACCACAAATATACTGAATCCGGGAGGTGTCTGAGGTGAATGATGTGGGTTTTAACTGAAAAACAGACGTACACTGGAACAAAAAACCTCGACAAAGACTTGGCTGACCTGAATAAGGATCTGGGTCCGTCGCTCGGGAATCCTGCCGTGCTGGTGGAGCAGAGGCTGCAGGATGGGCAGAAGCAGTTGAAGCTGATGAAAAAGCGGAGAGTAGAGCTGAAACCTGTGCGGTTAATGAAGATACTTGCTGGGCAAGAGCCTGGTTGTCCGCGGACAGGACGCGAATGCTGTGTTCGTGTTGTCCAATGATCACACCCTGATGACTGACAGCTCGCTGGACGGGGTGTGCTTCAGAGCCGAGGTCTGCAGGGTCCATGTCATGGCCAGATTGTTCTGTCATGGTTGACTAGAACTGGACCTATGATGCAGACACTGAGTCAACGAAAGAGTTGCAACAAAAATCTCTTTAATGAAGGTGAAGGAGTTAGCTGGGGCTGGAGCTGGAGCTGGAGCTGGAGCGGTGCAGTGCTGGGGCTGGAGCTGGAGCAGAGGTAGTTGTAAGAGTCCGGGGGGGAAGCAGGCAAGGGCAGGAACTGAGGACAGAGAATTCGGTGGGATTAGCAAGCAAGAATATCTATAAACAACGAGAACTACAGAGCCAAAGTTCGTCTCACTATTACTGAGCAAAGTTGACAATCTGGCGACGAGTGCTGAACTGAACCAGGCTTATATCCAGGGGAGAGTGGAAGTGGCTGATAGTTGGCAGGTGGCTTGATTGAAGATGGCTGATGGTGAGCAGGTGTGCAGGTGGCTGATAGTTGGCAGGTGGCTGATTGAAGATGGCTGATGGTGAGCAGGTGTGCAGGTGGCTGATAGTTGGCAGGTGGCTTGATTGAAGATGGCTGATGGTGAGCAGGTGTGCAGGTAAGTGGTAACTCCAGCTCCGCCCAGCTCCAGACAAACACACACACAGAAGACAGGGAAACCAAGACAAGACATACGCCCACAAAAGGGGAGGGAAAACAGGGAGAAACACTAGGATCCTGACAATTATATGCACATGCAAAATGAATTAAAATAGATGCAACTGGACCAAAAAGATACAATAAAAATCCAGAAATTATGTAAAATGACTAAAAACAGAAGGTAATAAATCACAAAAATATGTAAATGACTAAAGAATGAGGCAAATACACCCAAAAATTTGTAAAATGACTAATATCGGATGCAAAAAACTATCAGAAAAAGATGTCAAATGACTTAAAATATATGCAAATAAAATGATGAGAAATAGATGCAAAACTATCACAGAAAGATGTAAAGATGACAAAAAAACCAGAAGGTAAAATGTAAATACAACCATGGAAAGATTTGAAACTATTTTTGACTAAAAATAGATAAAAACAATCTTAAAAACATGTGCAATGAGAACATGTGAAGACGGACAGTTGCCAAAGAATCAGAGTTCAAAGTGGCCCAGCGAGGTTCACAGAGAGAGCTCTGGCTGTAACTTCAGACAGACACACTGGTGGAGACACTCAGCTGGGAGTCTGTCTGTCCCCGTGAGGACGAGAGGACACGTCGCTTCCTCTCGGCTGCTGGACGGCAGGTCACAGAGATCGAGGACAAAACTTTGTGTACATGCAAAATCCATTTCCTCTGCTGCCGTCTGCGCTCCCCGGAGGGCCGGGAGTCTGTGGGCGTCGGAGGATTGCATCACATCTTCATCTCACTAAGTGCAGCTGCAGACGAGTTCACCCCCAATCTGATCACAGCTCGGCGACAGACAAGAAGGAGTTTACTCCTCCGAGAATTAAGATGGAGAGCGAAACAACTGATTTAGATTCAGCAAGCAGAACAAAAACAAACAAACAAAGATATCAGGTAAACATCAGAAAATCTGAAAAAAACAGTAAAGGTCAAATATTAGTAAACCACAGTAATATATATATATATATATATATGTATATATATACACATGTATGTATGTAGCTTTTTTAAGTAGCCAAAAGAAGGTTAAAAAGTGTTGCAATAACTAGATCCTGTTAAAAACAAAAAATTCTGCTCCTCAGAGACACTGTGTAAAAATGTAAATAGTTCAGTATGTATAACATGTGGAGACACAATCCGCAGCTGTATTGAAAGAAAACTAACATTCACAGCACGGCAATTCGCACACAGGTATGGTGCATTCAGTAGCGTCTAAACGGCTTGGGTGCGTTCAAGAGTGTGGGACATATGAAAACTTACAGATAAACAAGTTTTTACTGAATGGAACTTAGTTCAATAAACAAGTTAACAAAAAATTAACAGCATGGGCTTTCTAACAACAACAAATGTCACAATTTGTTTATCTTGGGTCTTGAATACCTGCAAAAACACTCAAGACTGTAAAGTAGTTCACTGTGTTATTTTATATTTTCCTACATTTGTTGTACTGTTGAGTAAAAATTGTTTTTGCATTTTTCTTTGTTACATACTTTGTATGCAAATAATAAAATATTGAACTAATCTCTAGTTTCTTTAGTTTTCAGTACAGATGCTTTAAAACTGGCAGTTTAAAAAAAAATTGGAAAAACATCCAGAAAATATGTAAAATAACTAAAAATAGATGCAAATCAATAATTAATAGATGCAAATCAATAATTAATAGATGCAAATGCACCAAAAATATGTGAAGTAACTAAAAATAGATACCCATTGAGTGACCCATTGACATCCATTCATATGGAGATATTTGTTTTGTTGCACCTCTACAGCACAGAGCCGTAGAAATCACAGTGTGATAACAAAGGCAGAGTGTGTGAGGATGTCTGGGTGTGTCTCAGTGAGAGTGGGCGGGACTCTCCGGCAGGTTTCAGGAAGCAGCAGCACCTGTCGCTGTGTGTTCACAGCAGAGTGTGTGAAGTGAAGGGTCAAACTGCTCCACGTCAGACAACAACATGCAGAGTAAGTTACACTTTATCTCACACGTCTTTTAACATGATCATGTCTTATTTTGACTTCATGGTGTCTTGTGTGAATCTCTGGGTGAGTACAGATTTATAGAGTCTGTTTAGTGTCTTCAGGAGAGTAGAAAACAGGAAAGGAAAGGGAGTTCTTCACAATAAAAGCATTTTAAGTGACATATATTAATGAAAAAAATATTATATTTATAGCTGACTTACAGTCCTGGATTGTCTGATATGTTTAAATCTTTTCTTGTTGATTGTTACATAACACAAACATGTAATAATCTGCTTTACTGTCAGCACATTTAGTTCTACAAAATGTATTAAATACTGATGTAAATTCTTTTTCACAAGCTTTTTAATCTCCAGTATAAAAGCCAACACTGTTTTTTTGTTGTAGCAGCTTCAGTTTTAAGTTTCCAGTGTTTTCTTTCAAAGTGAGGCAGTAATCTGCTGTGAGGCAGAAGGTCCGGAGTTTCTGCATTCCTCAGATACTTTGTCACCTGCCTCTGGACACAATGACGCTTAAATCCACTTCCTGCTGTTGTGAAAAGACTTTGTGTTCTCTTTTATGACGTGATTCAAGGGCCAAAGTAGCAGCAGCAGATAGTAGCTGTACACCTGCAGTCAGACTGTAGGTTTTCATTTAATGTCACAGACGTGCAAAATGGTTGAAAAGAGATGTAAAACCAACACAAAAAGATGCAAAATGACTAAAATAGCTGCAAATAAATCAAGAAAGATGTTAAATGATGCAAAAAAGATCCAAATTAGTCACAAAAAGCTGTAAAATTACTAAAAAAAAGATCCAAAATGAATCTCAAAAGATGTAAAATTACTTAAATAGCATGCAAATAAGTCAGAAAAAGGTGTGAATTTACTAAAATATATGCAAATAAGTCAGAAAAAAAGATTTTACACGATGTAAGATAGACGCAAATAAAACCCAAAAGATGTGAAATTATGAAAAAAGTATGCAAATTAGTCTCAAATACTGTAGTCAGTGGTACGCCTCGAAAGGTTTCCATCAAATCTCTTTTGAAACAGTTTCACAGTAATTCACACTTCAATTCATGTCAAATGTGATCTAACTAACCATTACCCATGTGGGTGGCTATAGATATGCAGAAACTGCAAAAAGATGTAACAATACTAAAAATACATGCAAATAAATCACAAAAAGAGGCACAACGACTAAAAGTAGATGCAAATAAATCAAAAAGAAATGTTAAATGACTAAAAGTAGATACACAACGACAGGGAAAATGATTAAAAATAGATAAAACACACAAAATAATGCAAAATGGCCTAAAATATAGTGAAATTACTCAAAAATAAAACAATCACAGGGACAAGCAAGATGACTTAAAATAGATCCAAATAAATTACAAAAAGCTGTTAAAGACTAAAAATGTATGCAAATAAGTCACAAAAGATGTATGAAATTACTATAAGTAGATGCAAAACAATCCACAACAAAAAGATGTGAAATGACAAATGAAAAATTGTTGCAAAACAACCTTAAAAGTGAAAATACTAAAAGTAGATGTAAAACAATCACAAGGACAAGCAAGATGACTAAAAGTAGAGGCAAATAAATCACAACAGGTGTAAAATGATGACAAATAGATGCAAATTACTCACAAAAAGTTGTAAAATTACTATAAATAGATGCAAAACAATCACAGACATGCAACATTACAAAAACATAGATGTAAAACCATGACTCAAGAGATGTGAAATTACTAAAAATAGATGCAAATAAATCCCAAAAGGTGCAAAATGACGACAAAGAGACGCAACATTACTAAAAAGGGATGCAAAATGGAGCACTTAGTCTGGAAACATACACTGAAAAAATTGGAATAACATTTACTTAAAGAAAGCTAGGCAAGTTTTTCCACACAGAAAGTGTTTGTAATCTTTACTCAGGCTGTTTCTAAGTAATATTTATTTAATAGAACCACTTTTTTTTAATGAAAATACACAAGTACATTGCAGATTCACTGATGTCCCTCAATTACATTTTACTTGGAAATATCAACTAATTAAGCCAATGAACTGGTTTAGTGAATATTACTTGGAACGAATGATTCAATTTACATACAAAACTGAGGACACAAAATAACAAACAATCACTAATTAATGCACTACATGAAAAACTGCTATTTTAACCCTTTGATGCACAACATATGGACAACCCTTCTAATGCACAACATGGGTAAAAAATGACTCATTCATCCAAATTTGATTTAAAATTAAATGACCTAATACTATAATAATAGTAATTTGTTTCAAATAGTTACTTTCCACACTCATATATTTAATATATTTAACATGTTTGTGTTTCATTTTGTCACACATACAGTGCATCTTGTAGGTTTTCACTGCACTTCACTTTTTCCACTTTTTTTTTTTAATGTTTCAGCCTTATTCCAAAATTGATTAAATTCATTTTTCCTTAAAATTACACACACAATATCCCATAATGAAATTTTTGTCCCATGCTGTGCATTAGAAGAGTAGTGATACAAAAAGGGTTTTTATTCAAAAAGTAAGAAATGAAAACAAAAAATTAGGATGTATGATGATCAAAAACAAGTTGATTTAGGAAAACCTGGAATACTGAATAATGGAATTAATTTATTGTAAAGTTATAGAAAATTAAAAACTCAGTCGGGTCACTTTAGACCAGGGATCTCAAACTCAAATTACCTGGGGGCCGCTGGAGGCAGTATCAAAATGACCAAAAAAAGACACAAAATTACAAAAAAAGACAAAATGACTGAAAAAACACTACATTACGTTAAAAAATTACGTTAAAAAGACACAAAATGACCAAAAAGACACAAAATGACAGAAAAAAAAAAATAAATTACTAAAAAGAGTCACAAAATTATTTAAAAAAGACACACAATTACCAAAAAAGAAACAAAATTATTAAAAAAGACAAAATTACCCAAAAAAGTAATAAAAGGGACCTTCCACACACAACACAGTAAAGTGTGTAAAAACTCACATTAAATTTTCATATCAAGGTGGGGGCCACAAAATATCGTGACGAGGGCCGCAATTGGCCCGCGGGCCGCGAGTTTGAGACCCATGCTTTAGACCCATGTTGTGCATCAAAGGGTTAAAGTAAAAGCACTGAATTCGTATTTTGTTGTAGAATTTATATAGAAAAAAAATCTTTTTTTCCAGTAAGACTGGTTTTAATCTGTATCTCTCTCCTCCCAGGCATGAACTCTCCGGGAGGCCGCGTCCTCTCTGAGGACCAGTTCAGCTGCTCCATCTGTCTGGAGGTGTTCGTGGAGCCCGTCTCCACTCCCTGCGGCCACAGCTTCTGCAAGGCCTGCCTGCAGGGCTACTGGAACCACAGCAAGAAGTTCCTCTGCCCCATGTGCAAGAAGAGCTACTCCAAAAAACCCGAGATGAGCGTCAACAGGGTCCTGGCCGAGATCTCGTCCCAGTTCCAGGGGCTGATGCAGGCCGGAGGAGCTGCGGCGGTGGACGGGGGGACCGGGGGGGGCTCCTCTCGGGGATCCACGCTCAACCTGAGCTCAGATACGGGCCGCGGGAGCTCCCCTGGCACCGACAACGGGGAGTTCGCCCGGGCCGGGGAGGTCCCCTGTGACGCCTGCATCGGGAGGAAGGTGAAGGCGCTCAAGTCCTGTGTGAACTGTCAAGGATCCTTCTGTGAGACTCACCTCAGGCACCATAAAAAGGTACAGCGTCGGTCTTCTTTGGGAATATTACATTCAAAAAATATTTGTCTTTTTTTCTTAGTAATGCCTTTTTGTTTTTGTTTTTTCTCTTTATGACCTCACTCGAGGGCCAAAGTAACAACAGTGGCCTTTAAACCTGCAGTGAGACTGTAGTCAGTGGTTCACCTCAAAAAGTTTTCATTTAATATCACAGACAAACAAAATGATTGAAAAACCATCACAAAAAGAATAAATTAATAAAAATAGATGCAAATAAATCAAGATTCAAAATTAGTCACAAAAAGCTGTAAAATGAGCAAATAAATAAAAAAAGCTGTGAAATGACTTTAAAAATGCAAATAAATCAGAAAAAATATGTTAAATTATAAGATATGAATGCAAATACATTAAAAAAGCTGTGAAATGACTTAAAATATATGCAAATAAATCACAAAAAGATGTAAAATGACTAAAATAGATGCAAATAAGTTAGAAAAAAAAGTGAAATGACTACAAATAGATGCAAATAAATTACAAAAAGCTGTGAAATAACTAAAATAGATGTAAATAAATCACAAAAATCTGTGAAATGACTGAAATAGATGCAAATAAGTCAGAAAAAAAGAAGTTAGATGATGAAAATAGACATAAATAAAACCTTAAAGACGATAGATGCAAATAAATCACAAAAGCTGTGTAATGACAAAAATAAATGTAAATAAATCACAAAAAGCTGTGAAATTAATAAAATAGATGCAAATAAGTCAGAAAAAAAGATGTCTTATGACTAATCGATCTAAATAAATCTAAATAAATCCCAAAAGCTGTAAAATAATAATAAATTCATTAAAATCAATCACAAAAACATATAACATTACTTAGATAGATGCAAATAAATCACAAAAGCTGTGAAATGACTAAAAAAACGTCATTGGAAACGTCTTGTCCAGGATTTGCACTGACAGGCTACGGTCAAGGATCATAATGTGACGGGAAAATTAGTTGTTTTATGCACATGGACTACTTGCACCGTGTTGATGGTAATGGAGTGCTCCTGTCCACAGAAGGCTTAAAACATTTAAATAGAAAGAAGAAAATACATTCACAAATCACAGAAGTTTGCAAAGAAAAACAAATGCAAAATTATTTCAAATAGACTAGGGATTAAAAAAAACGACAGAGATGCAAAACAACCACAAAACAATTAGAAAGACATGCAAAACCACTAAGAACAGAGGCAAAATGACTCAAATCTGATGCACAACCATTAAAATAAAAGGCGAAAAATGCATGCAAGATAATCCCAAAGTTTAAATTTGACCAAAAATGATGCAAAATCCCTAAAGGAATCCCTAAATTGACTAAAAGCAAACTATTTTAAACTCATTGTAATCCTGTCTCACAAGTCTGAAGCAGCTGAGATTTGATTTATAAATGTTACATTTTTTTTATTACATTGTGTTATAATACAATACATATAAAATATAAATGATAATAATTGTATTACATTTTTAAATTATTTTATTTTGCATTTCATTCATTTTTGTGCTGTTTGAGTTTAGAATAATGAACTGAAATGGTTGTTTGAACATTTAATGTTAAATGTTACAGTGATACTGTGTTTTTAGTGTTATCATTTAAACTTAAATTATGATAAGTTGTTATTTCTATTCATTCATTTTTAATTCATGTCTTATTTCTGTTTATTTTTCTTATTTATTTTATTTCTATTTCATATTTCTATTTCTCTGTTTCAATTTCATATGTATTTCAATTTTTATTTCTGTTTATTTATTTATTTTGTCCTTTGTGACTCATGTAAAGCGTTCTTGGGTTTTTTGAAAGGCTTCATATAAATAAATTAAAATATTAAATTAAATTATTAAACACCAAATACGACTGAAAATTTCAGAATTTAGAAAACGATCATCCCAGTTTAAATTAGAGAATTAATTAGAAAATCGATACAGCATAGTATCGTGATATTTTGCGCATTAATATTATTATTATTATTATTATTATTATTATTATTATAGGAATATACTGGAGATACTGGTATCATACGAAACTAAAAGATCAAGGGAAACTATCCTGTGTGTCAGGATATCGCTGCAAAGTTCAGCTTTTTTTATGTTTCATTCAAAAAAAATTGACAGCAGTGAAAGTTGAGGAAAGTTTGATAAAATGCTGCAGTTGTTGTCATCCAAACATGTTTGATATCAGTTCAGTTCAGTTTGACTGAATACTTTGTTGGTCAGTCTGTGGGTTTGACTCTCATTGTGGAGAAATAAAAAGACTGAAGTGAGATGAATAGACTGAGAATTTTCTTTTAAATGACAAAACAATTCTTGATTGAATTTAAATTTTTTGGGACACAAACTGCAGTTAAACAGTTAAATCGCAATATATTGTATCGCAATACTCATATCGCAAAATGCTTAAATTGCAATAATATCGTATCGTGACTCAAGTATCGAGATAAAATCGTATCGTGGGGCCTCTGCTGATTCACACCTCTAGTTGTTACACTACTTTCAAGCAGCAACTTATTGGCCTGAAACTAATGCAATAAATCTGCATTATTTCAAATGGCCAGCAGGGGGCGACTCCACTGGTTACCAACAGAAGTTCCTGACACTAATGCTGCAATCATGAGTCAATTATTTTGTCAGTGTCAAGAATGGGTATCGCAATACTCAACATATCGCAAAATGCTTAAAATCGCAATAATATCGTATTGTGACTCAAGTATCGGGATAAAATCGTATCCTGGGTGATTCCCACCTCTAGTTTAAATAACCAGCGACTGAAAGCCAAAGTACTGATGTTTAAGATTCCTGTTCAGTGGGTAGATTTTATTCCTTGTCTAACGGCTCTCTTCCCTCCCAGGTGAAGTCTCTGATATCTCACCGTCTGATCGAGCCCACTTTCCACCTGGAGGAGAAGATCTGCAAGAAACACGAGCGTCTCCTGGAGGTCTACTGCCGCACCGACCACACCTGCATCTGCACGGCGTGCGCCGAGGCCTCGCACAAGTCTCACGACATCGTCTCCACCGACCACGAGTGGAAGAAGAAGATGGTGAGCTGAGAGGCCCGTCCCTGGGTCGGCACTAAGAGCTGTGTTAAGATCTGTTCCACTGAGCCTCAGCCCTTTGTTATTGTCTCCTGCAGAGTAATCTGGGTAAGAAGAGGTCGGAGCTCAAACATTTGATCAAGGAGAGAGCCAAGAAACTGGAGGAGATCAAACAATCCATCAAGGTCATCAAGGTGAGTCTGCTGAGGGCCGAGAGGAGACAGAAACCAGATCTCACCTGGGACGCCTTGTTGTTATTAGAGATAAGTGAACAAATCATGGCAGGCTGGACAGTTTTGGTGTCAAATTTCAACTCTTTAAAGTATAAGACCCGTGGGAGTTACACGTTTTTTGTGAAGATAACTAAACACTGTAAAAATAAATAGTAAAAAAGACGGTAAAAGTCAAAACACACAAAGAACAGAAAACAGCCACAACTTATTTTACAGACAGTTTCTAGCCTACATTAAATATCAGTATTTTTTAAGATATACATCTGGGTTTTTTTCCGTTTGGCGACTTTTGCTGCCACACTTTATAACTCTTTTTATTTCACTTTTTTTAAAAAATACATTTTTTTAAAGTTCAATTTAACATTTTTTGTAAGTAAACAGAATGCTTCCATAAATTTGCCTACAGCAATATGATGTGTATTTTTTGGGGGTACTTTTTACACAAAATTCACTTTAATTTAACATTCAAGACCATTAAGTATCTTAATAATACTGTAAAAAAAAATCTTTAAAAAATTACAGATTTCAACTTTTATTTTACGGCTAATATTTGTAATAAAAGTAATTTACCTGTTCTATGGCATTCGCAGTTAATGTAGAAAAAACAAGAAAAATCCAGTAAAATAATATAGTAAATCTCTGGAAATGTTTTTTTCCCAGTGCACAGTAGCTCCCATTACATTAAATCCACATATAGAATTGTATAAAAACATTAAAATAAAGAAATGTACAAATAAATAAATGATATCCTAAAAGATTTATGGATTAAATGTGTAACGACAAACTGTCAAACAAAGAGGAACAGCTTGCATCTGGCTTTTAATTTCAAAATAAAAGATAATTATTACATTTGAAGGTAAAAGATCGAACCTGATGACTGTTTTTTCTATAAATCTCTCAGAAACTTATATCTAAATTGTTTGGTGAAGTTTAATTTTTGTTAAATTAAAGACGTGTCACAGTTCACAATATGAAACATTATATGTTGATTTTATTATTTACATTATTTACATTATTATTTATTATTTACATTAAGTCCATTCTATAATACGTGTGTTATAAAAACACTTCTAGTCTTTTTCTAGTAATTTTTATATTGATTTTAACAGCAACTTTGCACGGCCGATATTCCACTATATCTATATATTTGTGCACAAAAGTACAGTACACCTGAACAAAATCTCAACAGCGGAAGATTAACACACATCAGAGAAAAAGATAACAGATGAAAGGAGTCTAGATGTTGTGTAAGAGCGATTGATAACCCTGATAGCAGAGTACTTTGTGCCGTTCTAAACATGCAAGTCGCATGTTTTGTCTGTTGATCGTGGCCGTATGCTGCTGTACTTTCATTCATGTGCATTACTGAATGTTAAATATTTGCCCAGGCGTCTCTAATGTAGCAGGGTAAAGCTTTATTTGCACTTCAAGCAGCGCTCTGATCCAGGCGAGCACACAGAAAAACGTGAGCAGGCTGTTACCAAAAGGCTGATAGTCACAGACCAAGCTGTAGATTTAACTAGTAAACCTGCAACACGTTTCATCCAACATGATCTCACAGAAATCCGTGAAATAGCCACGGATTTCGCTTAACTCAAAATCCGTGGAATAGCCACGGATTCGCTCAAATTTCCGTGAAACTGAAACGGATTTGGCTACAATGCAAGTTAATGACATAGTCATATCCCGTGGCTATTCCAACATACAAAGTGATGATGTACATTCACTGAGTAAATAATTAGAAAATAAAACATATATTTATGATCAAAATCCATTTTTATGCAGAAACTAAGTCAAAATATAGATTTTTCACTAAAAATGAGAGAACTGTCCGCCATGGTTTTTGTTCTGACCGCTGGGACCTTGAAAGTCACGTGACTTGGAACAAACCAATATCCACGGGATATGACTGTCATTAACTTGCATTGTAGCGAAATCCGTGTCAGTTTCACAGAAATTTGAGCGATTCCGTGGCTATTCCACGGAGTTTGAGTTAAGCGAAATCCGTGGCTATTTCACGGATTTCTGTGAGACCAGGTTGGTTTCACCAGGACGTCGGCCACCACGTCTCTCTTGTTCTGTGTAGTGAACGCAGCTTGTTTTTGTCTCACGTACAGTCTCAGATCCATGTCTGAGGCCGTCCAACCGGTAGGACCAGGATACACATTTACTTTTCCCACACCCTGTTTTCAGCCTCATGACATCAACACTTACCTCAAGAGTAAGAGAGTTTTAAAAAGAGGGATTAAACTGCTTTCAAAATTAATCTATGATGATTTATGTTATTTCTTTTTCATTATTTCAATTTTTTTATCTCTTTTATTACTTTATTTCTCATTTATATTTATTTCTTTTTCATTTATGTCTCATTTCTTTATTTCTAAAAAAGACGGTAAAAGTCAAAACGCACAAAGAACAGAAAACAGCCATAACTTATTTTACAGATAGTTTCTAGCCTACATTAAATATCAGTATTTTTAAAATATACATCTGTTTTTTTTTTCGTTTGGCGACTTTTGCTGCCACACTTTTTACCTTGTTTTTACCTGGTTTACTTTTTAAAGTTCAATTTAAAAAAAATTTGTAAGTAAACAGAACGCTTCCTTAAATTTGCATACAGCAATATGATGTGTATTTTTTGGGGTGTTTTTACATAAAATTCACTGTAATTTAACATTCAAGACCATTAAGTATCTTAATAATACTGTAAAAAAATATATTGTATTTATTTTCTTTCTATTTCTCTGTTTCAATTTCATATTTATTTCATTTTTTATTTATATTTCTTTTATGTCTTTATTTCTATTTCTTTATTAATTTTGTCCTTTGTGACTCATGTAAAGCGTCCTTGGGTATTTTGAAAGGCGCTACATAAATTCAAGATGTTATTATTAAACAGAGCAATAGAGTAAGTATTAGAGTAAGAGAGTTTAAAAAAAGGAGGATTTAAACTGCTTTTGTTCATATAAATGCAAGGAATTTAAAAACGATAGTTCCATAACAGTCATTTTTTTAAGGTTCAGTGCTGCTCTTGTTTCTTGGCATGCTGACATATTCATCTGCTTTTTTTTAAAAATACAATGAGAATTAAGTTACCATATCAGGATGTCAGTGTGTGTGTGTGTTTACTGTACAAACACACATGTGCATGCTACTGATTTGGACTTGGAGATGAAGCTGAAAACATGACGTTTTTACAAGCTTTAAACACTGTGTAGTTTTCTTTATTGGAGAATAAAAACATAACAGACGATTGGAGACTAATATAGAAACCTGTGTAGGTTAATGAAACGAAACTTTTGGTGTTTTTCCCACTTGGCATGAAAAAGACGTAACCGGTTGGTCCAGTTTTACAGGCAGTAGACAGCAGACGCATTAAAGAGCTGTGATTACTAAAAACGGCGGCATTTCACACGTTTGTTAGACTCTAATTAGTTCTAATGTTTTATTTTCAGCCTAACCCTGGCAGCCACAGATATGGAAACAATGTAGCTGTTTTAAGGCGAGGCTAGTCTATTTGTATCACACCCTCGACAGCATGGCATTCAAAGTTGTGTATACATAATAAGACATAAAATAATTAGGAGATATATAAACACACCGAAATATTATTTAAAGTGGTATCAGCTTAATAATGGGAAACAACAAATAGAAATGTTAGAATAAAGTCGAAAATTGTAAGACAAGGTAAGATTGAGTATTTCCCTAGTAAGTTCATTCAGGAAAAGTGTGGAACTGATTTCGACTTTAAATAATAATTACAAAATCAAAGCAAATTATGCTTTTCTCAATCCTACGTTTCCCATAATGCAACTAATAGATTATTTTCTTTAAATCCTCTTTGCCTGATAAATATGGAAGAAGGAATCTGCCAAAAATCTACTCGACTAAATTAAAAAAGTAGATAAAAAAGTGACTTGATAAGTGAACTAATATATCAATATATTTGCCAAAAATAATATTAAAAACAAATGCCAAAATTAATTAATTGATAAAATGTGACATGAATTGATATACCTGCCCTAAATATTTTGTATACCTTTGTATTAACTCCCCTATTTATTGACTATTATATTTTCTTTCTTTCTTTATCGATTTATGTTAATTTTATTTTTCAGTTTTATTCAAAATTCTTTTAAATGTATTTTTCATTTTTTTTTATTTATTTAACAATGTATTTATTTACTTTTGATTTTAGCAGCTTCCATTCTTCATAGACATCAGGATTTTTTTCTCAGACTGTTATAAAGCTTCTTCAGAGCCACAGAAGGCATTATTGACTTGATTTTTACTTGAATTTGAACTTGACTAACGGCGGTTCTGAACATTCCTCTAAACTATGTCCACTCCGTTGCAGGCCAGCTCTCAGAGGGAGCTGGAGGAGAGCTGGCAGGTGTTCGCGGAGCTGCAGCGCATGGTGGAGCAGAGTCAGGCGGAGCTGGTGGAGCTGATCGCCACGAGGCAACGCGAGGCTGAGCGTCACGCTCAGGAACTGGCCAGAGGTTTGGAGAACGAACTGAGCCAACTGAGGAGGAGGAGCAACGAGCTGGAGGCCTACGCACAGACACAGGACAAAGTTGTCTTCCTGCAGGTAGCACAGACTTTAAAATGACATAAAGTACTCGGTACAGACTCGGAACAACATGACTAACATAACATTATGTTGAGGCTATAAGTCTGTTGGAAACACCTGCATCTTGTACAGGATTCACACTGACAGGCTACAGTCTAGGGTCACAATTTGATGGACAATAAACACCTGTATGTATCTTCTAACATACATTACATAGGATTAACACAGAGCATACAGTCTAGGATCACGACCTAAAGAACAATATCAAAACCTGTAGACTTCTTCTATTATACATCATACGGGATTTACAATGACAGGCTACAGCCCAGGACCATGACCTAAAGAGCAATTTCAACACCTGTACATATTTTCTAACATACAGGATTTACGTCACAATAAGATTAAGATATTCCCAAATTTGTAATCCACAGAGTGGGCAGTGATAGTGACTAGCCACGCCCTAAAACCTCCCCTGCTTTATAGTTATTGTTACTCTAAATAGGATCATAATTTAGTAAATGAACAACATGCTGTATTGAAGAAGACTTGAAACAAGCGATTTAGACCATAAAGTCATTAAGAAAATGTTTCCCGAGATAATAAATCAACTGAGAAGTATGGTCGATTTCTCATAGATTCTATACAATCTAATTTCTTTGTTTACAACCAGTCACCCCCTGCTGGCCATTGGAAGGAATGCAGGTTAAAGGGTACGTGGCTTCACTTGTAGGTTGCAGCTTATTTGTTGCTTGCTTTTCTGAAGCTTTTGGTGCAGCTCATCCATTTCTGCTCCATTACTATTAATGATCAGTATTTGAAATCAAGACCAGACTCCAACTGCAATTTTTAAAAATGCATGCCGGCATATTAAGTATCACTTCATTAGTCATTTTTCCAGAGTGTAGCCTACATACACAAACACTTAATATGCATTTAGGACAGCAAGGGAGCCAATTAGTTAAAATGATAGACATAGCTGCAGCTGCTGATGCTCCAATTTCAATAAAAGATGTCCACCTCAACAGACTTTATATTGTTATTAATAATCTTACCAAGCAGCCTGGAGGAATATATATAATCTTTAACATATCTCTTATTATTGTCAGTATCTATTCAAATAAAATCCACACAGCCAATTATCCAGCAGAGCTCCGTGGCTGCACCAGCTGCAGTTGATAGGAGATTTGTAACACAACATCAAAAGCCTCCATGAACAGAGCCAGCTGTTGTGGAAGTTCCCCCTTGTGCATTTACCCTGGACTGTTTATGTAGATAAAATGTTGATTTTTCTTTCATGAAAGACGTCTTTGAAGTTTTTTTTCTAGATAGTATGGGGAGAAGCAAAGGCGTGCAGCCACAGGAGTGTATCTGGAAGTCTTTTGATGCTTTTATAGAGATAAATCTGCATACTGTCAATCTTTCTTTCACCCAGTGGCGGACAGAGATTATCCAAACACACATACCGTTTGGTAGCCACGAGCTAACATTAGCTAACAATAAAAGTTGTTTTAACCCTCTGGAGTCTCCAAAAGCACTAAAGCATGACTTCTTCATGACATCCAGACTAGAAAACGAAGCAGCGTGGAGCCCTACTGTAAATTTACCTCTAAAGTTCTGGCTGTAAACTCCATGAGGCCAGTTTCAGTTTGATGATCATATACCAAGTAAAACTGGAGACAAGCTCAAATATATTTAGTATCAAATGATAGAACTGGATGTAACCCTCTTATATGTTATATTTGCAACCTTTGTTCACATTTGAAACATTTCAAATTCTTTATTGAGCAAGATAGTGTTTTGAAAATAAAAAAAGATTCAAAATCACATTTTATGTTGGACTAAAGGACTAAAAAAAAAAATTTGACCAAATAGACAAAAAATGACTAAAAAAGACAAAATGACCAAAAAGACAAAACACAAAAAGACACAAAAAAAAGGACACGAAATGAGAAGACAAAATGACCAAAAAAAAGACACAAAAAGACACAAAATGACCAAAAAAGACACAAAAAGACTTGAAAAGGATTCAAAAATCGACAAAATAGCCCAAGACTCCATAGAGTTAATCACAAAAAGCTACTATTGCTTCCTGTCGTTTAACACATGCAGCTTTCAAAATTATAGCACAGTGTGTTAAAATATAAACATAAAACAACCCTCATTCTCCTTTAAATAATTCTGAAAAATATGCAATGATCAAGATCAGTGTATATGACGGGATAGGGGCATCAGATTGTTTTAGAGGCCACCAAATTTGGGCTTTTATGGGAAAAAAATTCTCCGGAGGGACATGCCCCCAGACCCCCGTAGCACTGGCACAGACACTGGCTGGCTAGTGGAAAGCATGTTAACAGCAGTTAAAATTGACACAGTAGGATATCAATAAATATTCTATGATACGGTATCACCCAATTGTGAAAAATGTTATGTGAGGTGTTTGCTTTCATTTAGCTCTCAAGGTGCACAAGATTAATGCATTTTACTTTAAAAAATGTACAAATTTGTACGCATGTACAGACTGGAAGAATATGTTAATAGACCAAATCTCGATGGAAAACATGTCAGCATCAATTAATCACAATATACCCTGATTCAACAAAACTTGGTCTACATTTATTCAAAAATTCACCTCTACAAATGCCTGATCCCAATTCCACAGAACTTTGCAACACATCTCTTTTTTCCCCCCTGAAATATCCACACATATATACAAACACTTACAAATACAAAGTACACACACACACTCACACACACACACACACACACACACACACACACATACACATCTATAGCATTTACATAAAATTCCCCCATCTGTCTGTCTGTCTGTCTGTCTGCTTATTTCCTTATCAGCATACATGTACGGCCACTCAATAACCCTCCTCCTACTTCTGATTAACTATCAGAAATCAATGTTAACAACAACTGGTGTTGTAAATATCTACTCTTTATTTTTTTGATTATTTACCTTATTTTCTGTTTAAGTTGCTTGACCTCTTTTTGTTCTCTTAATAAAAATAAAGTTGTCCTAGGGCACCCCCCTAGATGGTCCGGTTTAATGGTTTTAATTGTCAGTACCATATCAATAATTACTTTGATCTGGATCTCCTTTTAGCTTAATGCTAATCTAAATCAAGGATGAGGACTATTTTATCAAACATGATGCATCACAGCTTTTTGCACACTGGTGGGGCTCCATGTTGTGCAGAATGTGCCTTTTATATTTTTATATTTTTCGCCCCCTGCCCTTCAAACAGTCTGAGTCCACCACTCCTCACACCATAACGCTGTAAACCATCATATTTAGTGTGTTCTCTTCACTGCAAAGACATTACTTCCCCTGAGGGATAATTGCACTTTAATTGCTCTCATTTCCTACCGTGCATGACCTTTTTTCTCTTCTGTTTCCTGTAGCACCTGTCCACACTGTCCCCCCCTCCCGAGCCCACCGATTGGTCGGCTGTCAGCATCAACACCGACCTCTACCTGGGAACCATCCGCTCCTCCGTCAGCAGCCTCATGGACAAGTTCCAGGAGGAGCTCAAGAGACTGTACGGGAAAGGTGAGCACAGGAATTCCCACTCTGTTACCATAACATTCATTTGTAAAAGGTTATCTATTATTATGACATCACATTTTTTATTCACTGTGTCAACAAAGAAAATCAACAGGAATTTATCATCATAGTGATTTAATTTAATTTAACATTTTTTGGGGAAAATCTGCTTTCATGTAATTTATGTGATTTTTTTTATACATATATTGAGGGAAATCAGGTTGCAGCATGCAATCTACTTTACCTCAACTTCACTCAAAAAGTTGACTTTATTCCCGTCATTTTGACTTTTTTCTCAACATTGTATTTCGACTTTATTCTGGGCATTTCAACTTTTTTCTTATTATTTCAACTTTTCTCTAGAAGTGCATATTTAATTTATTTCCTCCTCTCTTTATTTTTTTTCTCCTACCTTGCCCTTGAAATTTGGAATTTGCAAGTATTTCAGTGCCCTGCTAAGGGTAAAATAAATGGGTAATGCTTTATATTAAGGTCCTTGTAATAACCATTAATTAACAAGTAATAAGGCCCTTGTAAGTCCTTACAAGATGCTTATTAACATTATTGTGTGTTTATAAGCTTATATAAGTGTTAATAATGGCATTATAATACAGCTAATAGCAGGCTATAAGAAAGTTATAAGCACTAATAAGAAACTTGTAAACAGTTTGCAAATGCTTAAGAACATTAATAAAAGCCTCATGAGTATCATATAATTGTTCATAATAGCATTACAAACACCCATGACCCACCCATTATGTCTTTGCCATGCCTTTATTAATTATTTTGTTTGCTTATTGATATTAAAATATACTTTATTGCTCATCTATTATAAGTTAACTATAAGTTAACTATGCTTTTTGCAACTACCGGATCTAAAGCGAGAACAATGGCTTATTACTTGTTAATTAACGGTTATTAAGGACCTTATTATAAAGCGTTACCAATAAAGGATCTGTAAAATAACTTACGGTACTCTTTTGGTGCTATTTGCTGCAAAGTTACAGTAAAACCAATCCTTGTCTGACACCAAACACACTTCCTGTGCAAAATCCAGAACATATATGTAGGCCACTGTACGAGCACTTTGAAATAGAAATGTGACTCATCATTGCACCAGACCCCCCCCCGGCCCCCTCGACCCCCCCGGCCCCCACCACACTCACACGTTCACACATACAAGCTGGTGGGACAGATGGAGATAGTGTTGACGCCACGGTTCACCCACTTGGACTCAGCGGAGAGCTGACTGACAGCAGCACATGCTCCGAGCATTTACAGCTCTGGATGAGATCGACATGTTTACCACCCACACGTGCCATCTGCTTTGACTTTGACTGTTTAGCTGAATGACTTGCTGACTCACTTCTCTTTTATTTCTCTCTTATGTCTCTCTCAGAGCTCCGGAAGGTGCAGAACTATTCAAGTGAGTAAGACTTTAAATTGTCAGCTTCGCTTCCTCTCACGCTTCCTTTCTTCGAGGCAGTCTTTGATTTTTACAAGACAAGTTTGTAACAATCTTGGTTAGTGCAGCTGAAAGTTAATGGTCAGTTCTTCACATTGTCCACCAGATGGCATCCCTTCTTCAAAACACAGACCAGCCCACACCTCACAATTTTGCAGAAATAATTATAGAATAATTGTGGGAATCATACAGTCTGGGTCCAAATCTTCAAATAAAAAGTACTGGAACTACACTGTAAAAGGAAAAAAACTGTATTTTTATTTGTTCAGAAATGTACTGTATTATTTTAACAATGTTTTTGTTGTGTTTCCCACATTAAGTGCAAAATGCCATAAAAAAAAAAAGCTATATTACTTTTATTGCAAATATTAAATATAAAATGGAAGTAGGAATCTGTAAATTTGATCTTTCCAACAATAGATATTATATTATTAAATTGTTTAATGGTTAATTGAATGTTAAATTACAGCAAATTCTATGTACAATTTTTTAAAATAAACCTTAAATGCAAAATTAAGGCAACTTTTAGTTTTCTTATCGTAAAATTTACACTTACTATCGTTTTAAAGTTGAAAAAGAAATGTATACAGATATTTACTGTATATTAGTTTTAGTATTTAATATTTTAAAAGAAATTACCTGTAAAATAACTTTTTTTGCCAGGCTTTTTATCATTTTTTAAGATGTTTATTTTTCTTACAGTATAGTTTATGGTCTTGAATGTAATAAAGTACAGGGAAATCTATGTAAAAGATAAAAAACTACACATATTTTAATGAAAAAGAAATCGTAAAAAAAATTAAAAATAATTAATACAGATATTTACTGTATATTATCTGTATTTCTGTATTCTAAAATAAATTATCTGTAAAATAACTTAAGGTTGTTTACAGTTATTTGGGGGTAGGCGTTTTGTCCTGCCAGACTTTTCACCATTTTTTGTTGTTTATTTTAGATTTTTTTATTTTTTACATTATTATTCAATTGCTTGTCAAAAATAAAATAAAAAGTACATTTCATATTGTTTTTTTTACTATTTTTGTAAGATTTTGATAAGATTTTTGTAAAAAAAAATTGTAAAATTTTTTAAACATTTTTTTTTTAAATATTGCACTATTTTTATACAAACATTTTTTTACCATTTCTTTTTGTTTTTTTTATGATTTTCCTACAATTAAAAAAATATGATTTCTTTGATTTTTTTTTATAATTATTTTTGATGATTTTTTAAATGGATGATTTTTTTAAATGATTTTTTTTAACGTTTCCTTTTTCTCAGCGTAGTCCTTATGCAAACAATGTCTTTTCACTGTTGTATCGAGCAGACATCTTCAGGCATAGAACACCTATGGTGAAAATCTGTCATTTTCTAATGATCTCATTTCCTGCTTTGATCGGTTCTGTCCAGGCGAGGTGATTTTGGACCCGGCCACGGCCCAGAAGCACCTGGTCGTGTCCGACGATGGCCGCCAGGTGAGATACGAAGAGCGTAAGACCTCCCACTCCGAGGGCCCCAAACGCTTCAGCCCCGCCCTCTTCGTCCTGGGCCGAGAGGGTCTCAACTCCGGGCGCCACTACTGGGAGGTGGACGTCACCCGCAAGACGGCCTGGACGCTGGGCGTGGCCAGCGCCTCGGCCCGCCGCAAGGGCGAGATCAAGCTGAGTCCGGAGGGGCGGTACTGGTGCCTGTGGCTGAAGAACATGGAGGTGAAGGCTCTGGCGGCGTCCCGCCTGCCTCTCCAGCTGCCGGCCCAGCCCAGTAAAGTGGGAGTCTTCCTGGATTACGAAGGAGGCCAGATCTCTTTCTACGACGTGAAGTCGCGTCTGCATCTCTACACCTTCGTCGACACGTTCAACGAGGCTCTGTACCCGATCTTCAGCCCCTGCCTCAGCCAGGAGGGGAAGAACTGCTCTCCTCTCGTTATCACTCCAGTTAAACAGACCTGAGGCCGACAGCCAATCAGAAGCCAGCGAGTCGGTCGGGTTTAGGTCAAGGAAAGTTTGGTGCAAGGTGCAAATACTTGGTCTTGTTTTTACTTCTCAGTGAACCAACTTTAAGACAGTTTTTCCAGTTTGCGAAGCACTTTATCAAACAGCTTTATCCCTCTATGGTACGCATTATGATGCCAGTTAGGAAAAAAATGGTTGGAGTGTTTTTATATATATTCTATGGTTTGTTGCCTGTTGCCATGTGTGGAAGTTATAAGCAAATAAGACATGCAAAGTTCACTATAATAGTAGACTATGGTAGACTATAGTAATAGCCTGAACTTTACTTTACTGCAACCAACATCAAATATATCTCAATATATCTATTAGCTCAGGGCAACAGTTGCATTTAACAAGTTTTCATTATTTAATTAGAAAATAAATCGCATGAAACTATCAAAAATGAAGGTTTACTCACCTATTAGTAGGAATGTATTTTTTTCCAGATGGAAAAGGACCAGGAAATTACGTTTTGAGAGCTGTTTGTGGCACAAAATGGCAAAGCTGTTTCCTTTGGGAAAAGTCTGCAAAAAAGTGTTTCAATATGGCCTCCTGGAGGTCATGTGACAAATTAAAGCATTGCTATTGGTTCATAATACTCTTCCCTCTTTTTTAAAGTAATGCAAAACTCAAAAAGATGCATTGTAGAAATTTGACAGGCAAAAATGGGTTTGTTGCCTGAGGGCAACACCATACCATAGAGGGATAATATAACTCTGAATGTATATATGAATATGCTCTGAATGTGGCTCAATACAGAGTCACTGCTACAACTAAAACCTGACCAGTATGGGATAAAAGATAGAGGGGACAAATTAACTGATGATGATATGCTATATGGTATGATATTTCGCAGAGGAATGAAAATAGACCTTTTTTTATGTAGATTTTGCACCAATATGACTTTGCAAAGGTTGAAAAAGAACTTTATTGAAGAATATTTAACACTATATTTTGTTATTAATACAATCTATTATATTGTCACTCAATTCTATAAATGCAATTTTAAAAATAATAAAGCACAAATAAAAATAAAATAAATCGCTAAATAAACATTGATACTGTATGTTTAAATACAAAACAATAAATACAAATAAAAATGTTTATTTATAATTTTTATGTGGATTTTGCACCAATATGACTATGCAAACATATAAAAGGCTGCTTTTTAAGAAAAATTAAATTCATTAAAGAACCCAATTCTATGAATACAAATTAAGAAAATTAAGAACAAATAAAAATAAAATAAAAAGCTAAATAAACATCAGTACTGTATTGTTAACTCAATTACTGCCCATGAGGAAAAATGTTTATAATATGTTGATTTTGCACCAATATGACTATGCAAAAGTATTCAGAAAAAAGCTTTGTTAAGCAAGTAACATTATTAAAGAATATTTTAAATGATTATACCTTATCATAGGTATATGTCTATTATATTGTCCAGCAATTCTAGAAATGAAAACTAAGGAAAATATAACAAATTAAAAAACAAAAGTATCAATCAATAAATTACGATACAAATTTTTTTTTAAATGTATTTTTAGAAACCTTTATTATTATACATTATAGGCATATATATAGTCCACCAATTTGAGAAATAAAACTAAGAAAAACAAGCTTAATAAACATCAATACTGTAAGTTGAGTATTATTGAATAACTGAACATTCAAAATGAAAACAATAAATAAAATAAAATAAAATGAACATTTTCCAAATCAACCCAAGCATCATTTTCTATATTATATGATCTAAAAAAAATTAAAATAAATAATGTTGGTGCATATCAGCATATACATATACACTGATAGAAATGAACCAGTCAGGCTCTAATTTCAATGCAATTACATTAAATGCAATAGAAACATGGATATATTGACTGATTATACATCACACAGGAATTTATTCACAGTTTAGTTACTCAAAAGTAGCCAATAGATCTCCAACTGTATATAGAATGAACAGATATCTTTAAAACATGAAGGAAGGAGGGAGTTGGGTCTGCTGTACTTCTGGCACTTTCCTTACTGTCTAATGCTGGGCTTACACCAAACGATTTCCCCAGTCCCGGACTAAAAACTGAAAGTCTTTAGTAAATCTAGGAGTCTTACTGGAGTCACAGCGCGCTCCCGTCATCCCGATCGTTAAGTGTAAGGTAGTAATCGGCGCTGTTTCATATCAGTCTTTTCCTAGTCTTTGGTTTGCGATCATATCAAACGTGTTTGATATTATCGCAAGTCGCAGTGACGGAACACAATCAACAACCAATAGATGAGCAGACCGGCCAGTAAAACCACTTCGACAGGAAAAAGTTACATCACAATAATGTTAGTAAGCTCAAGCCTAAATACAAATATAGAGATGTAATATATTTACGACCACAAGCGGGATTTTGGGGGCGCTATTTCATAGTAAAAAGAATAGTAAGCAGACCCAGTTAAAATGTATAAATAAATGTATACATAAATAAGTAATAAATAATTGATGATTAATGTGTGATTAACTAAATGAAAGTTGATAGAGCTGATAAGTATAATTATTCTTATTAAACAAATAAATTAAATATAACTAAATAGGACATAAATGTATATCATGAATTCTTTTCTAAATTTTCCTTTCCTTTATTCTTCCTTATCTATTCTTCTTGTCTATTTTTACTGTAAAATAGTCAACTTTTCATGTCAGAAAAACAGAAACCCCTTTTCAGCTTTGTGAGGGGCATTTTGTGGCGTCTTCTTTTCTTTTCTTTTTTTCCAACACAAACCACTGCACACACAAACATTGCATGGTAGGTAAAAAATGCTAAAAGAATCTAGTTGTAGTCTTGTAAATAGTGACCCTGCAAGATTCACAGTCTTTGTAGGATCTCAGTCTGAGACTAGGCTGGGACTAAAAACTCTAAACACTTGTCTTTAGATGTGAGCAGGTGTGAGCTGATAGTCTTCAGGAGTCTTTTCCAAATCTTTTCAAAGTCTTCTGGTGTATAGGTAGCATAAGTCTACGTTAAACTGTAACTTTAAGGCTTTGGAGACTTTACAGATTGTAGAAATGAAGTATAAAGGATATAAAGTTGCTCTGTCTGTCTTGCTTCGTCTCGGGGACCAAAGGAGAGGTTTTTGTACATACTGTTTGAAATGGGCATTTTTTTTAAATCTTGATGTGGATCCAGGACCATGAAAGTGTGTTCTGTGTATTTTTTTTAATATCAAATGTTTTGCTTTTGTACCTTTTTTTCCTGAACTTGTTCATTAAAGATGATCAGTCACAAAGAAAGTGTGGGATTTGTCTTGTATGGAGAGGCGGCCTGAGCTGGAAAGGAGTTGATTTTCCTCCTCAAGGCTGCACAAATCAACAAACAAACGATCAAGTAACTACATCTAATGTGAAAGCTACAACCCCCCAGAAAATTTTCACCAGACTCCCTTCATTGTTTTGGCTTTACAACTGGAAACTTTGCAGTTCATCAATTTTTTATTTTTTCATTTTTTATCATTTTTCTGGTCTTTTATGTCTTATTTTGGGTCATTTTATGTTACTTTTTTGGGCTTTTTACCCTCAAATCTATTTACTTGAAGCTTCAGGTAGAAAGTGATTATTTCTTTTGAAAAACATTTTTTAATCTATATCATATCATGTCCGGCTTAATTGTTTCACTAATTTGTGACTTTTATGAGATTGTTAATCATACAAAAATGGAGCCAAAATGCAACATAATTTGCAGGAGGTGGACAAAATATAAGATACACCTTACAATACAATAAAGTGACCATGCAGTACTTTTTGGTCACTTTATATCCTTCTTTTGGTCTTTTATGTCCTTTTTTGGTCATTTTATGTATTGTTTTTGGTCACTTTGACCTTTTTTGGCCATTATGTCATTTTTTGACCATTATATGTCCTTTTTTGGTCACTTTATGTCCTTTTTTGGTCATTTGTCTTTTTTTTTTGGTCTTTTATGTCCTTTCTTTGGTCTAATGTGAAAGTGACAAACCCACAGAGAATTTTCACCAGACTCCTTCACTGTTTTGGCTTTACAACTGGAAACTTTGCAGTTCAACAATTTTTTCATTTTTTTTTTTGTCATTTTTCTGGTCTTTTATGTCTTATTTTGGGTCATTTTATGTTCTTTTTTGGGGGCTTTTTATCCTCAAATCTGTTTACTTGAAGCCTCAGGTAGAAAGTGATTATTTCTTTGAAAAACATTTTTTAATCTATATCATATCATGTCCGGCTTAATTGTTTCACTAATTTGTGACTTTTATGAGATCTTATACATTAACCATAGAAAAATGAAGCTAAAAATGCAACATAATTTGCAGGAGGTGGACAAAATAACAGAAACACCTTACAATACAATAAAGTGACCATGCAGTACTTTTTGGTCACTTTATATCCTTCTTTTGGTCTTTAATGTCATGTTTTGGTCATTTTATATTTTGTTTTTGGTCACTTTGTCCTTTTTTGGCCATTATATGTAATTTTTTTGTTCACTTTATGTCCTTTTTTTGGTCATTTGTCTTTTTTTTTGGTCTTTTATGTCCTTCCTTTGGTCATTTTATCCTCAAATCTATTTACCTGAAGCTTTCCCTATAGAGGGAGTGTCAGGCTTAATTTTTTCACTAATTTATGACTTCTATCTGATTCTGAAATATTAACCATTTAAAAATGAAGCCAAAAATGCAACATCATTTGCAGGAGGTGGACAAAATATAAGAAACACTTTACAGTACAGTAAAGTAGCTATGCAATCCCATTTCAAATGACACAAATCACAGATTGTGGCTTTAAAAATAACTTGCAATTAAAGCCATAAAACATCAACACTGACAAACATGATGAACTTTATCAAACATGGACTTCTTTTGTTGTTTCCCCTGCACCGCTGCTGCTCCCCGAGGGGTTAAAGCCGTTCCTCCTGCGAGGGTCAGGGGGTATAAATTTGTATCTAGGCTAAAAGGAGAGGGAGGGGGGTGTATTTTGGGTCCTAGGTGTGTGTGTGTGTTGGTGGGGGGGTTGGAGGTGCAGTGTGTCTCATGTGTCAGTGTACAGCGGAGCCTCGAGGCAGCTGCTCTCTGGTGAGTGTCCCCATATCTCTGCTTTTCTGTCGTCCATTTCCATTTTCATTTCTATACCATCACATCTGCTTCTCTGTGCAACGCCAAGTCTCTCAGGGGAGTGTTGTTTGATTTTTTTTATTAGTTTGGCTGCAAAGGAGCAATTACCTGAGCTTTTTTTCTGTTGTTGTCAATCAAACAAAGTTCAAGAGAAGACTTTAATCATAGCTGCACATTTCTATTTGATTAAAGCATTGTTTTTTGCAATGCCATAATAATCCAGATTGATTTTTCAGAGCAGAATTACTGCAGCAGAGGTCAGCGGCTTGAGCAATATTTTTGGAAAGATGTTAATCCGGTCGGGCCTCAAGCCGCTCGTGCTAAAAGTCACTTATTTAAAGCTTCACAGCATGCAAGCTGCACTTAAACTAATTAAACAAGCTGCAGATATTTAGCTGCAGCTTCATGTAAAGACACACATGTTTTGTTTGAAAAGCAACAATCTGCAAAGTCTGAAACGACGCTGAATCATTTGTGATATTACCATTATTATTATCAGTGGTTTAGATATTAATACATGTCAGCCATTAGGCACCAATAATGACAAAAATATATTTTAGGTAACTCTAAAACAGTGTCGTCATTACACAGTGTGTCCACCTGAGAGCGCTGGCAGGTTTTACACTTATTCAGCTGTTGCTGACAGAATGTTATGTGTTTATATATATATATATATATATATATATATATATATATATATATAGTATATATACATAATAAGAATAGTTTTAATTGTCAAATAGAGGAGTTTAGAGTTAGAACTAAATATATAAATGCCTACCTATTTATATGAATAAATGCTTAGAATAAACGAATAGATAAATATTACATAATTTAATGCTTAATGAACATATATATTGTATATTAAATGGTTAAATAAAAGAGAAAATGTTATAATTGAATGCTTGATTTATATATACATAATTTAAAGCAATATATATATTGCATAATAAATGCCTAAAAAGTGTATAAATATACTTTAATGCTAAATTTATATATACATTTTGTATAATAAAATGCTTAAACAAATAAATATATATATACTTTAATACTTAATGAACACACACACACACACACACACACATATATATATATATATATATATACTGTATATAAATAGTAAAATAATATTTGATTTAATACACTCAATTCACCTTAAATAAAATAAAAAACACAAATTAAATGAGACAGTAGATGTATTTAATTTTTTTATTTATTTATTTATTTATTTATACTTTCATCCATCATGCTCTTCAACATGGATATGGATTGGCCTCAAAAGGTATTAAAAAAGAAGAAAAAACACTCCCCTGAGACTCACAAGGGCTCATTTATTACAACAAAAACAACAACTATCTTTTCATATATCTGGCTTAACTGTGGAGTGATAAATGAGCCCTGCCATGCTTTGCTGAGTGAATTTGCATGAAAATGACCCCGAATAAAGTCCCGCCATCTAACCCGAGCGACCTCAATATCACAGCAGGTTTGATGCCCCGGTCAGAGCCCGGTTGCTTGCGCTGAAAATGACCCTGCCTCTCCGCCGTGCAGGAATGGCCTCCACTGGGAACCTTTCCGAAGAGCAGGTGCATTGCTCCATCTGTCTGGACGTCTTCACCAACCCCGTCTCCATCCCCTGCGGACACAACTTCTGCCAGGGCTGCATCCTGGGATACTGGAAGACCAGCCCCCTGTACCAGTGTCCCATGTGCAAGAAGTCCTTCTACAAAAGGCCCGACATCAGCATTAACACGGTGCTGAGGGAGATCGCCGAGCAGTTCAAGGAGATCCGGGTTAAAACCGCGGAGGAAGATTCGAGCAAGGAGGAGTGCGACAAGACGATGGAGAGGAGGAAGAAGGAGGATGAGGAGCGGCTCCTGGAGGAGGACCTGAAGCAGCAGCTGGTGGAGGAGCTGAAGGAGAAGCAGGAGGAGGAGAGGAGGAAGAAGAAGCCTCTACCAGAGGAGCTCCCACCTCTGATCCCCAGAACCTCTCCTCCACCGTCACCCCAAGCCTCCGCTCAGGAGACTCCACCACCTCCGCCTCCTCAAACATCTCCCCCGCCCTCCCCTCAAACCCCTCAGGCCTCACCTCCACCTCCACCCCCACCTCCCCTCGCTCCTCCTCTTCTTATCTGGGAGGACGTCCTCTGCGATGTCTGCCTTGGGGACGGCAGGCCCAAGGCGGTCAAGTCCTGCCTGGTGTGCCTCACGTCCTACTGCGAGGGCCACCTGAAGTCTCACTCAGCCAGGTTCACCAAGCACAAGCTGATCGAGCCCGTCGCCAACATGGAGGACAGGATGTGTCCGAAGCACGAGAGGCTGCTGGAGCTGTTCTGCAAGAAGGACCAGACCTGCGTGTGCGTGCTCTGTACGGAGACGGACCACCGATCGCACTACACCGTCCCCGTGGAGAGAGAGTGGACAGAGAAGAAGGTGAGGCGGAGACCAAGGTCAAAGTTTTAGTGACACAAATATCATTGGTAGAAACTTGTCTGATAGAGACAAAGACATTTTACATGAATACAGACATTCAAAACGTTCCTTTAAGTCACTCAAAGTGTTGATAGGTCAACAAAGACCTCACGAATGAGTTCTTAAACCTCTCCTCTCAAAATCAATGAGGATTTTGATTTTTTTGTGGTTACATGCCTGAAATAAGTTCTGAGGACTGACTTTATGCTCTTTTATGTCCTTTTTTGACATTTTATGTCCTCTCTCTCTCTCTGGTCACTTGATTATTATTTTTTTTTGTGTTTTATGTCATTTTTTTGTTGATTTCATGTCCTTTTTTTGGTCTTTTATCTCCTTTTTTTGTCACTTTATGTTTTTTTTTGTCTTTTATGTCCTATTTCGTTCATTTTATGCTATTTTTTGCCCATTTTAAGTCCTTTTTTGGTCATTTTATGTCCTTATTTGGTCTTTTATGTTTGTTTTTGTGCTTTTATTTTCCTTTTTGGTCACTTTACGTCCTTTCTTTGGACTTTTGTGTCTTTTTTTTTGGTCTTTTATGCCCTTTTTTGGTCTTTTATGTCTTTTATGGTCACTTTATGTCCTTTTTTGGTCTTTTATGTCCTTTTTGGCAGCAAAATTTTCTTCTTCCTTTTTTATTGTCCTTCTGAGACAAATGTATGGTTATGTGTTGTGAATTATAAGAAATCATGCCTGTACCTTGCAATAATTGTGTTTTTTTGCTGTTATCAAAATAAGACTGAACCTTGGCTAATGGCTAAATGTCTAAAACCAGAAAGTAAAAGTAAAGATAGAGATGTTGTGTATGTGCCTGTCATCAGCCTTGTTTGTGTGAAATCTTGCTGAGCAGGCGCAGCTGAAGAGGACAGAAATAGACGTGCAGCAGATGATCCAGGACCGAGTCAAGAAGGTGGAAGAGATCAAACTCTCTGTGGAGCAACACAAAGTGAGTGTGGTCACAGACACAGCCTCCTGCAGGAAATGCATTCACACACAGATCATTATTCAACACATTTTTCTGTGTTTTACAGGCCAGTGCTCAGAGGGAGGTGGAGGAGAGTATCCAGGTGGTGTCGGAGCTGGTGCGCTCCCTCCAGAAGACTCAGGCGGAGCTGGTGCTGGCCATCGAGGAGAAGCAGAGGCAGACGGAGAGGTGGGCCGAGGGCCTCGTCGCTGAGCTGGAGCTGGAGATCACCGAGCTGAAGAGGAGGAACACGGACCTGGAAAACGTGGCTCGGACCGACCACATCCACTTCTTAAAGGTGGGAGGGCAACCAAGCGGCAACCTCCGGGTCTGAGCAGGAGGCAAACCAGGAAGTGCCTTAAGCTGCATTCTACTGAAAATTCCAACAGGGGGCGCTGAGGGCGGCTGCAGAAGCATTTGGGTCCATTCATTTCAATGCAAAATGAGAAAACTTCTCACTTGATTTGTTACCTCATACATTTTTTTAAGGACAAGACTATGGTCTCAATCACCAGTAAAAAAAAAGCTTCTTCAAGACAATTTGATGTTAATAGTTCTAATAATGGCCCCATTTAGAAGAAAATAGAAGATAAAGAATCTTGGGTGTGAATTTGGGGCGTGGCTACCTTTGATTGACAGGTCACTAACAGGGTGATCATCAGGACTGAAGCAAAGCAATGCGTATCCCTGGCAACGTGTCAGTAAAGTTATATATTTCAATTTATTTATTTATATAAAATATATTTTTTTTATTTTTAAGTTTTACGATTTGGCTATTTTTTTTTCGGATTTAAAAAAAATAAGTTTTAAGTTTTGGCAAGTGTTTACTTGTTTTTTTTCGTCTGAAGCTTTTTTCTTTATAAGAGGATTCAGTCCAAAAATTAAAGTTTTGGAAACAAAGATGAAAACAGTAGCAATTTCTTTTTTGCATTAAAATGTGGGGATACTGTTGTTTTCAGTGACTTGTTTCCTCTCCCTGCAGAGCTTCCCGGCCCTGAACACTCCTCCGTCGGTCAAAGACTGGTCTGGGACCAGCGTTCCCACTGACACGTGTGTCGGCATGATCAGGAGATCTGTGTCCAAACTGGAGGCAACCTTAAATGAAATGATCGGCAAACTTGCTGACAGTGGTAAGATTCCTTTCACATTATCATAAATCTGTCTATCTAGATTATGTCAGGTTTTAAGCCTATAAAAGAGGAAAAACAAAAGAAGAAAAAAGACAATTGTTTTCTTACTGACACATTTTCTGCCCCCTTTATTCATGATTTTTGCAGGGATTGTCTTTTAAGGTTTTGGCAGGGATTCATTTTTTTTCAGGATCTTTTTTTTTTAATAGGTTTTAAGTTTAAGTTTACTGTATGCTGTGTATTGTGCACAATATACTGTATGTACCTTGAATTTAGAAACAAACCCCATCAGATTTAGAAATTTTTTCTCTTACTGGCCTTTAAGGGCTTCCATATAGTTTATGTCCTTTTTTGGTCACTTTATTTCGTTTTTTTTGTCATTTAAAGTCATTTTTGGGGTAATTTTATGTCATTTTTTGGGTCGTTTTATTTCCTATTTTGGTCATTTTATGTCATTTTTTTCCTTTTATGTCCTTTTTTGGGACATTGTATGTCTTTTTTTGTCTTTCATGACCTTTTATTAGTCATTTCATGTCTCTTTTTTGGTGATTTTATGTTTTTTTTGTTGTAATTTAATATTCCTTTTTGGTCATTTTATGTCCTTTTTTGGGTCATTTTATGACCTTTTTTTGGTCATTTTATGTCCTAAATCTCTATATATCTCTATAATAAAACATTTCAAAGAAGCTGGACATAATATATCTTTCTTTGAATTTTACAGAAATCAAGAAGATCCTGAAGTATACAGGTAATCTTTCCTTTTGAATTAGTTTGATGTTTTCATCTTAAAACTCTCCAGCAAATATAAACTCTTCATCATGTTTGTGCAGTGGACGTGACTCTGGACCCGGACTCGGCCAACCCGTGGCTGCAGCTGTCTCAGGACAGACGTCAGGTGAGACACCTGGGCGCGTGGCAGGACCTCCCGGAGAACACCGACCGCTTCGACACGGTGGTCATCGTCCTGGGACACGAGGGCTTCACCTCGGGGAGACATTACTGGGAGGTTCTGGTGGGGGAAAAGGACGACTGGTACTTGGGCGTGGCCAGGGCTTCTGTCAACAGGAAGGGGAGGATCTCTGTCAGCACCACCCAGGGCTACTGGGCCCTGGCCATGAAGAAAGGCCAGGGGTACCGGGTGTCAACATCCCCACCCATACTGCTCCCCCTCGACCCCAAGCCCAAGAGAGTGGGTGTGTACGTGGACTACGAAGAGGGGCAACTGTCCTTTTACGACGTGAAGGCTCGGACCCATATTTACACATTCAAAGATACGTTCAGGGAGAAGATCTTGCCCTTTTTCTACCTGTACTGCTGCGACAAAGCCTCTGACACCATAGTGATTTGTCCTGTAAATGAGAAAAGCCTGATCAAGCAAAGCTAAGGTCAAGTTTGACTGTCCGGACTCCTTAGTTTCACAATTTAACACACTGGATCGTCCTTTAGTTTCATTTTACACTCTGATAAACTTCTTCAGACCTCCTGCAAAGTCTGATACACGATGTGAGACCGCAGCCAAATGTTTTTCTGCTGCGATGATATTTGACGCTTAGGTTTAGGCACCAACATGACTTGGTTAGCTTTAGGAAAAGATCATGGTTTAAGTATAAGAAACAAACATAACAAATAAGTATATTTGTTATGTAGATTACGTCCCTGTGTTTGTTTAACCCTCTGAACCCTAACAAGCTGTTTTCAGGGCGTTTTTTTGCTCTTTTTACATTTTACTCACTGCGGCCTTGTATTTCATTGTGTATATGTATAAAATCAGCAAAATTTTGCAGCTCTATACAATCAGCACAATCATGGCTAGAAGTGGGATCAACTCTAACATGTCTTTTGTGCAGAATAGCACAGTTATAATCATCAAAAAGAAAAAAAAACATGTTTTAAAGTTGAATTTCTCTGATCAAGTACAATCATTTTTCCTGCTGTTTTACATACATTTTACCTTTCTTGGGCCAGTTAGCTTAGCTTAGCTTAGCATATACGTTAGAAACAGACAAACATTTAGATTCAAGATTCACTTTAATGTCATTTCAATTCAACCCTGAGTGTTTTCATACACTTGAGAAACAATTCCTCCCCCGCTTCAATCAGTACATTAAAAGACAGTCATACATATTCAAAAGCATGTTTAATAAATGTGTTTAAAACATATTTAGCCTGGCACTGTCCTCCAGCACTTTTAAAGCTCACTTATGGACACATTGGAGGTTGATTTGATAATTGCATGTTTATTTCTAATGAAGTGTGATTGATTCTGCAGAGGCTGTATGCTGAAGAGAAGTGTGTTCATGATTTATAACAATAAATATTCTCAAATGTCACTATGCACTCCTGGCTTCCTGGACTTTTGGGGAAACACTTTAAGTTTCATTTCAGCAAAATGAGGTCACTCGACCACGCCCACCACAGCAACCAGAGCCGCCTCAGCTACTGACGGCTTGTCTTGAGATGCTGAGTATTGAATTGTTTTTGGTGCTATAATAGCTGCATCCTGGTCTCTGCCGCATGCGAGAGACGGCTCAGGAATCTCTCGGGGAGCAACAGAAGAGCTACGGAAGGTCAAGTGAGTCAATATC
The DNA here is from genome assembly GCF_030273125.1 of Centropristis striata. Taxonomy (NCBI): domain Eukaryota; kingdom Metazoa; phylum Chordata; class Actinopteri; order Perciformes; family Serranidae; genus Centropristis; species Centropristis striata. The sequence goes on from NC_081533.1 coordinate 11,729,867, forward strand.
ACAACATTTCATCACACATTTTGCAGTTTTTCTGTTGTTTTTGTTTTTGAAGAACCCAGAACTGTAAGAATGTGATGCGGAATAAATAAATGCAAGCTGATTCATGTGACAATGAGTCATTGGGCGGGTCAGGATTCAAACTGTAAACAGCCTTAAAATAGACTTGATTTGAAAGACTTATCTAATTTTTATTTCGTATATTTGGTGTATTCAGTTAACCCCTCGTGTCTTCTTAACTTTCTGTTATGACCCGCCTTCACTTAACCCCTTAAATAAAGCAGCTTGATGGAATTTTAAAACCCAAATCTATTTTGCATGAAGAAACAACCCGTCATTCATCACAAACTCTGTGAATATCGAGGTTTTCCCTCTTTACCGTGCAGAAAAACTGGATTTAATCAGTGGAATCCACTCGTTTTTTTATTACAGCACACCTGTCATAATTGGTTTACTGTTTTACTAAAGTAGGGGGTTATTTGTTTTATTGCTGAATGTACTGCATAGGTGTAAACACATTTTTTGAACAAGCATGCATGGTTTTTATGGGTTTTTGTTATGCAAACATAATTATTTAGCAAGCGTGCATGCAAACATGCATGCAGGCATGGTTTTTATGATTTTTGTGGTATGAAAATTATTTTATAGCTGCAGGGTAAAAAATGACCCCAAAGACAAGATTTGTACCCTCTTGGTGTACAGCTTTCATTGAAATATGAACAAAGGCAATGTTTGACTTTTTCTCATGTTGGGGTCAATTGAGGAAAAGTCATCGAATTTCAAGTTGAGAAAAGATTGTTAAGGAGGTTTCCTCTGCTGTTAAATATAGTGGTAGGACATTTTTGACCCCTAAGGATGCTTTCACAACCCAAAGTTTAGTTTGTTTTAATCGAACTATGATGCGGTTAAATCCTTGTTATGATTCGTTTGGTTACTTGTGAACGCTCTAATCGTACTCTGGTACCGTACACAGTGGATTCTGGGCTACCTGGGCAGGAATTTTGTGAGATGTACACAGATAATAACATAAAGATTAAATTTGTGTCCTTCAATGTCACTCTGCAGGCTACCACTGAGCTAAAGCTAATTTGTCATTTCAGAATTGTCAACATATTGCTCAAAATAACTTAATATTTACCTTTGTGGTAGAAGCAGATGGTGGTAGGAGCATCAAGGCTCGCCTTCTCTGATTATACAGGTGTCTGACACATCGTCTGTGGAAATAATGAATCAACACATTGTTGACAGTGTTGCCAACTCCTCAGTAAGGAAAGTAGCTATTGGCTGTCCAAAAAGTCACAAGACGTCACTAAATGACGTCATCACCTAATTTGCATAATTTGCCATGTGCATGTACTTGTAATGGACGCTGTAGGAATAACGTTGTGGGGAAGACAAAAAGTTATGTTATATAATAAAATATGTTTGATAAAATATGTTATGATAAAACTAAATATGTTTAGAACTACAAGTGCACTGTCTTCTGTCACAATTTCAACCCTCCTCCGGCTAAAGTGACCCAAAAGAGAGAGAGAGAGAAAAGAGTGTATACCAGCCAGCGGCAACTTGACGCTAAGGGGTTAACATCCCCTCCGGCTCTGTGACTGCAGCTAGGAGAGACTGCTGTTGGAGGACTGTGCTGCTTCGACTCGTTCTTACTCCTCTTAACGTCTCCTCTCTCTCTCTCTCTCTCTCTCTCTCTCTCTCTCTCTCTCTCTCTCTCTCTCTCTCTCTCTCTCTCTCTATTGCCCCCCCCCAACCTCTATCTACTCTTCTCTGTTGACCTGCCCTGTACAACGACATCTATTGCACGTCTGTCCGTCCTGGGAGATGGATCCCTCCTCTGTCGCTCTCCCTGAGGTTTCTTCTTCTTTTTTCCCCTGCTAAAAGGGTTTTTTAAAGGAGTTTTTCCCTGGCCGATGTGAGGGTCTAAGGACAGAGGGTGTCGTACCATGTACAGTCTGTGAAGCCCTTTGAGGCAAATCTGTGATTTGTGATTTTGGGCTATATAAATAAAATTGATTTGATTTGATTTGATTAACGAGCTGCGGGGGCCGTCAGCTCTTTAAGAGGCTTTTTAAATTGTTTTTTAAAAAGCAATGAAACTCTGTTTTTTAGTGTTTATTCCTGTTTTATTTATTTTATTGTTCTTGTTTTGCTTGTTTATGTACAGCCCTTTGTTGCTCTGTTCCACGTTGCTTTGTTTACATTTTCACCGCTTTTTAACCAAAAAGACATAATAGTGGTAGTAGATTTCCAGCCCTCCACCTTCGTACATGCCCCTCTTCAAAAAAATATTTTTTGGTCCACTTAAATTTCTTCAAACCAGAATAAATACCATATGAACCAAATGAACCAAATCAATTTTACTCTGATTCGGACTAACCAAACAGACTTGGGTTGTGAAAGAGCCCTGTGACAACACAAGGGTTAAAGGCCAAAACATGGTGTAAAAGAAAGCCAGAAGTGACGGATTGAAATCACATTTTCTCCCACAGAGATTAAAAAATGTCATCATTCAGTCTCCTTGCTTCATTGCCTGAGGAACATTTCCAGTGTCCGATATGTCTGAACGTCTTCAACGACCCGGTTACAACACCATGCGGCCACAACTTCTGCAAGACCTGCCTCAGCGAGCACTGGGACCAGAGCGATTTATGCAGCTGCCCGGCGTGCAAGAAAAGATTCCACATGAGGCCTGACATCTCCACAAACACGGTCATCGAGGAGATATCGGTCCAGATAAAGAGGAGGAAAGTGGAGACGCCTGAAAGTCCCGACGCACCGTGGCAGGTGAGGTGCGATGTGTGCGAAGAGATGAAGTTCAAGGCCCTGAAGTCCTGCCTGGTGTGTCTGACGTCGTACTGTGAAGTCCACCTAGAGCCTCACCAGAGAGTTCCCTCCCTGATGAGACACAAGCTGGTGGAGCCGGTGGAGAACCTGGAGGAGAGGACGTGTGAGAAGCATCAGAGGATCCTGGAGCTTTTCTGCAGGGACGAGAGGGAGTGCATCTGTGTGCTGTGCAGCGAGACGGACCACAAACACCACGAGACGGTGCCTGTTGAAGAAGAAGGGGCTAAACAGAAAGTAAGCAAGTTATTGTATCGTGTGTGTAATGCCTCAACACTTAAAGGGATAGTTCAGATGTTTTTAAAGTGGGGTTATATTAGGTATTCATCCACAGTCAGTGTGTTACTGGGGATTTCCACTTTTCCACGCGAGATAACGAGAACACGCAGTAATCCTGAATGTACGGGAGGCCGCGAGATCACGTGATAAAGTGTGTGTATAAAGTAAACAACAACAACAAAGAGCTTACTTTGCTTCTCCGACGTGGAAGATCAGTTGATCTGACCATCTATCCTTATAAAAAGAATGTGTTATGTCATAAATGATAGTATGCTGTTCCACTTCAACAATCAGTCTCTCATCGTCCGTGTCGCAGACCCTCTGAGACCCTTTGATTGATTGATTGATTGATTGATTGATTGATCGATTGATTGATTGATTGATTGATTGATTGATTGATTGATTGATTGATTGATTGATTGATTGATCAATCGATCGATCGATTGATTGATTGATTGCTGATCTGGTGCCCCGGTCAAGACGTAATGTTGATGTGAAGTAGTTTTAGGCTGCATGAACTGCGTATGGTGTTTTATTTTGAAATGGGGCAGAAGTGTAATGCGTTGATTCTGTGACGGATTTCCTGTCTGGTGCAATCTGCTCTGTTGAGCTTGACGCGGTTTAGCAACGGCTCGTGGCAAAAATATAAATGCTATGGATTGATTGCGCTGCAGAGCGGAGATCGGTGGAAATGGTCTCATTGATTAGAGTGGCAGCGATCAGCAACGGTGACCGCGGCGCAGTCGTTCCGCTCCCCGTGGAATCAGGCTTTACACCTACACCAGATGGTGCTCAGCCTACACCCAGTTTGGAGAAGTAGACGGGAATACTGGCATGTGCTGTTTTTGATGGGGGCAGCAGCAAAACATATTTTAGCCACCCAAAGAAAAATCTAGCAGTTTAAGTGTACGCCCTGTGTAGGATGCATTCATTCAAAAAAGGCACACTGTGTATCTTGGTTAATTGAAACATTTCTGTGGGGTTATGTTAAAGATATTGTGTATCGAACAAAGATATGGGACATCCCTGACCTAAAGCAAAAAATCACTGATGCTACTGAGAACATGGCAAGAAATCGAGTACCGTCTTTATGTGCTTCATGCAACTAATGGTGCCCATTAAGAGGTGTATTAAATGAGGCAAAAAACTTAAATATCTACTTCTCATTTTGTTATAATGTCCACATATTTTGTCTGTTCATTTGCTTTTGTAATACATTTTTTAAGTTGTACAGAGACTTTATGGACACCCTGTATATTCTCTTTAAAGCCACCAGACTCCATTGATAAAAACAGCAATTTTACCTCCGTGGGAGTTGCTGATCTACCGCTGCCTTGATCGGTTTGTTTGTGTAATTGTGTGACTGTGAAGTGTTGGTTTGATGGTAAAAACTGCGCTGAAAACCCTTCATGAAAGTGAAAACTGACTGTTGTAGCCAAACGTGTTGTGATGAAACCTTGTTTATTCATGTCACCTCATGGAAGTTGTAATTAAAAAGCTAAAACTAGTAGGCAATTAGCTTAGCATAAAACCTGGAACAGCTGGGACAAGCTAACATGGCTTTATCCAGATTTCAAAATAATAGATTATATACCCACAAGCAACTCTAAAGCTCACCATTTGAAGGAAAGTTTGACATTTTGGAAATCATTTTTGCTGCTTTTTTTTTTTTTTTTTTTTTTTTACATACATTTTACATCTCTTATATTCCCAGCTGACATTGGGCCAGTTAGCTTAGTTTATCTTAGTTACTTATCTGAGCATATAAGTTAGAAACAGACAAACATTTAGATTCAAGATTCGCTTTACTGTCATTTCCCTGAGTATTCTCATACACAACTACGGAAATAACGCCTAAAAAGAAACACAAAGCTTTAGCCATGAGATTAGAAACAGTTATTTCCACCTTAATACACCCCGACCAGACAGGATTTATTAAAAAAAGACATGGCTCTGACAATACAAGAAAATTATTCAACATCATCAATCTTGCACAACAAACTCAAACCAAAACATTAATCGTATCACTAGATGCAGAAAAAGCTTTCGATCAAGTAAACTGGACTTTTTTATTCCATACATTGTATAGATTTGGTTTTGGGGAGTTGTTCATTCATTGGATTAAAACACTATACACCTCACCTAAAGATACGGTCACCACAAACGGGATTACGTCACACACCTTCACAATACACCGGGGCACCAGACAAGGATGCCCACTCTCTCCATCTTTATTCGCTATTTTTATAGAACCACTTGCTGCTGATGGATCCACCAAACCAACCACAATACCTCATGGTCAGACCTAGAACAACACTATTGCCAAAACATCTCACTCTCAGATCTACCTTTCCTAAATACAACCATCAAACGACATCCCTGCTTCAAAAACACAGTAATCTCCACTACTCTGACAGCCTGGTGGAAAGTCATTAAGATCTTCAATTCCACTCCAGCACCATGTAAATACACACCAATATGGCACAACCCTGACTTTCAACTCCACAACAATCCTCTTCACTATCACACATGGGCACAAAAAGGTATCACACATCTCCGCCATCTTTTTAACAATAACCAGTTGATAGATTTTAAGGACCTCATACAGAACCACGGGATTGACAGACAATCAATTTTTAAATTACTCACAACTGAAATCCATACTCAAATCAAAAATAAACATAAATGACAACCCACTTGAACCCTCTGAAATAATTCACAACATAATTCTATTAACAAATTTAAATAAACTAACTTCCAAACTATACAGACTATTATTAGCTTCAGATGACTCAATAACTCTCCCAATAGACCACCGGAGCGCTGACCTGAACATCTCTCCTTCATCAGACTTTTGGATAGACATAAATAAAAATATATTTGCCATGACATCCAATACAAACCTTCAGCTAATCCAATACAAAACCATTCATCGAACACATATCACACAATACAAAATGCAAAAAAAGGGATTAGCAACCAGGAACAACAGATAACTACATTCACGCACTCTGGGCTTGTCAACCGGTTTACCCTTTTTGGAACTCTGTCACAGAAAACCTCTCCTCCATATTGGACTGCAGAATCCCTTCATCCCCACAGCTCTGCTTACTAGGAGACACTTCAGTAATCACCATACCCAACAAATACAAGAACAGCTTGCTCATTTCTCTAACTGTCGCTAAGAAAACAATTCTCCTAAACTGGAAATCATCACAATTTCAAACACACACGCACGCACGCACACACACACACACACACACACACACACACACACATATGTCTACGTATGTGGGTGTTTCTGCAACTACGGTCACTTTTGACTCTCCCAAATTAAAAAAATCAACCTTGATGAATTTCAATTTTAACCATCAGAGTCTGTAATACATATTAACAGGTACACAAAATTGTATATAATCGTTAAGATGTTAATCTGGAAAATGTTTATTTTTTTATGGTTTTCATCACTTTTTCTTACAAAATGTCCTTACCGCAACATTAAAATAACGTTCATTTTATACATTTTCCTTTTTGAATTTCTTCAAAATTTTAAAACATTTACACTTATTTTCATCAAGTTTTGTGCATCATTGTAAAATCTGATATAAAAAAAATAATAGAAATTAGGGGATTGCTGCGGTAATGACATCTTGCGTCACAATGTGAATGGCAAATGTTAATAATGTAACATTAAGAATAAGCTACTGTAGAGACAAAACAAGGTATTATTATGTCAAAGATAGTAGAGGTATTGCAGTTAAGACATTATTAGAAAACTGTTAATTAATGAGTTATTAATGACTTATTAAGTATTTGTTAACATTTGTTAAGGATTTATAACTATGCCTTATAAATAGTTAAAAGATCATTAATAAACTGTTAATGAGTTATAAATCCTGAACAAATACCTATCAAGTCATTAATAACTCATTAATTAACAGTTTACTAATGATCTATTAACTAGTTATAACGAATAGTTATTATAAAGTGTTATCTATAATGGAATTTGTCTCTACCGCGACAAAAGGTCTTTACCGCAACACGTAAAGCTGTTGCGGTAAAGACATGTTGCGGTAATGACATTTTTGCTAATATTGCAGATAAATGGCAGCTAGCAAGGTCTGCTACGTTAGCGTTGACTCTTAGCATCAAATATACATGAATTCAACAGTAAAATCAATTTATTTTTAAAATGTAGTTCAAAATACACGATTACTAAGCTGAATGGTAAGGACACACAATAAATACTTCAGAGGAAAAGATGCTGTTAACCTTGTTTTTCTTGATATTGATGGTCACCTAGTGTGGGGGGCCCAACTGGTCATGCATGAGCTCACATGCTAACTTCTGTTTCCATAGCAATTGGACTTTTTTTGCTTTGAAAAAACGTTTACTATTTCATTTTGTTCAGTGTTGCGGTAAGGACTCAGAAGTGTGGGACAGGCACATTTAGATGAAAAAAATCATAAATTATCAGTAAGCAAAAAAAATAAATAATAATATGGTGTAGAGTAATGTTTATATGAAACTATTTAATTTGAAAAAATGTCATATTTTAATTGAATTGGCTCATTTTATGTATCTCAACATTGAGACCACAGTTGTGGGACATGAACAAAAGTAGTGTTTGGACCCATAAAATGCTTTATAAATTGTATTAAATCACATTTTTTATTTTTTATTTTTCAATGTCAAGATGTGCAATAACACTGTGTATATATTTATCAAGCACCATAGGACAAATTTTAACATAAATCCAAAATTTCACTGCTGGGACTTAAAAATGCCCGTGGTTGCAGAAACACTCATGTACGCATGTGTAGCCTATATATATCAATATATATATATATTATTTGTTTATTTACTTATTTATTTATTTATTTTTTTCCCCATTTATTTTATTATTATTTATTTATGTGTGTGTGGATGTATATAGGTATATATATGCATATGTTTTCTTTCTCCCTTGGTTTCTTGTTTTTCGGATTTAAATATTACTTACTTTTTATTTATTTATTTATTTTTTAATGTATTTATTTATTTATTTTTATTCCATTTGCTCTTCCTTCATTACCATTACAATTAACTTAATTCTTGTCTTTTCGTTACTACTGTGAGTATGATTATTAATATTCTCTTCTAACAGAGGGGGGGGGGGGGGGGGGGGTCAATACACTGACGGTGGATAAGTATCTCATACAACTCCACTTCAAACTATCCAAACTATTCCTTTAAATAATAAAATAAATAAATAAAGAACTCAATCACCTTCTTGAAATTCTATATTTTAGGAAAATATTGAGTCAAAGAAAGCACAGATCAAACTGATGATTGAAGACAGGATGGTAAAGATTAAGGAGTTCACCGACACTTCTCAAACGAGCAGAGTGAGTACTGGGAAACATTTTGCACATGTGCTATTTTTTAGACTGTGTTAATGACGTGATTTTTCTGTATTTCCTTTTAATAGGAAAAGGCGAATCAAGAGCTGGCTGACAGTGATACGCTCTTCAACACTCTGATGGATCATGTACAGGTGGCGCAAGCTAAGCTACGATCAAACATCGAGAGCAAGCTGCAGAAATCACAAGAGAAAGACGAAGCGATGATCGAGGAGCTGCAGGAGGAAGTCGCCCGGCTGCAGGGGAGACACTCGGAGCTGGAGGAGCTTTCACAAAGTGACGACCACCTTGACCTGCTGCAGGCCAGTCAATGCTTAATTTCCTTTTCTTTCCAGACTGGTCTCCCCTCAAAAACAACCCCATAGGTCGTTTGTACAGGCGGCAAAAAAAGGACAATTTTACTTTTTACTCAACTAGAATTTGCATCATAGCTTACGAAAGTCTACAGCCCGGCACCTTAAATCTCTTAATTTTGCCAACTTATTTCGTCGGCCTCCCCTTTGCACTTGGGGCCTATAGCTGCATTCTAACAAAATCATACTGAAAAATGCCCATTATGACTTGTTAGTAACTTTGGTCGGATAATATAGAATAAAATAAGGTTTGTGGCTCCATTTAGACGTTTTGTCTCTTTTTTTGGCCAACAATGGCTCTTTTGTTAGTAAAGGTTGCAGACCTCTGACCCCGGAGAACAGGGTTTGTGTCCCATGTGAAATCAGAAGTAAGCAATTGGGATTTAAACATCACAGAACTTCTGAGCCTTACATTTTGTGCATCACGTTTTTTATGTAACTGTCACTTCTGGTATTCATGTCGTCCTTGTAGCTACTAGTTCCAGCATTTACGTGCATGTGCAGCACCTACTGTTCAAACTGTCTAACACCAAACCAGGACTTAGATCAGTGGTTTTGTGCACTAATTGAACTCACTTTTACATGTTCCAGGCATCGTTTCCCAGAGCTTCAGGTCAAGAGTTACATGTTACTAAATCAAATTGTGAAAAATAAGCTTCTCTCTGCAAATGAAGCTTACAGTCAACACACTGCCAGAAACAGACAAACCACTAAAGAAAAGTAGAGAAATCGCTGTGCTGCTTCAATTGAATTCACTTTTCCATGTTTCCTGCATAGATATTTGTTTTCCCAGAGTTTCTATGCAAAAGTTATGCATAAGTCAAAAATGTGAAAAATGAGGTTCTCTCCTCAAAATGAGTTTAAATTTACACTTCACTTTCTTAGCTCGCTCAACTTTAAGATGAGATGTAAGAAAAAAGAGATAAATCAAGGCGACGCAGTAAATAAAGGGAGACCCAATCTATTTGAGGTTCTTGAGGAAAATTAGAGATGCACCTGATTAAATAATATTTACATAATTGCCTGTAAAGTATTCAATGGTCAAATTTTTCATCCATGGTGTAGGGCACACAATCCAATACATTAATGTATTTTAATTCCCATCTCAGCTAAATATTTAATCTTTTTATTCTCATTTCTAGTTCTAGTCCCATTTTACACTGAGTTTTTTAGTTGCATAAAAATGGTGGCTGGTTTGTTAGCTGACAAAAAAGTCACATATATGATGTATTTATTAAATAGCTTTGGGAAACCGTTTCTAGAGACAGTGAAACAGTGCGTCAAGACACACAAGTTAAAGGAAATGACTTGGCATTAATGGTTGTGCTTAAAAAAAACATTAAATATAGCCCGACGCCACTCATGATCATGTGTTTGTGAATCATTTCAGACTCTGCAGGCCCTGGACACGTTGTCAGACACGAAGGACTGGTCTCAGATCAGGGTTTACTCAGACCTGTGCGTGCAGACGCTGAGGAGATCCATGACTCATCTTGTTCACACTTTCCAATCAGAACTGAAAACTCTGACAGTCAAAGGTGAATATCTGCTGCATTTGCTCTGTCAATGAAAAAAAGTCTCTATTTTTTGAGTTTTCCATAACTGATTTTTTGTTTCCACTTTTCACAGAACTGACCAGGATGAAACAATACAAAGGTGAGATCATAAATACTTAACCTTGTGAACCCCCAGCCAGCAGAATTGGAAGATGATGTTTTCTTTAAAAGATATATACACAGTTTATTGTAGAAAGAAACTATAAAAACAGGCATAATCGTCTAAATTTGAACTTTCCGACAGTCATTGAATGGATCGTACGTTCTGAAAGTTTCCATCAGAAAAAGAAGACAAAACTAAGCTTAAAATTGTAATATTTCTCATTTAAAATAAAGTGTTTGTAATAAATAGATCCTGTTAGAAACATTAAATTCTGCTCCTCAGCGACACTGTAAAGCCATGATTGATTCTGCTGAGACAAACTGTCACGTGACAAATATTCACTGAAAATATGTTTACACAGAAATGAGAGGAGAGGACAGGAGAGGCTGGAAACATGTAAATAGTTCAATATGTATACATGTGGAGACACAATTTTTTTTCTCCAATATTCATGGCACTTGGAAAAGTGTTGTATGTATAAATTCCATTTTATTCCTTTTTAGAAAGTAATTTATCAGATAAATTCAACTTGCGCTTTTTATTATTTATGTCATTACAACTGTGTTATTCTGCACAAAAGACATTTTTTAGTTGTTCCCACCCGCCATGATTGTGCTGATTCCATTGAGCTGCAGGACTTATAGATTCTATATATATTTTATATTTTGCAGTGAAATACAAGGACACAGTGAGTAAAATGCAAAAAGAGCAACAAAAAAAAAAACGCCCTGAAACGGGTTGTTGGGGGGTTCAGAGGGTTGATGATATGAGACCTTAAACTTTTCTCAATTTTCCTCAGAGTCAGTCACCTTTGATCCAACCACCGCTGGTCGCCACCTCGTGGTGTCTGACGGTGAGAAACGTTTGAAGCACTCCAAAATCGCAAACCCCACAGCGACTGATCACTCCGAGAGGTTCGACTGTCCGATGGTTCTGGGGACGCCGGGATTCACATCTGGCCGCCATTACTGGGAAGTCCAAGTGGGCCTGAGAACCGACTGGGACGTCGGTGTTGCAGAGGAGACAGTTCCCAGAAAAAATTCCCTAGTGGAAAAAGAAAATGGCTTCTTCGCTATAGGAAAGAGCGGTTTTGGTTATGAAGTTCAATGTAAACGCAACTCGGTCTTACACCTGTGTCCCAGGCCCAGAAATATAGGAGTCTATTTGGACTATAATGAAGGCAGAGTCTCCTTTTATGATGTGGATAGGAAAGTTCACATTCACTCTTTCACAAGAGAGTCTTTCACAAAGAAGCTGTTCCCGTACTTCTATCTCTTCAGCAAAGCCAAGAAAGCAGAGCCTTTGCTCATCAGATCCATGCTAGATGAAGGATATTACTTTTCTCTCATTCGGTCTCTCAACCAAGCTAAAGAGTAACTGTTTAACTGTTCTATGAGGACAAAACTCCCCACTCCGTTTTAAAAGATGCCATGTTGGGTAAGCTGACAGAACATCCAAAATAAGCGCCTCAGACCTGCATTCTTTCTAATAGCCAGCAGGGGGTTACAAAAAGAAGTTTAACTGTATAGAAGTCAATAAGAAAATTACACTGCTTCTCAGTCAAGTTTATGGTTTCAATAACTAGTCTGTTTCAATACAGAATGGACATGTAAATTAAGGTAGAGTAAAACAATAAAGCAGTTTACACTTTAGAGCATGGCTACCTTGACAGGTCACTACCTGTTTTCATTTTACAACTTTGATCCTTTCATTCCATGTTTTCCCTTTAAAGTTAATTTGTAAATTTTTTGTTGCTTAAAAATGTGTTGTTTAGCATTCAGGTGTATTTAAAAACTATGTAAAAATGAACAACTGACTCTTAAAATTACAAATGCACCTTGCTAACCAAGGTAGCGAGCTAGTATTTGAGCTAGGGCTAATTCCAAGAACCTACTTTCAAACATTTTGGTGGCATCCTGGGAAGTCAAATACACCGTGTTTGGATTCACCACACCACTGACTGTGTGGGTTGTAGCAGCTGTGATAGTGGGCCAATCACTAGTTGTGTAACCCTTATTTCTTGTCGGGGTAGCGTTCTCCAGTCTCTCGGGCTGATGGGTGATGAGCTGGCTACAAGATAACTCCACACTTAATTCTGAATCTTCTTTAATAACCAACATCGGCACGACAGCATACAGCATTCCACTTCACGGGTCACAGCACAAGAGAAACCCTGCGAAACTACCACATCCGCTTGACTACCCCCCACCTATACTTGTCCCCCAAAACAAGGGCAGGTAGGAACTAATTAACTTTGGCAAGGGGACAAGTAAGATCAAATTAAATATAACACATGAAAATGAATACATAAATTATAGTGAAAGTAAATAATAATGAAATAATGATTGTATATAATAATAACTTAAATGATTAAAATAACCCAAAACATATTTTTTCCATTAAGTAAGGTTACAGTTGCATGAAATTAATGAACGCTTGCATGATTCGCTGCTTGCACACAAGTAGTCTTTTTCCCCCAAAAAATCTTACAAAGACGATCATATGTAGATATTAGTAGGTGTCGTGGCATTTTTGACAACTGCACTAAGTTAATGGGTGAGCTGGCCAAACAAGATGCAGACAATACTCAGTTCTACAGGTTTTAATAACACATTAACCAATATTGAACTTTTTCACAATATTCTTATATATTATATATATATATATATATTTTCTGAGACACTGAGTTTGGTGTTTTCATTATCTCTAAGCCAGAATCATCAAAATTACAAGAAAAACAGGCTTGAAGTATTTCACTCTACACATAATGAATCTATATAATTTATGATTTTCACTTTCTGAAATGATGGACAAAAAATATTGAACTTTTTCATGATATTCTAATTTTTTGAGATGTACCTGTATTTGTAATGTGTAACAGCTGTATTTGTTGGATACTCTTGAAAAGGATATTTTTAATGTCACTGAGACTTTTTCCTGGCTAAATAAAGAATAAAAATAAGTAACAAACTGTTTTTATTGCAGCTAGTTAGAATAGGAAAACACTGTTTGGTCCATTCCTCAGACTTTAGATCTTGTGGTTTTGGTTTTGGAATGTCTTAAAAAAAAAAAAGACCCCTCCTACCAAGATTTTTTACATGTGGAGAAATCTGAAGCATGTCTAGTTATGGTAACTTTGCTGTTTGGAGGAGGAGTTTAGCAAATGAGGTCAATAAACATCAATAACCTGCATCCACACAGCTCACACTGTCAATAAAACGAATGCAAAGGGCTCCTTTCCAGGTGAAAGTACAATCAACTATCTGCCTTTACAATGCTGTCATGACAAAAGTTTTTTTTTCCATTAATTTCCATATCACTCAGTGAGCAGATGTTGACGGTTTTCTCTAGAATTCAGGTGGACTGGGGGGTGTTTTTTTTCCCGCCCTGACATGCTTTTTTTCAGGTGTACACAAGTTTATGAGCATCCAGGAAATGACAGAGTCCAAAGGAGGCCGCCCTCTTTCCCAGCAGTTATAGGTGTGTGTGTACAGAGGAGGAACCAACAGATTAGAGCAACACAACACTGTCAGAGCCTCGGGAGAGACAAGCAGGAGCTGCACAAGAAAGGTATGCGAGTGTTTATATCTCATTTTAAATGTGTTTGTTCGTACTTGTCACACTGACTTTACAATCATTAAACTTTAATGCCAGTGTTTGCGTAGAATTACCAGTGAGTCAGTTTCACTTTTAGCCACTTTATAGTAACATGTTGAAACATAATAACCAACCAGAAACATGATTTTACTGGAAATCCTTTTTTTTCCCAGTAATCCTTTCTCTGACCAGTGTCTTGACTCTGTTCGGTCAGGGGGATGTACAATATTTTGAAATGTCCACATGACTCTGACGTAGTTTCCTCTCCACTCTTCTGAATGGATGCCAGTCTGTGACTCATGACTGGAGGCTTGTTTATTTCAGATGTTACGGCTTGTTGGAGGAGTATTTTCTCACCAACGATGGCTACTATGCATCTGTGGATCCCAAAATTAAACACAGGACGTACAGTAGCGCGCAAAAGATTGGGGTCACCCAAAAAATGTCTGTGTTGTTTGCCATGAAAACAAGTTTTATTCATGTAATGAGTTAAAAAAATTAATCAAAAATATAGTAAAGACATTGACAAGGGACTTTTGGTCCATATCGCCCAGCCCTATTGTCTAGCTATAAACATACCGTGATGGACTCGGCTCTGCTTAATATTAGTGACATCCCTGGAGCAGCATGCAAATAATAAACAGTTAAAAGCATCTTTTCAGCTGATACAAAGACTGAGACAAAATGTTTATGTTTTTGGATGCTCCCATGAAAGCCAAACTAACACATTTATTCTGTATATTAGGGCTGGGCGATATGGACCAAAAGTCATATCCCGATATATTTAGGCTGAATATCGATATACGATATTTATCCTGATATTTTTATCGCAAAGTGAGAGCAAATGTTCAGTCAAAGCCAAATATGACATGTCACAAGTAGTTTTATTGAAACCGTTTATTTAAGTGAACATACAGCTGCATCTCAATAAATTAGAATATCATAGAAAAGTTTGTTTATGTCAGTAATTCAATTCAAAAAGTGGAAATAACACATTATACAGATCCATTACACACAGAATGAAACATTTCATGTCTTTATTTATTTAATTTCTTCTAATTATAATGATTATGGCTTACATTTAATGAAGTCCTAAAAATCAGTGTCTTCAGAAAATGTAATATTACAAAAGACCAATTTTAAAAAGTATGTTTAATTTGGAAATGTTGGCCTCTGAAAAGTACGTCCATCTATATGCACTCTTTTGGTTGGGGTTGTTTGACTACTGGAAATTGACTTTTTCATAATAATTCTAATGTATTGAGATGAACCTGTAAATACTGTATTACAACAGGAGTACTTATAAAAAAATCAAAGCTCCATAAAGTGCATATTTAAATAAAAAAAATCTTAAATAAAAATAGCCTATGAAATAAAATAGGCAAATCTTTTTCTGAAATAAATATATTTAAATAGGAAAAGAATAACATTACAAAATAACTAAATATGACAAACCCGTAAGGGTCCTTGCATGGTGTCTTCACTAAATGCAGAAGTTGAATTTCCCCATTGTGGGATTAATAAAATCTTCTTCTTTCCAAAAAATAAAACAAATTAAAACTATCAAACTCACTCTAAAAACGAATAACAACGGGCGTCCCGGTGGCTCACACTGATAGAGCGCGTACCATTAAGGCTGAGTCCTTCCTGCGGCGGACCCGGGTTCGGATCTGGCCTGAGGTCCCTTTGCCGAATGTCCTCCCCTCTGTCTCCCCCTTTATATCTATCACTTTCAAGAAAGCAAAAATGCCAAAAAAAATCATCTTTAAAAACGAATTAAAACTAACTGAATTTGAAAACAAAAATTGACATAAAACTAATGAAAAATCCCAAACTATTATAACCTTGATGTGTGCTAATAAAAGTCTTTGTTTTCTGTGCAGATATAATCAACAACCAATGGAATACAACATGATGAGTGGATGCTGACACACACACACACACATGCAGAGACAGTCATTAAGCCCTGAGCTCATGTCAGAGCCTCCTCAGTGCTGCATCTGTCTGGATGACTTCAGCAGCCCCACCTCCCTGCCCTGTGGACACTGCTTCTGCCTGAGCTGTATAGGAGAGTACTGGAGGGTCCACGGGGCCTGCCAGTGCCCGCTCTGCAAGGCCGTTTTCCCCAGCAGGCCGCAGCTGAAAACAGACTCAACTCTCCACGCCGGCGCCGCGCCGGAGGAGGCAGCTGCTCCTTTAAAAGCCGGAGAGGTTCCCTGTGATTTCTGTCCAGCGAAGCACAGAGCGGTCAAGTCCTGTCTGGAGTGTCTGGCCTCGTACTGTGCTGCTCATCTGGAGCCACATTACCAGAGGGAAGAGCTTGGGCGCCACCTCCTGATCAGTGTGGTGAAGAACCTGGAGGATTCTGTGTGTGGGCTGCACGGGAAGCAGTTGAACAGGTTCTGCAGGAGCGATCAGACGTGCGTCTGTGCCACGTGTGCCCAGACAGAACACAGAGGCCATCACATGATCTCCATCCACAGGGAAGCTGCAAAGAAGAAGGTAGAGTCACATTAAAACTAGGGCCGGGACTCGATTAAGAAAATTAATCTAATTAATTAGAGGCTTTGTAATGAATTAATCGAAATTAATCGAAATTAATCGAAATTAATCGCATTTTAATCGCATATAAATATTTGACCCGAGAAAAGTGAGAAGACATTTTTTTCACATGGATTTTTGATAAATCCATGTGAAACAAAAATAAACAAAAATATTGTTTATTTTTGTTCAAGTCCAACAGACCAGTGCAATTTTTGCCATTAAGTGTAGCAATAGCATATTTAGAAATATAGTACATTTCATAAATCCAGGTAGCCTATAGGTAGGTAGACCTTCTGTAAACTATAATACTTTGGTTTTTTTAAGTAAAACATAATCCACGCTAGCTACCACACTAGCCGCTAGCTGCTATATGTTTAGCATTGAGGTGATACTTGAGGCTCGATGTGCTGCGGTGATATGCAAATTCCTTGTTGCATAGCAACACAACCATGCTCTTATGGACGCTTCCATCCGTTAGTTTTTAGTAACAAAATGTCCCATCATCCACGGGGCCAACCAAAGCGTCTCATCAGCTTCTTCCTTCATGTTCACTGTGGTTTGTTGTTGTCTGAACTCATGAACGCTTGTGGTGGTGCTCCAGTATAATCGGTCCGCCTGAAACTCATCCAGTGAGAAACGTTCCGCGGTGCAAAAATAAGTGCGATTAAAATGCGTCATTTTTTTTTAACACGTTCATTTTTATGTAATTAATTAATCTTAATTAACGTGTTAAAGTCCCGGGGCAGAAAGAGATAATAATAGTTGCATATTGCACAGGTACAGTGAGGTGAGGTAGTGTTGTACCTATACACATAGGTTTTTGTTTTGTTTGTTTTGTTTTGCCATCAGTCTGACTGTGGCAGGGAAGAAGCTGTTGAAAAAGTGAGTTTTGCAGCTCTATGGAATCAGCACAATCATGGCTAAAAGTGGAAATGACTCAAACATGTCTTTTGTGCAGAATTAAACAGTTTTAATGACAGTAGTATAGTAAAAAAAAAAAAAAAATGTTGAATTTGTCTGATTAATTATATTAAATAAAATGGAATTCATATAAACAAAACTTTTCCAAGTGCCCATAAGTGTTGTGAATATTGGAAAAATAAAATTGGGTCTCCACATATTAGACATGTAGAACTATTTCCATGTTTACAGCCTCTCCTGTCCTCTCCTCTCAGCTCTGTGTAAACAGATCTAGTTATTACAAACACTTTATTTTTGGCGATGTTTGAAATGAGACATGAATAAAATGATTTTGACAGAAATATCACAATTTTAAGCTTCGTTTTGGCTACTTTTTCTAATGGAAACCTTTGCAAACTGTTGGAAAGTACAAATTTTAATGATAATTCTTGTTTTTCCAGTTTATTTCTACGATAAATAGCAATCTTTTAAAGAAAACATGTTTCAATCCAGCAGGATAGTGGGGTTCAGAGCAAAAGTTACACTGTATCTCTTTCAATCTTTTCAGTATAAGTTGCATTTAACATGTGATTTCAGGACACAAATTAAATTAATCAGAAGTTCTACACTTCTTTTTGTGAAATCTGTTTACATGTATGTTTCTTTTGTATGTGTTGTGTTTATGAGGCCGGTTCCAAAACTTGACAGCGAAGCAGAAGTTTTCAGTGGTTTCTCGTAAAATCATGTTTGACCACTTTGGTGAAGTGAAACAGAAAAACGGATGTGGAGGGGGAAGTATAAACATCATTTCCACTTTTAGAGAACACCTGCTCTTAATTTTGAGAAAGGAAAGGAGAAAAAAACACTGAAAATCTTACTTCATGACATATTTACACAGAAATACCACAATTTATTCATCACAATCATAAAACAACTTCAACGTCTTTGAAGAGGAACCACACAAATATTACTAGAGTGATGCGGTCAGGATTGCAACATGCTTCAGTTTCGACACAGATAATTATCCAACAATGACGTGAAGCATTGATTTCCCTTTAAATTACACAGAATCTGCAGCTTGTCACATCCTGCTGACTAAGGTTATAATAGTTTTGGATTTTTCATTAGTTTTAGTTTTAATTTCGTTGTCAATTTTTGTTTTCAAATTCAGTTCGTTTTAATGAGTTTTTAGAGTGAGTTTGCTCGTTTTAATTAGTTTTTATTTTTTGGAAAATGCTTAGTTTTAGTTTAGTTTTTATTAGTTTTAGTGTTAGTTTAAGTTGTTTGGTAATGAGGTATTTGTTGGGTGTGAGATTCAAAAAGGTCATAATAAATGTTTCCTTTATTTCCTTTGTCTTATCCATCAGCCCCAATAAGTTTATTAAGTCATAAAACCAGATAGATGAAATAGATTTTATATCAACCAAAAAGGTTTACGTATAAAAAAAGTTAAAAGTTAAAAAGTTAACGAAAATGTTTTTTCAATTCTAGTTTTCGTTAACTATAATAACCTTGTTGCTGACCTCATTTTTTTTCTCCTTCACAGGTTAAACTAAAATGGAGAAGGCTGAAAATCCAGCAAGCTATTCAAGAGAGACTGAGTAGAGTTGAGAAAATCAAGCTCTCTGTAGAGCTCAGTGGAGAAAAGCCCAAAGAAGCATGGGCGCAAAATAAGATTCTCCTCAGACAACTGGAGGAAGAAATCTCGGAGCTGCAGAGCAGAAACACGGAGCTGGAGCTGCTGGCACAGACTGAAGACGACCTCCACTTCCTACAGGTCTGCACCACGGTCCAAAGTCAACAAGATCACTAATCAGCCAATAAAGCTGCTTATTTATTTGTAATATTTGTGGCATCAAAAACGGCACAACTGATCCTTTAATGAATGAAGGGCCGTATGGGCCATAATTCATTATTTCCTCTCACATTCAGTTTCACTTTTCACATTAAATTTCAACTCTCACATTAACAATTTTACCTCTCACATACACAAAGAAATACCTCTCACATTTACTTTTACCTCTCATATTCACAACTTTACCTCTCTCATACTCAATTTTACCTCTCACATTCACAGTTTTACTTCTCACATTCAATTTTTCCTCTCACATTCACAGTTTTAACTCTCACATACACAAAGAAATACCTCTCACATTCAATTTTATATCTCACATTCACAGTTTTACCTCTCAAATTCACCAAAAATACCTCTCACATTCACAGTTTTACCTTCCACATTTACAGTTTTACCTCTCACATTCACAGTTTTACCTTCCACATTTACAGTTTTACCTCTCACATTCACAATTTTACCTCTCATATTCACAATTTTACCTCTCACATTCACAGTTTTGCCTCTCACATACACAGTTTTACCTCTCAAATTCACAAAAAATACCTCTCACATTCACAGTTTTACCTCTCACATTCACGATTTTACCTCTCACATTCACAGTTTTACCTCTCACATTCACAATTTACCTCTCACATTCACAATTTTACCTTTCATACTCAATTTTACCTCTCACATTCACAGTTTTACCTTCCACATTTATAGTTTAACCTCTCACATACACAGTTTTACCTCTCACATTCACTATTTTAATTCTCACATTGACATAAAATACCTCTCATGCACAATTTTACCTTTCACATTCACAAAAAATACAATTTTTTGTGTAAAATTGCGTATGTAAGAGGTAAATGTGTGTATGTGAGAGGAATTATTTGTGAATGTGAGAGGTAAAACTGTAAATGTGGAAGGTGAAACTGTGAATGTGGAAGGTAAAACTGTGAATGTGAGAGGTAAAATTGAGTATGAAAGGTAAAATTGTGAATGTGAGAGGTATTTGTTGTGTATGTGAGATGGAAGAATGAATGAATTCCCATACAGCCCCTCATATTAATGCATCCTCTCTCTCTCTCTCTCTCTCTCTCTCTCTCTCTCTACACAGACATTTCTTCACACCGTTTCATCTTAATGATTGGATGAACATGTTTCACCTTCAAGAGCACCGGAACAAGTTTATTGTATTTTTTTTAAAGGTTGAAATAATTGCCAGCAGCAGGTGGATAGAAGGTGGGAAATAAACATAGACTGAAGAGTGATACTAACCGTAGACTGTATATAAATGATGAATGTAGTAACAGTGTGAACTGCCTGTTGGATCATAGAGTTCAGCGTTACATGTTTGTTTACTATGTATCTTAGTAAAAAACTAAAAACATGAGGGCCGAGCCCAGTAATGCTGGCAGCAAAAGATAGCGCAACCCCCCCCCCACACACACACACACGCACCCTTATGCACACATGCAGACACTCCACTGATAACTTAATTTTTGAAAATGAAAAAACAGCTTTAGTTGACCAAATTTGATAGGGCAGCTTTACTTAAATTCAACTTCTTCCTTTGTGAAGTTATTATAATAATAAAAATTATATCAGAATTAGAATAGCTTATCTGACACGACATTTCCAACATTAAAATTCTTAATTGAGCATGATTCTTTTTGAAAAATCCTATTCTATGTTGTTGTTTTTTTGTTTGTTTGTATTGGATTCAAAATGTTGATCCTGTTAGTCAAAGTTAAAAAAAAATCATTATCAGTTCACATAGGTGAGGTTGTACTTAAAAAAAATGATACCAAACATGGCATGCTGAACATTTTTAAGTGTTATTTACAGGCAGAATGAAAAGGGTTCAAAATGGACAAAAAGTGTTAAATATCAGGCTAAAGGCAGCTTAATTTCATTCAGGAGAAACTAGAGACTGAAGTAAATATGAAAATGTATTATAAATGTGTTTTTTTTTATCTTGTCTTTCAATCTTTGGTGCTCAGACTCTACAGGGAGACGTATATATTATATTACATCTGTATGGTGCCACTGTGACTGGTCGGTCTGTCTTTCCTGAATTACAACTTTAAACACATGCACGTAAGAAACTGAAATGTTGGTAAAAATAGATATTGGAGACAGAAATGGTTAATTTATGTTGTTGCCTGAATGACTGTTAATATGACTGAGTGGTACACATATGTTGCAAAATCTCAATTTTTTGCTTTCACATAATCATTTGACTATGTTCTTTGTTGACCTGCAACTATTCTAATCAAATTGGATAATTATGTGCAAATGTCATTGATGATATGTAAGATTTTTAAGAAACAGTAAACCTAAAAAAAACAAACTGCATTATTGCTTGAATCCAGGATTATGGCCAGTGGCTCACTGAGAATATACTGTATGAATGTAATTTATGCCTGGGTGGATGGTTGAATAAATAAAACACTTGCTACAAAACAATATAACGAGTGCATTTTGAATAAAAATTGCATGAATCAATACTTTTATTGTGTTGGAGTTATCCTTTTGTCTGAAAATGAACCTTCAGTCTGCAGCCAAACATTGAGCAATAGACAAAGTTGTACACACAGAGTGAGTCAGTGTCCCTGCACAAAACCTTTTGGCAAGTCCAATATTTGATGTGTGTGAACTTGCTCGACATGTCACACACCCTGCAGCAGACCACACTCACACATGATTTGGTTGCTCATTTGCATGCTGACATGACGTGTTATAATAAAGGAAGTAACTGGGCAGGGCTTTTGAACAGAAATGAAACTTATCAGAGGGAGGACGGCCCAGAGGATACACACACACACACACACACACACACACACACACACACACACACGCTAGGTGAGAGTGGAGAGAGGAAGAGATATCCTGTGAGCCGAGGAGCTTTGCAATCGCTGAACGGTAACTACCCTCTGCATTACAAATATGTTTCTTTTCAGAAAGAATGATGAAAAAAATTAAATATTTCCTTTTGTTTCTGTTTAACCCCTTTTTTAAACCTTGGTTGAGATTAAACAACATGGTTTAAGCATGCTTTTACCTCACTAATGGTTTGGGAAAGTGTTTGTCTGTGTGCAAATTACAAAAGTGTATTATTATTAAGTCTTATTTCCACCGGAAATCTTCTTCAGATATGTCACAAAGAGACCGAACACAAGACTCTGAGCAGATCTACAGGATTTGCGACTGCGGCTGGTCAAAGGTTGCAACATATGCTGATCTGAAAATCCACCAGGTTGAGACGGGTTGCACACCTAGTTTGAATGTTAACCAACAGAACTTGTCTCAAAATGTGGGACTCACAAACAATCAAGAGGACCTCTTGGTGGGTGTTTCCACCCTGTGGGACTGTAAGTATAGCAAAAATATTCTAAAGTACATTACTGTACAGTACTGTTCATTCCAGTGCATCCAAACTAACAGTTTGTCTAATTTTCACCCAAGCTTCTTCTTCAGCTATGTCTCAAAGAGACTCAACACAAGACTTTGACCTGACTCTGAGAAGCCACCAGACTGACTTGGGTTGTAGACCAAGGTCGAAGGTTAGACTGCAGAACTTGTCTGAAAATTTGGGACTCACAAACAACCAAGAGGACCTTTTCCCGGGTGTCTCCACCCTGCGGGCTGGTGAGTTTTGCACAAAGATTCTCGAGTACACGTTGTGTTAATTTCAGTTCATCTTAACTTAGACATTTTGTCTTATTTTTACCTAAGATTCTTTCTCAGCTACGCCTCAAAGAGACCCAACACAAGACTTAGACCTGACTTTCAGGTTTGGTGCCTGGTCCAATCAGAGTGAACAGCAGAACTTGTCCAAAAATGTGGGATTCACAAACAACCAAGAGGACCTTTTGCCAGGTGTTTCCACCCTGGGGGATGGTGAGTTTTGCAAAAAAATATTCTAATACACGTGTTCTTTCCAGTGCATCCAAATTAACGCATTTTGTCTTATTTTTACCAAAGCATCTTTTTCACCTATGTCTCAACGAGACCCAACACAAGACTTAGAGCTGATCCCCAGGGCTTGCTACTGCGGCTGGTCCAAGGTAGCAACATATCATGATCTGAAAAGCCACCAGGCCGACAAGGGTTGCACACCGAAGTCAAAGGTTAAACAGACTGAACAGCAGAACTTGTCTGAAAATGTGGGACTCACAAACAATCAAGACGACATTCGGGCTGGTGAGTTTTTCACAAAGATTCCTGAGTATACACTGTGTTCATTCCAGTGCATCTTATATTTACCTAAGCATCTTCAGCTATGTATCAGAGAGACCGAACTACAAGACTTAGAGCAGGTCCCCAGGGTTTTGCATCCAGTGCATCCAAACTAACATTTAGTCTGATTTTCATCTAATAATCTCCATGTACCAGTGATATAATTACTTGTTGTAGAAACTGTATTAAATGGTAAAAAAAAAAAAAAGTATCGCTGCAAAAGTTTGAATTCAAACTTTATTTTATGGTAAATATCTGAAATAAAAGTAATTTACTCTTGTTTACAGATAGATAGATAGATAGATAGATAGATAGATAGATAGATAGATAGATAGATAGATAGATAGATAGATAGATACTATATAGATAATAGTAATAATAATAATAATAAATAAGGCCGGTAAGGCCGGTATAATAATAATAGTAGTATATTACAGTATATAGTAATAATAGTAATGACAGCAACCGTATATATAATAATAATAATAGTAATAATATTAATAACATAGCAAAGTGTCGTGCATAGATTTAGTGCAAAGGTTTAATGCATTTCAGTAATGTTGGTTCTGGCAGAGGTAGATGAATTATAGAGTCTTATTGCAGAAGGACGGAACGACTTTCTGTATCGTTCCTTGGAGCAGCGGGGTTGTATGAGTCTGTGGCTGAAGCTGCTCTTTAGCTTGTTTAGTGTTTTGTGGAGGGGGTGAGAGGGATTGTCCATGACTGCCAGCAGTTTTGCCAGCATCCTGTCCTCCACCACCTCCTCCAGGGTGACAAGCTTGGAGCCAACAACAGACTCCGCCTTCTTGATCAGTTTGTTCATGTTCATGTTATGGCATTTGCGCTTAATGTAGAACAAACAAGAAAAACCCTGTAAAAAATTCAGTACGTTTCTGGAAAACAACTTTTTTTTAACAATGTAGGTATTCCTGTGTAGCTGACTATAGACAAGTCTTCTTTGTGGACAACCTAACCAGAGACATTTCTAACCAAGCGGCCTCTTTCAGCAGACATGACCTCGGCTCAAGCATCACCAGGCGAGGCCCTTTCACTGGAGCAGCAGCTGACTTGCCCCATTTGCATGAATCTGTTTCTGGATCCTGTCACTACAGCTTGTGGCCACTCCTTTTGTAAGGGCTGTCTGGACTACAACTTTCAGTCCAATGATAGGCAGTGCCCCTTGTGCAAGCAGATCCTGAGGAGATCACCAGAGGTTAGCATCGTCCTGAGAAGCATCGCCGAACAGATGAAAAAGATCCCGCCGAAGGTGGAGGATCAGCCCAGTTTGGCGCCAGGTGAGGTGGCCTGTGACATTTGCGCAGAGCCAAAGCTGAAGGCCGAGAAGTCCTGCCTTGTGTGTCTCGCCTCGTATTGTTTGACCCACCTGCAGAATCACTCTTCGACCAAAAGGCTGAAGGGCCACAAGCTGGTGGAGCCTGTGGAGGACCTGGATGCGAGGGCCTGTCTCCAGCATGGACGCCCCTTGGAGCTGTACAGCAGGAAGACAGGGAAATGCATCTGTGCTCGCTGTTTGGAAGAAGGTCAGGAGGAGGTTGTTTCTACTGAGGAGGAATGCGACACAAAGAAGGTGATTATATCAAAAGCCCTTGATTCAAGTCATGACAGAAGTGTGTATTTACTTTAAGCCTTTGGGTTTGGTTAAACTAACATAGTCGCAATAGATAGTTACATATGCAACACACTTTCACTCCGTAAGTTGTAAAATTCCAAAGCTTGGTGGCCCTACGCTTATAAATATGACACTCTCGGTACCACACACATATCAGGGAGCCAGTTTCAACTTCCATGCATAGTGGCTTTTCAAAATAAACGTCCATGTTCACAGGAAGCGTACGGTTATGTTTAGCCACCAAAACTACTTGGTTAAGGTTTGGAAAAATCAGGGTTTTGGGTTGAAATAACTAGTTTTTATTTCTCAAATTGGGGGCTCTTCAGAAAAATCACTGATGTAGAGCATGATGTATACTACCACTCAAAAGTTTGGGGAACCTCAGAAATGTCCTTATTTTTTAAAGAAAAGCACAATAATTTGAAATCAAAATAACTTTAAATTGATCAGACATACAGTCTAGACATTGTTAATGTGGTAAATGACTATTAAAGCTGGAAACTGCTGATTTTCTTATGAATTATTGTGTTATATATTGTCATGTGTTCCAGTGGCACATTGTGTTAATCCACGTTTATAGTGTTGAAAGGCTGATTGATCAGTAAAACACCTGAGCATTATGTTAGCACAGCTGGAAACTGTTCTGTGCTGATTTTAGAAGCAATAAAATGATCCTTCCTCAGGCTGGTTGAGTATCTAGAGGTAAAGTTGGAGATTTGTACATGTTAAAATTATTATTTCTACCCTTGTCAATGTCTTTACTATATTTTCAATTCATTTTGTAAGTCAGTTCATGAATAAAACAGTTTGTTTTCATGGAAAACAACACAGACATTTTCTGGGTGACCCCAAACTTTTGAGCGCTAGTATCTATGTATATTCCTTAATCTGAACTTGAACTGACATTAAGTTTGACACATGAACAGCGGACTCCTGGGTCAAAGTCTTGTCTTTGTTCTACCCATCCACCGTCCTTTCATTCTCTTTATATTTCGTCAGTTGCTCTTAAGCGTCTAATGATAATGCAGATGTGTTAACGTTGGCGATATTTGAAATCGTCCGCCAAGCCGCTCTGGCTAAGCTTCGAGTTGGGAGTGACAGCGGTGGACTTGTGATGAAACGGTGTTTGAGGTTTTGGATATTGACTTGCTTGTTTTTGGTTATTACAGGCCAAAATTCAAAACACAAAGGCAGATTTACAAGAGCAAATAAAGAAGAGAAAACGACGGGTGGTTGAGATTAATAAAGAGCTAAAGAGCTGCAAGGTAAGTTGCAAAAACAGACACACTACTGATCCTGCATTGAAAAGCAAATCAAACTAGTCTGTCAAAGTCAAAACTGGCTGAGCAAGTTTCCAAAAATGTTTGCCAGTGACATGAACACCAACCCTGCCCTACAATTACTTCCCAAATGAAGTCAAATTGTGACTAGTGCTGTTGTTCAAGTGTTTTTCAAGGTGCAGTGTCTACGAACTAGTAGAAACTTGAGGTAAATGCTTCTTTTTATAGATTTTTTGAGTGCAGGGCAGCTGGATTCTCTAGATGCAGGGTCACGAAATCACACAAAAATCCATCTTGTCAGGCTTTAAGTAATAGTGGTTTGGACCAATCTGCATAATTTATCCTGCCATCTTGTGTTGGTGACATCAAATGGAGCCAGAGTATGCACAGTAGTGTTCACAGAGTTCTTGCCCAAACACCCAAATCACAGCCTTGTTCACAGCCTTGCTTTATTGAATCAAATATCTAATTAAAACCAAACCTATCAGAACAAACCACAGTGTGATAAGAACAATTGTGAGAAATGTATTTAACTTCAACTTTTAAGTTTTTAGTTTGGCTAATGTCCCTTCAGCAACCTGGAGGGGCGGGTTTATAACCTATACTACAGCCTGCCATCAGAGGGCGCTCCATATTTTTTGTCCTCACTTGTGGCTCTTTATATAAAGTCTACGGTTCAAAATAATGGTGGCTTCAAAATAAAATAGCATAGGTTGTTCTCATTTTGATATTTTCGCCTTTCTCCTGACTGGCTTCGGCACCCAGTGGTTCCTTCGATCAACAAGTATTTGCTAATTTCTAAGCATTTTCAAGTGATGGCTGTCAGATGCTTCTGTGTAACAAACCATTTGTCATGTCATATTACTTGAGTCCAATTCATGAGACAGGTAAAAGGAGATCAGATGTCAAATTGACAATGCTTGTCCTAACCCTACCTCATTCTCAGGACCATCTGGATAATGAGTGGTGGGATATCGATGCCGTGTTTACGACTGTGATTAACATCATGGAGGAGGCCCACGCGAGCGCTCTCAAGCCACTCAAGGAGAGACGGGAGGTTTTGGAGAAAGATGCAGAAGACATCAAAGACAAGCTGGAAGCGGAGATCGACAGGCTTGAGAAAACCATCTCTGAGCTGGACGACATATCTGCGCTTGAGGATCACGTCCTTTTCCTTCAGGTGAGTGTGTCTTTTGTACTTTTCAAATGTCTTTTTGTATTTTGGTCCAATAATTTACTAATAATCTCCCATTTGTTCCTCTGTTTCCCTGTCTCAGAGGTACCCATCTCTTCGAGACCCTGACGACCACAAAGACTCGACAAAGGTGGAGCTTGACACATCTCTGACCTTTGGCACCATGAGGAAAACCACAACGGCCATGTTGGAACGGATTCAACTGGAACTGGAGACGCTGGCCTCCACTGGTAAAAGATAAAGGCGTACTTGGTAGTTTGGAGCTCCCGGAGCTCCCTCTACAGCTTTGGGGTGTATATTTCACAACCATGTGGATTTATTTTCATCTGAGCCGGCAGAGTAACATCTCCGGTCTGAGTTATTAGCATATGTAGCACCGTTAGCCCAATGTGAACCTCAATGTAACCTCAGTTGTCTGTACAGTTTGCCACATAGATGGCAACAACTCAATGCAACAGTCAATAGCAATCCAGCTGGTATTGAAAACAAATATTTGCTTTGGAGCTAGCTCGATAGCCAGCCAGTGACCGATGATGGTGATGGATTGAACACATTTACAAACACGACTATAAGAAATAAGATGAAAATTAAGTGGTGAGCCACAATGAGCAGAAACGCCAGGTCAGCATCTGTTTTGGATCCCTCCGCTTCCTGTAGCTCTCGCCATTCCGCCAAACTGAGCTTCAGCCTTGTGCGGCACATCGCTCTCTTCCTGTACCTCACCTCCTCCGCCGTTGACCGTTTCTTAGGTCTTTTTGGTGGCTCAGCCATGATGAACACGTAATAAATAGCACGAACATGTACAGCTTGTTCTGATAGCTAGCCAGCCAGGGGCTGCTTTTCTCGATCGTACTTCCAATACCGGGACACAAGTACAGATCTTGCAAGGCTGGTTTTCCATCATGAGACAGCAGGGGGGTGCCCAAACAGGTCATTTTACCATCACAATGATTTATAAACTGTTTCAATAAGTTGAAATGCTGCATAGTTCTGCTTTAAATCATGGTGGTCAATGCTAAAAGTGAAAATGTTGACTTTATTGATCTAAAACTTTGTCTTCACTTCACAGAACTTCAGAGAATTCCGAAGTTTACAGGTACGGGAATTATTTCCTCTTGACCATATCCCTCAAAAATGTTCAGATTTGTTAATTAGTCTCATCTTGTGATTCACAGTGGACGTGAAGCTGGATCCAACCACCGCGCACCGACGCCTCATTCTTTCAGACGATGGGAAAGAAGTAACAGATGGAGGGGTCGACCAGGAGGTAGATGATTCCCCGGAGAGGTTTGATTTCTTTGCAAGCATCCTGGGGATCAACCAGTTGACTACTGGGAAGTCCTACTGGGAGGTGGAGGTCAGCAACAAGATGGGATGGGACCTGGGCGTGACAACCGGCGACGCAAACCGCAAGGGGAAACTTACGCTGAATCCAGACAATGGCTACTGGGTCACCGTGCATTATGAGGAGGAAAACTATGCAGCGATGACAGCACCGCCAGTTCGTCTTCCCCTGAAAAAGAAACCTCAGAAGGTGGGAGTGTTCGTGGACTACGAGGAAGGCCTCGTGTCCTTTTACAATGTCACGGCTCAATCTCACATCTTTTCGTTCACCGGCTGTTCATTCGGTGACGATCTCTTCCCGTATTTCAGTCCACACGCAAAAAAGGATGTAGATAACTCTGATCCATTGATTATTACTGCTGTGAAACATGGTGAGCGGGACATGGATATTTCCTGAAGAATCTGTGGTTCTCTATCATCTCAAGACTATCTCTCCACTCTGTTACATATTTCATATATACAAGATAGCCGGAGAGATAGTCTCTCTACTCGGAGAACCACGGTTACAACGTAACCATATGTTTTGGGGTCCCGATTTCTAGGCAGTTTAAAAGTTGTGTTTGGTAGATTGTGGAGGAGGGATCCTGACGTTTGAAGCTAAGTGGATTGGGAACAAATAATCACAAGTTGTAGAATATTTGAAAGAAATCTGGGTGGAAGTTTGCATAAAGAGTATTCAACAAGGTGTTCTGATATATACAAACAGGGCCTAAGGGAGTAACAATGCAGAAAAGGTACACGACTAGTTTAACTACTTTTCCCAGAATCATTACTATAGTGTACACTGTAAATAGAAACACAATCGCCAAAAACGGTACAGAACCGTGAGTTATTTTACATATAATTACTTATAATATATAATATAATACACATAAAATACATTAAATATCTGTATTTTTAAAAATATCTGTAGAATAACTAAAGTTATTTTCTAATATATATATATATATATATATATATATATGTATAAAGGTAGGTGGGGTTTCTTTTTTACAATCATACATTCAATTTAAAGTTTTATATAGAAATACAGTTAATTTTACATTCAGCAATATGTGAATTTTTCTTTTTCTTTTTTACATAGAATTAACTGAAATTTAATATTCAAGACCATTAAGCAATTGAATAATACTGTTAAAAAACAACAACAATGTCCCCTTATATAAATTTACAGATTTGATCTTACATTTTATGGTAAATTATTGTACGTAAGGTAATTTACTTGTTTTTTATGGCATTTGCACATACAAAACAACAAGAAAAATCCCTGTGAAAAAACACAGTAAAATTCTGTAATATATATTACAGTGTAGTTATACCCAAAATATGGAAACATTTTAATCAGCAAGACGTCTTTTGCATTAAGTGGCAGAGTTTTGCAGTGTTGTATTTAAATACAGCACAAATGATGAGTGCTAATGAGTGCTTTTGTTCATTATATTTCTTGCTGTAGCTCAGTTTTATCCAATAAGGGAAGCTTATCTTCACCAGCTGACTGTTACAAAGTAGCTGAAGCACAGTGAAGTGAAGCAGTGGTGACATTTCCTCTACAGAGTCCATTATTGAGTATATCAGAACACCTCAGAGTGCATTATTATTACTGCATTATTGCTCTTATTAACAACTTTATAATTGTATAAATTTTTTATGTTTTCTATTAAAATCTAATGTTTTCTTATTTTTTATTCTGCTGCCTTTATGAAGCACTTGTAACATGCTCAATAAATAATGATTATAATTGTTTTAATAGAATAAAAGAGAAGCTGTGCCTGGCCAACAGCTGTTATAAATGTCTTATGAATATATTCTTTTCATGGTTATGGTAAAAACTGCAACAATGAGCTTGAGTTGTGACTTGTGAGTCAAAAATGTGAAGTCTTAGAGTCACTGGAGGAAAAAACTAAATCTGTTGTCTAATGGGTCTTATTTCTTTTAAAATTTGAATTTACAATCCATGTGCAGAAATCTTTGGTATGATTCACATAACCTGTATTCATAACATGTATGTTTTCTACATAAAAAAAAATATCCTGTTTGTGGACAAATAAAAATTTTCAACTTAAACAACTCTGTTGATTTGCTTTATTAGAATCCCTTTGAACCACAGTAGAGACACTAAAATGTACTCACAATTTGTGTTTCCATTAATTAACTTCTCTGCACATTTTTAAGATTTGCATGAGAAAAGTTTGATGGAAACACCAAAATTTGGAGATTTTTTTTTTTAAATGCGCAGAAAATCTTTTACGCTCGCTTGAGGTGTTTTTTGTCTTTTGTCATGAATTATAAATTGTCCAATTGAATCCAGTTCCTGAAGATTTATCATTTTCTCTTGTGGGTGGCCAAAGTTATCTGATTATCATCCTCTTTTTCTGTTGTTATTTTCTTTCTACTGCTATTGTTTACTGACGGATTAGCCTACATCGATACATTACACTGCAATCTTCTGACAAAAGTACGTTAATGCAGCTTTGTTTATTTGCTCTAAACCAGTTGATGAAAACATCAATAATTCACATTTTCTTTAATGTGACATTTTAAAATTCGTTTCCACTTGAATGTAAACACGGCTACGGTCACAGTAGAGTTAAAACACATAACCTTCTTTATTTATTTTTCTATTTATTTTTTTTAAATTGATTTTTATTATTATCTTGTACAACATGACATCAAATATATGTAGCCCTCATCACATATATACGTCTTTTCCTGTCATAAAACTAAATGTCAAGTTAAGTCAAGTTTATTTATATCGCACATTTCATACGACAGGCGAAGACTCAATGTGCTTCAATAAATGAAAAACAAAACAAACAAAAGAAAATAGGCAAATATATATGACAAAAGAAACAAAAATACAATTATAAAAGCCTACAGTATAAGATTAGATAACATGAAATAAGTTATTACAAAACATTAAAAATAACAAACATTCATGATGCAAATTTATTACAGTTAAAATGTATTACAATTTAAATAAAAGGGAAATAAAAGCCTAATTAAAAGCTTATGAAAAATGTGATGTTGCAGGTGCTGGTAAAGTTTTTATTTGGACCCCAGCGCAGTGACACAAAGGGTTTTTTTCCAAAGGTAAACACAACCAACAATGTTGAGATCAAGCATTGAGAGCAGCAGGCAGGCTGGCACGAAAGGGAATTCACAAAACACGAGGGGAGGAGCACTCGGGAGAGCTCAAACACGAAGAAAAAACCTCCACTAGAGATAGTTCAGAAATTGCTTTGTTACAGTTGCTGCTGAATAAGAATAGAATAGAACGTAATTCTGTAATACAATAAAGGTAAAAATGTTACACTTAATATATAACATTATAAATACAAGTGCAGATATAATAAGCAGCATACAACTGGAGGACACAGATATGTAATCTGATATATATGTATCATAAAGTCAGGGAGAGTCAGGTGTGTTGTACCTGCCACAGGAGGAAACCAGCTGATGGGAGCAGGTGTGTCATGAGCAGCCACAGGAGAAGAGGAGCCACACCCCCTGCCACACACACACACACACACACACACACACACACACACACACACACCTTTCTGCTCTCCCACTCCGCCGCCTGTAGCTCGTCTACTTATATTGTTGCAGGTTTACAGAAAAGCACACACACATGCACACGTTCACACAAACACACACACATACAGACACACACACACACACACATGCACACATACATGCAAACACACAGACACTGGCACAAACAGACACACACACACACACACACACACACACACATACATAGGCATGCTCACATGGACAAATGCACGCACACACATGCACATATGCACACACACACACACACACACACACACACACACACACTGGCACAAACAAATACACACACACATACACACACACACACACACAAACACGCCCGCACACACACACACACACACACACACACACACACACACACACACACACAAACACGCCCGCACACACACATGCACTGCAGGTGAAACTGAGACATATCAGGGAAAGGAAGCAAACACAAAAACACAACCAACACACTGAAGCGTCACATGCGGCTCATTATAAAACTCTCTCTTCCTTGGCTGCCTGTTTGTTATAAAGGTGAAGCAGAAAGTTAACTCAGCGGTGGAGAGTAACTTAGTATATTTTCTGTACTTGTACTTAGTTGGGGTACTGTTGAGTATTTCCTTGGTACTTCAACACACCTCAAAGGGGAATACTGCGCTTTTTAAAAAATAACGAATTACTCAATTAAATCAGCTGAGATTTATTGTTCCTGATTAAGACACAAATTAATGCATCATTAGTTATAATTCATGTTTGTTTGTTCTGGAAATTAGCCATTCTCCATAATTTAGTGTGTATATATATATAAATATATATACATATATATAGGGAAAATACAAAAAAGAGAAAAAATATGTTCCACTACAAATAGTAAAGACACTGCAGCTGAACAGGGTAAAATTTTTAATCAAAAAAACGATGAAATGTGCCCAGCTGACTACTTAATAATAATAATAATAGTAATAATAATAATAATAATGATTATAATAATAAAATAACAATAACAACAATAATACTTATATATTAATAATAATAAACAGCAACAATATTAATAATTATATTATAATAACAACAGTAATAACAATAAAAATTACTACAAAAAAATCAACAATAATAGCAATAACAACAACAATCACAAGAACAACAAATATAGTAATAGTAATATTGAAAATACTAATATCATCAAAACAACAACAACAACAACAATTCTAACAGCAAAAACAACAATAGTAATAATATTATTTATAATTGTATAAATAATAGTATAATAACAATAATGTCAATCATATTTATCATAACAAAATAATATTAATAATAATGATAATATAATAATATAAATAATAATTAAATAATTAAAACAGCAACAATAATAATAATAATAACCAAAATAGCAACACATACACTATTACTACTACAAATAATAATAATAATAATAATAATAATAATAATAGCACTAAAAGAATAATAAAAGTAATAATATTATTCATAATTGTATTAATAAGACAATAATTTCAATCATATTTATCATGACAACAATAATATTAATAGTAATAATGATAATATTATAAAAATAACAATATAAATAATAATAAAATAACTAAAACAGCAACAACAACAACAACAACAACAACAACAACAAGTATAATAATGAAATATATAAATAATAATAATAATAATAATAATAATAATAATAGCACTAAAAACAATAATACAATAAATACTACTAATAATAGTTTTCCAAAAATAAATATGTTTAAATATGCAAATTAGGCTTTTCGGCGAATTTAGGAGAAATGTAACAGATATAATAAGGGCAGGGGGGAAGAAAAACAACCAAAAAACCATGCATGTGTATTTTGGATGATTTCTTTTTTACTAGTCTGAAAATAGCCCAAAACCTCAAAATCGACCACTGTATAAATGGTTGTTTTTTTTAAAAACACACAAAACATGATATTTCCCTGCGGTGTCTCTTGTGTTAAATGATGCTTTTTAATGACAGTTCAGCTCAATAACAGGAAACTGTGTTTTGCAAGTCGCGCGTGGGCCGTTTAAAGGAAAGCTTCAGGATCTTTTTGCCTGAAACGAAAGTGAAACTTTGGAGGATCGACAGGCAGAGACGGACAGGTACACACACACTCACACACATACACACACACGGGACAGAGAGGAGCGGAGCGGTCACACAGCGCCAGGTAAGCTGCTACTGCTCTTCATTATTTGTTAACATTTTTAAATTATTGTCATGTTAATGCAACAAAACACAAAACTTCACAGGAATGCAAACGTGCAAACGTGTCAGTTAAAGTATTGAATCATATTGAAAAAAATCGATTTGTTAATGCGTTTGAAATAAATGATTGACTTTACTTGAGGTGCGTTTGAAAGTTATAAGAGGCGATTAAATGTTATCATTTTTAAGACATATGTGCATTAAAAGAGCGATTTTAGCAGCGTGAGCCGTGAAGACTGCAGGTTATGTAACACTAGTGATAAGTAGAGTGAAGAGCAGAGACATTAAAACAAGCAGAGCTGCAGCCAACAGTGACGTAGATTATATTTGCATAATGGGCTGGTCATTCATTCATTGTTTTTTTTTTATGGTCTTGTTCTACAGCAGAAGAACAACTACTAACACAATTGTATTTTTTTTTAAATAATTAAAATAAAGAAAATATTTATTAACAATACTACTAATAATATGATAATACTACAATAATAATAATAATAATAAATATATTTTTTAAAATATTAAATTATTATTTATGTCATTGTTATACTATGCAACTCTATTACATGTTTTTGTATTTTGAATCAATATTCATATATGCCATGTGTTATAAAAACACACATTCATATTTATATATTGAAATGTTTATAAATATAAATAAATATATAAACACACACACACACACACACACACACACACACATAAAATTAAAAAAAACAATAAACATATGTATATAGATAAATATATTTTAAAATATTTATATATATATATATATATATATATTTACATATACAACCACATATTTATATATGTGTGTGTATATATATATATATATATTGTTTTTCTTGATTACATATAATTCTTGATTGAAAAATAATACATATTTATTAATAATTTCTATGTATCTGTAACCTATGTCTCTGCTCTTCTTCTTCTTCTGTAATGCTGCATTTCCTTTCACTTAAGTTTGATCTCATATATCATTTTATTTTGACAATTACTCCTTTAGTTAAAGTTGATTTAATCCCATTCTAAGAATACCTTTTAACAGTAACAATGTTGTCTTTGCAGTTATTAGTATTGACACCGAGTAAAATGTAATTTATTTATTGTTTTTTTTTTCATTTCCTGGTTGTGTCTGGCTGTGTGTAATATTCAGCAGGATGTATTAGTTGAGAGTGTAAACTATACTCTATAGTACCACTAGAGGGCGACTGATCTCTGTCCTGCACATCCAGTTTAACCAGTAAAGCAGTAAAACAAAATGAAAACCTTTAAATTAGGTTTTAATTTCTCACTGGAAAATTAAGCTTTGAAACAGGTGTCAAAGTATATTCAGTCTCAATTTCTTCTTTTTAACTTTTTTTTAAAAGGACAAAAATGATCTGCTTAAAATATGACAATATTTTTTCTGCAACAATAACAATAATCTTTTTGCCACAAAAGAAAGAAAACAACATTGGTCACTTGTAAAAAGAAACATCATGTCACAAAAGTTTAACCCTCTGTATCCCAACAAGCAGTTTCAGGGCGTTGTTTTGTTGTTGTTGTTTTTTTTTTGCTCTTTTGACACATTATACTCAATGTGGCCTTATATTTCACTGCAACATAAATTATTATTTTTTTAAATTGAATAAAATGGAATTTAAATATACTTTTCCAAGTGCCCACAAGTGTCATGAATAATAGAAAAAAATGGGTCACCACATGTTAAACATCTTGGACTATTTATATTTTTCCAGCCTCTCCTGTCCTCTCCTCTCAGCTCTGTGTAAACAGATCTTCAGTGAACATTTGTCACGTGACTGTTGGTCTCAGCAGAATCAATCATGGCTTCACAGTGTCAGAATTTAATGTTTTTAACAGGATCTAGTTATTACAAACGCTTTATTGTTAATTACATTATTAATGAGGCATGTAGAATTGACAGAAATATCAACATTTTAAGCTTTGTCTTTGTCTTTAGTTTTTCTAACTTTCATTACCTGTGATCTGCTCAAGGAACCATTGTTGTGAAAGTTCAAATTTTAACAATTTTGTCTTTTTTTTTTACAGGCTTTTTTTTTTACAGTCCCTCCGCTGATACTCAACACATCAGACATGAGCTACCAGGTTTGCCACTGTGGTTGGTCAAAAGTTACGACCTACCAGGGTCTGAGAACGCACCAGGGGAAGAAGGGATGCACTCCGAAGGGCATGAGTATCCCTGAGGGCGAACAATTCAGATTTGACACTTACCTTCCTAAATTCACCTACGTGGGACCTCCAATCAAAGTGGAAGACCCTTTGCTGACTTTTATCAGCCCTGTTCTCAATTCTGGTGAGTGGTTCATCCATATGTGCTACTGTATGTTTATCACTGATGCATTTACTTCAAAACTTCAGTAAAATGACTGTAATTTAATACAATTTTGATGTACTTTACTTGAGTATTTCCATATTATGCACTGTAAAAAATGTAGATTTTATGGTGAAAAACTGCTAAACCATGATAGTAAAAGACGTAAAATGATGAATGGGTTAATTCAGTTTCAGTAACAATGAAACCGTAAATGTATATATCAGCCAAAACTGTATTTTTTACAGTTAAAGAACAAACAAAAAACATTACTCCACTGTAAAATACTCTGGCACCGTGTTTGTGACAAAAATATACTGTAATATATATATACAAGCCATCATTTTTGCATATTTTTTTTTTGTAAAAATACTTTTTCTTACTGTTAAATGTACAAACACCATATTTCATATTTATAACAGAAATATACTGTAATATTTAATGGTAAAATCTTTAATTTATGCAGCATTTATTAAGTATTTTCTTGTCAATTATATGGCAGAACAGCGTTTCTTTTGATGGATTTTTTTTTTTTTTTTACGGTAAAATATGGAATAAAATGGCAATCTTAAACGTGAAATCAACAGTGCTAATATCATTTTACCGTAATATTAGAAAAAGTTGCACCTTATTTTTTACGGTAAAGTTCTGACAACCACAGCTGATGTTTTTTTACTGTAAAAACAACAGGGTTTTTTTTTTTTTTACACAGTGTGCTACTTTATACTACACCACACCTCAGGGGAAAATATTATACTTTTTGTAACTAATTTCTTTGCTATTTCTGATTATTAATGCAAAATATAAATTCACTCATAGATTGTGATATATATTGTCATTGATTAAGCGAATCGGCAGTACAAATTATATCTAAAATTCGCTCCTTCTGTACCTGCTGCAACACATTAATGCTAGTTATAAGCATTGTTTTTGTTTTGTTCTTTTGGAAAAGAGTCATTCTGCATAATGACTACTTGTCATACACATAATTTTGAATCCAGGACCTTTAATTTAAGCTTAAAAGTATTTTTACACTGTGGGATAAAGTACAAGATTACTTAAAAATCCAAAATTCTATAACCATCACTGAAAGTTACTCATGAACTTTATACATATTATAGTTTGTATTTTCTTGTTTTCAGACACCTGGGGAAATTACAGGGATGCAAATCAAAAGGACCACAAACAAATTACCTGGGCTGCTCCGGTAATGAACGAGGTAAATGCAAACACAAATAAAAATGATATGCTAAACATGTTATGTTTTGTGCTTATGTTGTCAAGAAATATGTATGGATGATATGATGATAAGCTACACTGTAAAAAAAAAAGTTATTTTCCAGACATTTACAGGGTTTTTGTGCAAATGCCAATTAATGACATTGACAGTGAAAAATATAAACTATAAAATGTAAGTTACATTTCAATATTAAATTATTCAATTACAGTGAATTCTATGTAAAGGATTTAAAAAAAATACAAACCATATTGCTGAATGGAAAATAAAGGAACTTTTGTTTTTACAGTAAAACTATTTTTAAAGAAATAATCTCTAAAATAACATACTTAACTTTACTGTTATTTGATGGGAAGTGTTTTAACTTTTAATGTATTTACAGTGTAGAAGCACAGAGTTAAATTTTATCTTTCACCTCTCTCTGACAGAACGAACCTGTGTCATCAAATCACAACACCCTGACGAATGCAGAAGAAGAAGTTTTATTCCAAATGGTCAAATCAAGTATGAATTATAATAGTACTTTATTCATCACTAAAGTAAACAAAACAGCTTCTTCTTTTTTAACAGTGACCTGTTCTGTTTCCCTACAGTGATGGGAACTCAGCAGTCTTCTCTGCAAACGGCCACAAACTCAAACAAAACCCAACGAGCACTGGATTTCCCCGGTGGTGCACAGGTACGCCAGACTTCTGTAAAAACAATGATATATTCAGTGATTGGGAAAAGTAAAATCAAATCTTCCTCTACTTTCTCTGACAGGCCTCGGGGATGCCACAGATCTTCGGCCCCCAATCAAACCCTGCACCAACAGAGACAAACAGATCATGTATGCTCTATAACTGTAATTCATACAGAACAGGTATAACATATAGGGATAATTCAAAGCAGTTTTATTTGTTGGTGACCATTTTTTTTCTCTACAGTGTTTCAAACTCCCCAACACAACAGCACACATCAGACAGCCACCAACGTTCGTCCAATGCTTGATTTGTCCACCAGTGTGCAGCAGGTACAGCGTCTTCTTTATGTATAGATGCATTTGTATATAACTAGATATTTTAGACTGTACTTTCCCCCTAAAAAAGTAGTATAGTTTGTCGGTGCAAGACTCTTATAATGAACCATATTTAACTTCATTGGGCTGAAATCTTTAGTGGGTGGAGTACTATGAAGGCAGCAAAGAAGGAAGTCACTTGATGTCTTATAAAGAGTGACAAAGTCCACTTAAGGGTCAAACAAACATATTACTTGGTTATTTAAACCCAAAACAAGAAAGATCTGTTCTCCGACCTAACCAAGTAGTACTGGTTCAGAAAATTATGCCTGGGTTTAAAACTGTTTCACAACATTAAATAGAATGGTAATACGTTTTGGGAGTCATTGACAAACCACTTATTGTGTTTTAGGTGGTGCACAGGTACGCCAGACTTCTGTAAAAACAGTGATATATTCAGTAATTGGGAAAACATGAAATAAAATCTTCCTCTACTTTCTCTGACAGGCCTCGGGGATGCCACAGATCTTCGGCCCCCAATCGAACCCTGCACCAACAGAGACAAACAGATCATGTATGCTCTATAACTGTAATTCATACAGAAAAGGTATAACATATTGGGATTATTCAAAGCAGCTTTATTTGTTGGTGACCATTTTTTCTCTACAGTGTTTCAAACTCCCCAACACAACAGCACACATCAGACAGCCACCAACGTTCGTCCAGCGCTTGATTTGTCCACCAGTGTGCAGCAGGTACAGTGTCTTCTTTAAGTACAGATGCATTTGATATAACTTGATCTTTTAGACTGTGTACCCCCCCCCCAAAAAAAAAAAAAAAGTTGTATAGTTTGTCGGTGCAAGGCTCTTATAATGGATCATATTTAACTTCATTGGGCCGGAATCTTTAGTGGCTGGAGTACTATGAAGGTAGCAAAGAAGGAAGTCACTTGGCGTCTTATAAAGAGTGACAAAGTTCACGTAAGGGTCAAACAAACTGGACTTTTACTCAGGAGGCCACTGCTTGTGTTCTGTATGAAACCAAAAGTCAATATTGACTTATTTTAACCTATGTATGAAGGTTAAGTTAGGTAAAAAATTGAAATAAAAAACATATTACTTGGTTATTTAAACCCAAAACAGGAAAGACCTAACCAAGTAGTTCTAGTTCAGAAAATTATCCCTGGGTTTAAAACTGTTTCACAACATTAAAAAGAATGCTCTTACGTTTTGGGAGTCATTGGCAAACCACTTATTCTGATTTAGGTGGTGCACAGGTACGCCAGACTTCTGTAAAAACAGTGATATATTCAGTAATTGGAAAAAAAGTGAAATAAAATCTCCCTCTCTTTTCTCTGACAGGCCTCGGGGATGCCACAGATCTTTGGTGTCCAAACGAACCCTGCACCCAAAGTCACGGTGCCGGAGACAAACCGATCATGTATGCTCTAGAACTGTAATTCATACAGAACAGGTATAACATATCAGGATTATTCAAAGCAGCTTTTTTTGTTGGTGACCATTTTTTTTTCTCTCTACAGTGTTCACTCCCCAACACAACAACACACATCAGACAGCCCCCAACGTTCGTCCAGCGCTTGATTTGTCCACCAGTGTGCAGCAGGTACAGCATCTTCTTTAAGTACAGATGCATTTGTATATGACTAGATTTTTTAAAAACTATACACCCCGCAGAAAAACAAAAGCTGTATAGTTTGTCGGTATAAGGCTCTTATTAAGACCGATATTTATGTTTGATAGGCTGAAATCTTTAGTGGCTGGAGTAATATGAAGGTAGCAATTATACGTCATTTGACGGCGTATAAAGAGTGACAAAGTCCACGTAAGGGTCAAACAAACAGGACTTTCACCCAGGAGGCCACTGCTTGTGTTCTGTGTGAAACCAAAAACCAACATGGAGTTATTTTAATTTACATATGTAGGCTAAGTTTTGTAAAAAGCAAACAAAAAAAACCCCCAACAACAACACATTTAAACAGGTCCAGCAGCTTCACAACTTGTTTAAATGTCCCGCTAGAAAGCAAATCCAGTTTAAGTCTTAATTTTTTAGACTGCCCCCTCCAAAAGAAAAATAGGTGTATGGGATGTCTGTGTAAGCCTCTTATAAGACCCATATTTATGTCTGTTAGGCCAAAATCTTCCATAGAAAGAAGTCAGGTGATTAGGTATAAAGAGTAACAAAGTCCATGTAAGGCTGTTTGCTGCTTGTCTCCTGTGTGAAATCAACAGCCAAGGTTGACTTATTTTAATCTACGTATTAAGGTTCACTTATGTGAAAAAAAACCCCAACAACATATTAATTGGTTATTTAAACTCAAACCAAAATAGAACTGTCATACGTTTTGGGAATCATTTGCAAACCACATATTGTGTTTTAGGTGGTGCACAGGTGCGCCAGACTTCTGTAAAAACAGTTATATATAC
Organism: Centropristis striata; assembly: GCF_030273125.1. Lineage (NCBI taxonomy): Eukaryota > Metazoa > Chordata > Actinopteri > Perciformes > Serranidae > Centropristis > Centropristis striata. Next base: position 11,771,783 of record NC_081533.1, read on the forward strand.
AGCAATTTGAAAAAAAGTGAAAAAAAATCTTCCTCTCTTTTCTCTGACAGGCCGCGGTGATGCCGGTTTCACAGATCTTCGGCCCCCAAATGAACCCTGCACCAACAGAGACAAACAGATCATGTATGCTCTATAACTGTAATTCATAGAGAACAGGTATAACATATAGGGATAATTCAAAGCAGCTTTATTTGCTGGTGACCATTTTTTCTCTACAGTGTTTCAAACTCTCCAACACAACAACACACATCAGACAGCAGCCAACGCTCGTCCAGCGCTTGATTTGTCCACCAGTGTGCAGCAGGTACAGCATCTTCTTCTTTAAGTACGGATGCATTTGTATATAACTTCACTTTTTAGACTGTACTTCACCCAAAAAACAAAAGTTGTATAGTTTTTTTGGTGCAAGGCTCTTATATTGACCCATATTTAACTTCATTGGGCTGAAATCTTTAGTGGCTGGAGTACTATGAAGGTGGCAAAGAAGAAAGTGAGATGACATAGTATAAAGCAGACCTGGGCATTTGGTGGCCCGCGGGCCACATCCGGCCCGTTGGCTGTCCTTGTCTGGCCCGCGTGAGGTTACCCAGAAATTAGAAATCAATACAACCGCAGTGCTTTTATTTTGAAGGCGATTTACGTATATCTGAGTTACCTAGGTATCTTGTCAAAAACACGTACTGCTTTTTGCATAGTTAATAAATTACTGGTTTACTGCATAACATACATGCTCTATATTGTTTTTGTGGTTTGAATGTATGTTTAGTAGCATTCCTGGCTGAATGACGGTCGACTCTTTAACTGATAGTTCACAAGATTTATTTAAAATCGTTTCTCCATGAAAATAAAAATAAGACATTCCTTGGTCACCTTGTGAATCCACCGTAAGAGCAATAACAAACATTAGCATTAGCACTTGAGCAAACAAGCACTTTTACTATAGTTAAGACAACAAATATAGCCACTAATATATATGACAGAAGAAAATAAACTTTAACAAACCTTGTCCCTGTCAGCCAGCCACTATAGAAGCCTTTTTGATATTTTATATCAACTTTATATGAATTATGACGCACTCGTTATTATTTACCGTTAGTTTTTCATTTTACCGTTCCACCTGTTACTTCCTGTCACTACCTTTAAAAATTAAAGCACCAGTTTCACACTGGACGGCACCTTTTCAAAATAAAAGCATGACAACATTGTAAAACACTTAGAAAAAAAAAAAAAAGCTATATAATACAAAAACACCAATAGGAATCTTGCTAAAGGTGATTTACAGTTGTGTTTAAAATAAATGGAAAAGTGATATAGTGATTGGAGTATTTACTACTTTTTTCTGCTATATTTGATTTACTCCACATTAACAGTCTTATCATAACATGTATTCTTACCAGTAGCAGGTCAAAACCAGATAATTTACTGTATTTTATAAAGCGATTAATTTAATATTTAACAGAATTTAGTTCAGAGTTTTGGTCCGGCCCCCGCAACCTTCGTGGTATTGGTCATGTGGCCCCTTGGGAAAATTAATTGCCCACCCCTGGTATAAAGAGTGACAAAGTCCATGTGAGGGTCAAACTTTCACCCAGGAGGTCACTTCTTGTAACCTTTTTGAAACCAAATGCTTATTTTAATCTACATATGTAGGCTAAGTTTTGTAAAAAAAACCCAACAACAACAACAACATATTTCTAGGTACAGCAGCTTCTCAAGTTGTTTAAATGTCCCGCTGGAAAGCAAATACAGTTTCAGTCTGTAATTTCCTTTTCAGTACAGATGTGTTTATGTAAAACTTTAAAACAACGGTTGTATGGGTTGTCTATGCAAGCATATTTATGTTTGTTGGTTCGAAATCTTCCAAAGAAAGAAGTCAGGTGACATGGTATAAAGAGTGACAAAGTCCATGCAAGGCTGCTTCTTGTGTCCTGTGTGAAATCAACGGCCAAGGTTGACTTATTTTAATCTATGTTTGCAGGTTAAGTTAGGTAAAAAAACTAAAAAAAACCCATATGACTGGGTTATTTAAACCCAAAACAAGATTTCTTCTTCAACAGAACCAAGTAGCTCTGGTACAAAAGGCTATCCTTGGGTCTAAAACGGCGACCGTTTCACAACGTTAAATAGAACAGTCATACATTTTGGAAGTCAATGAAAAGCCACTTTTTCTGTTTTAGGTGGTGCACAGGTATGTAAGACTAATGTAAACAGTGATGTATTCAGTGTTTGAAAAAAAGTAAAATAAAATCTTCCTCTATTTTCTCTGACAGGCCTCGGTGTTGCCGTTGTCACAGATCTCCGGCCCCCAATCAAACCCTGCACCAACAGAGCCAAACAGATCACGTATGCTCTATAACTGTAATTCATACAGAACAGGTATAACATATCAGGATAATTCAAAGCAGCTTTATTTGTTGGTGACCATTTTTTTCTCTCTACAGTGTTTCAAACTCTCCAACACAACAACACACATCAGACAGCCACTAACGCTCATCCAGCGCTTGGTTTCTCCCCCAGTGTGCAGCAGGTACAGTATCTTCTCAACTTGATTAACCCTTAATAGGGCACTCATTGAAATACTTGCAAATTCCAAATTTCAACTCCAGAGAATATTGGAGGATATTACATACTGCCAGAATGTGTAAAAGAAACATACGGACCCGGGGGAGGGGGGTAATATTTTGAGAAAAAGTTTGAGATTAAAGTGGTGAATCTGTGAGAAAAAAGTTGCTTTTTTCCCCCCAATATTTCTTGTAAATCTGTGACTTTTTTTCGAGCAGATTTGCCACTTTAAATCTCGTAAATCTGTCACTTTTTTCTTGTAGATTTGCCACTTTAAATCTCGTAAATCTGCCACTTTTTTCTTGTAGATTTGCCACTTTAAATCTCGTAAATCTGCCACTTTTTTTCTTGTAGATTTGCCACTTTAAATCTCATAAATCTGCCACTTTTTTTTTTGGTAGATTTGCCACTTTAATCTAGTAAATCTGCCACTTTTTTCTCGAAATATTACCTCAACTCTGTTTGTAAAACTGTTTTCTTGCTTGATTTTTCATTTTTACATTGGAAGTCAAGGTCAATAAAGTTATTATTATATTATTATCATACTGATTGGTCAGATGTCATGGTGTCACCGTCTGTGATGTAGCCTGATCTTTGCTGATTAGCTGGAAGAAATCCATGTGGTTCTACGACCAAACAGAGAGACATGGGGACCTCATTTAGATATCCACTGAAGTTACCAAATATAGTTCTTGGCCCGATAAAGGGTTAAATGTCCCGCTGGAAATCAAATGCAATTTATTTCCCTTAATTTTTTAGACTGTCCTCAACAAAAAAAGGTGTCTGTGCAAAGCTGTTATTACGATTGATATTTAGATTTGATAGGCTGAAATCATTAGGGACTGTAGTAATTATGGCAGTGGCAAATGAGGAAGTCATTAGACGTAGTATAAAGACTGACAAAGTCCATGTAAGGGTTAAACAGACAGGAATTTCACCCAGGAGGCCACTGCTTGTGTCCTGGGTGAAACCAAAAGTCAACGGTGACTTATTTTAACTTACGATTGTAGGTTAAGTTATATTAAAAAAACAGCAACATATTACTGGGTTATTTAAACAGGCACAGTAGATTCTCAACTTGTTGAAATGTCCAGCTGCAAAGCAAATCCAGTTTGAATCTGTGATTCCCTTTTCAGTACAGATGCATTTATATTTATATTCATTTTTTTAGACTGTTCTCACACCAAAAACATGTGTAAATGTTGTCTATGCAAGCCTCTTATTGGGCCAAAATCATCCAGAGTAGGAAGTCAGGTGACATGGTATAAAGAGTGACAAAGTCCATGTAAGGCTTCTGCTTGTGTCCTGTGTGAAAACAACAGACAAGGTTGACTTAGTTTTATCTACGTATGAAGGCTAAGTTACGTGACCCCCCACCCAAACCAAGATCTTTTCTTTTACATAGAACAGTAAAACATTTTGGGAGTCAAACCACTTATTCTGTTTTAGGTGGTATATATATTATATACTGATATATTCAGTAATTGGGAAAACGTGAAATAAAATCTTCCTCTATTTTCTCTGACAGGCCTCGGTGATGCCGGTTTCACAGATCTTCGGCCCCCAATCAAACCCTGCACCAACAGAGACAAACAGTCCATGTATGCTCTATAACTGTAATTCATACAGAAAAGGTATAACATATTGGGATTATTCAAAGCAGCTTTATTTGTTGGTGACCATTTTTTTTCTGTATAGTGTTTGAGACTCCCCAACGCAACAGCACACATCAGACAGCCACCAACGCTTGTCGAAAGCTTGATTTCTCCACCAGTGTGCAGCAGGTAGAGCATCTTCTTGTTTAAATGTCCCGCTGGAAAGCAAATCCAGTATCAGTCTGTGATTCCCTTTTTCAGTACAGGTGTGTTTATATAGAACTTAATTTTTTAGACTGCCCCCTACAAAAGGAAAATAGGTGTATAGGTTGTATGTGCAAGCCTTTTATTAAGGACGATATTTATGTTTGTTAGGCTGAAATCTTCCAAAGAAGGAAGTCAGGTTACATGGTATAAAGAGTGACAAAGTCCACGTAAGGCTGCTGCTTGTGTGAAATCAACAGCTAGTTATGGGGGGAAAAAACATATTTCTTGGTTATTTAAACCTAAACCAAGATCTTTTCTTCAACCTAACCAAGTAGTTCTGTTTCAAAAAGCTATCCCTGGGTTTAAAACTGCAACAAGTCATACAACAGTTTTATGTTTTGGGAGTCATTGACGAACCACTTACTCTGTTTTAGGTATGAGGACGTGTTGTCATTTTTACCTGTTGATAGATATGTATAAAAGAATTTGTCCAAACCATGCACAACTGAATTCAGACTGAGAAGTTGTCATGACTGCTTTCATCCTTTAGATGGGGCAGCTGGTCCTGGATGTTCCAACAACCACAGCTCAGGAAGCTGCAGTCCAGCAAAAGGAGAGAGAGAAGGAGAGGGAGAAGGAGAGGGAGCAGGAGAAAGAGAATGAAAGGAAGAAAGAGCGGGAGGCTCAAAAACAACAAAAGGTACTACAATCTTTATTAACAGTTTGTTGTTTTTAGCCACAACTAGCCATTTATAACAGAATTGGTGCCAAATGTAACTATTTCTGATCACTTATGAATTGATAAAAATGGTTGTTTACATAATTTACGTTGTTTGCGTAACTTAGGTTTTTTATGTAACTTCCGTAGCTCACATCACCATCTTCACTTCTTCACTTCCGGCATTTATAAACAATTATTTTCTTTAGCAGTCATTTATAACCTCTTTTTAACGACTAAACAGGATTTCTTGGGCCTAAAAACCTAGGTCATTGGTTTAGTAGCAAAAATTGACCGAAACAGCAGCTTTTTTTTTAACAACCCCGAACCATACGAGTATGTACAATGACGTGTGTGCTATTTTTTAGAACGCTCCGTGGTACCGTGAGCTGCAAAATGCTCATTTTGACAAACGCTATGGGTTGTAATGTTTGGTTATAGACAAATGGTAAATGGACCTGCACTTATATATCGCTTTTCTAGTCGCTTTGCGACCACTCAAAGCGCTTTCCACTACAGACTGCGCTCATTCACCCATTCACACACACATTCATACTGGTGGCAGAGGCTACCCTAAACGGTCCCACCTGCCATCATTGGGAATTCATTCACACACCGATGAAAGCAGCATCGGGAGCAATTTGGGGTTCACCTTGCTCAAGGATACTTCGACATGTAGGCTGCCATGGTCAGTGATCGAACCACCAGCCCTCCGATCAGTGGACGACTGCTCTACCAACTCAGCCACAGCCGCCCCTATTCTGTCATTTAGGCTGAAGATCTTAATAGGTGTAAATAAGATTGATGAAAATAACAGATTTATGCTGCATGTTTTTTTCCCCAAACTGCATGGGATCGGCATAAATTAGGCATGTCTAAAAGGGGAGACTTGTGGGTAGCCATTGAGCCCATTTTCATTCAGATATAGAGGTTGAGGTCAAGGGGAAAATTGCTATGTTTTTCCTTTTGCAAAATTTTGACAAATAAGATTTCATGACATGGTTTGCACTAACTATATATATATATAATATATATATATAACTAAGGTTGTATAGTTTCATATCTTTACTGTGGCGTTAAAACGTAGCCCACTTAAGCCCCGCCCCCATCAGAAGGGAAAACAATCCATCTCTCTCCATTGAATGAAGGAGCCTCTTGATAAATACGTCTGTTACCAACCATCAGAAAAAATATCTTAAAGATGCTGTGTGGTGAAATGCACTACCAACACGGTAAAGAACCCATAACTTAGTTTTTAAAATCTGACAAACTTTTAAGAGGAAAAAAGAGGATACAGATGTATACAGACATCAGCAGTTATTGAAAAAAAATCAGTGCTGTTATTATACTTGTGTGTGTGCTTGCTAATATAATACTTTTGTCATCATTCAAGGCGAGGCAAGACATGATGAAGGCCGATTTACAGCAGAAAATACAGATGAGAGAAAAAAAGATGTCTGAAGTAACATCCTCGGTGAAGGCCTGCAAGGTGAGCCGCAGCTGATTTTTCCCTTTTGTTGTGATAAATATTTCCTTAACACCCTCGTTGTCCGTTATTCTGTTCAGGGCAGCTTGGATGCTGAATGGCTGGAGATCAACAACGTGTTCTCAGAGGTGATGAGAGTCGTGGCGGACGCTCGGCAGAAAGCCCTTCAGCCTCTGGAGGACAGGTCCGCCACGTACCTCAGATTATAAAACTGATTTTATGACATCAGCATCACAGTTAGTTCAATTAACTGCCTGATGTTACTTTGTCTTTTTTTAGGAGGCAGACAGTGAAGAGAGAAGGACAAAATTTGGTCCAGAAGCTACAAAAGGAAGTTGACAAACTCAAAAAGACCATTGACGAGTTGGACAAAAATCCAGCCTTGCAGGTGAGATATCCAAGATTTTTAACATAATGCTTCTTCTCTGTCAGTATGTGAGTAAACAATCTAGAGGAAGCTAAACCAAGTTTTGTGCCTGACAAATCTATGCATATTTCAATTTGTTTTTAAGTACTCTGAACCCTAACAAGCTATTCAGAGCGTTTTTTTGTTGTTGCTCTTTTTACATTTTACTCATTGTAGCCATGTATTTCACTGCAATATGTAAACTATATATAAAATATAAAAGTCAGCAGAATCATGGCTAGAAGTGGGAACAACTCAAAAATGTCTTTTGTGCAGAATAACACAGTCATAATGACATAAATCATAGAAAAGAAAGAGACGCAAGTTAAATTTCTCTGATAATTTTTATTTTTTTAAATTGAAATTAAATGTTTTTTATACATAAAACACTTTTCCAAGTGGCCAGAAGTGTCATATATATTGGTGGAAAAAATTGTGTCTCCACATGTTATACATATTGAACTATCAGCATTTTTACAGCCTCTCCTGTCCTCTCCTCTCAGCTCTGTGTAAACAGATTTTCAGTGAATATTTGTCACGTGACCGTTCGTCTCATCAGACTCAATCATGGCTTCACAGTGTCTCTGAGGAGCAGAATTTAATGTTTTTAACAGGATCTAGTTATTACAAATTTTTGGCAACGTTTTAAATTAGACTTGTAAAATTAAGAGATTTTGACAGAAATATCACAATTTTAAGCTTCTTTTTTTTGTTCCTCTTTCTAACAGAAACTTTCGTAAGCTACGATCTGACCTATGAGGTTCAAATTCCAACGACAATGCCCATTTTACAGTTTCTTTCTTTGATATATAGTATATCTTTGGCAATCCTTTAAAGAAAACATACATTTGGGGTTCAGAGGGTGAAATTGTATTATACTGACTATGTAACATTTCTCATTCCCTCCCTCCCTCCCTCCCTCCCTCCCTCCCACAAACACACACACACACACACACACAGGTTTGCCCTCCAACAGGCTTGAATGAATCCAGAGATTGGAAAAATGTCACTGTCGACACTTCACTGTCCTTCGGTACACTGAGAACTACAACATCAACCATGATACAACAAATTCACCAGAAACTGCAAAAACTCTCCTCTGTTGGTGAGTACCACACCTGAGGTCATACTGGTCTGCACTTAATTTAATCAAGCGCTTTATTTAATTCTTAGCGACTTGTTTTAATATTGTTTATTTTCCACAGAACTCAAGAGGATTCCCACATTTGCAGGTGTGTGATTCAAAACATGAAAATAAATGTGATTTAACAGGAAAACATTGTGGTTAGAGAACTATTGTGGTCAAGGTTTAAACAAAATCAGCTTAACGGAGACACTTGTTAAGGAGTATTTGCGGTTTTGATTCTTTTTATTTATTTATTTTAAACCAACCCACTGCATTGAAGCTTATCATTTGTTCATCAGAGGTACAAATGAAGAGCCACCAGCTTAGCCTGAGTGTCCTGACTGGGTGATTGGGGCAACAGGCGGGAGATAATGACACAAACCAAACACCTGAAACTCATTACATGGTTATCAGCTGAAAAAACCTGTATTGAAATAAATGTTCCACAAAAAATATAATATGGGCCTTGATATACTGTTGCATTTAGTTTGAAAAACTGAAAGGAGTGTGCATAAATTCACAAACTTAAAAGATCACATATTATATTCATGGCCCAGCGTGTCATTAGCTCTCAACTGTCCCAGTCAGGTCAGGACACACCGCCGAGGGGACATATACAGGTACATCTAAAAAAATTTGAATATAATGAAACTCATACATTATATAGATTCATTATGTGTAGAGTGAAATATTTCAAGCCTGTTTTTCTTGTAATTTTGATGATTCTGGCTTAGAGATAATGAAAACCCCAAACTCAGTGTTCAGAAAATTAGAATATATTAGGGGCGTGACGAGATCTCGTGACACTCGACGATATTTCTTCGATTTGTGAGTTATCCAAACTTCTATTTGTGACCTGTGGGGCAGTAAAATGAAAAGAAGAAGTGGAGGAGAAGGAGGGGAAGCAGTAAGCAGCCAGAATGAAGTTGCAGGGGCCGGCGGCTTGTTAAGAAGAGTAAGAACGAATCGAAGCGGCACAGTCCTCCTGCAGCAGTCTCTGCCAGCTGCAGAGCCGGAGTCTGCAAAATGCTAACAGGCTAACAGTTAGCTCTGTACAGTGTGTATGTGCTGCTGCTGCAGGAGGTGTTCACTTAGCGATCTCTGTTTGTTTACAACAAGCACCGGACACTCTGTTCACAGTTAGCGATGCTGGTTAATTAAAGATCGCTATCTTTATGATAATTAGCCATGCTGCTTTGTTTTGATCAGCTGCTGATGTTGCGCAGTTAGCGACAGCGGCCACATTTGCGTCTCCTCACGGTCGAAACTGTTGCTAAGCGATTACGAGACGATAGAAAACCATACGTCACCTCCGGAGTCTCATTAATTCCTCTGGGGGATTTTATGTATTTATTTATCTTATTTTAACATTTATAAATTTTAGTTTTAGTTTCAATTTGTGGAAGTTTATTAAAAGTGCATGCTTACATCATGCATGTAAAGAGTTATTAATCAATCTATATAATATATGAGTTTCACTTTCTGAAATGATTGACAAAAAGTATTGAACTTTTTCATACAGATAGTCAATTTTTTTTTAGATGTACCTGTATTGATTTATGGAAATTGTAACTAGATAACTGATTACTTGACTTACAGAACAATGTTACTCACGCTGTACGTTGTGAGGCCCTGGTGAAGTGCATCATGATTCTATTTCATTTATTTTACTTTAACTACAGTGGACGTAAAGCTGGATCCATCCTCTGCACACCGAAGCCTTATTCTTTCCCCCGATGGGAAGAGCGTGAGAGACGGAGGAAAGAACCAGGAAGTTCCCGATGCTCCAAAGAGGTTTGACATGTTCGGCAGCATCGTGGGGCTCAACAGGTTGAGGTCTGGCAAGTCCTACTGGGAGGTGGAGGTCCGCAGCAAGACGGGCTGGGACCTGGGAGTGGCGAGGGGCGACGCAAACCGCAAGGGGAAACTCACGCTGAACCCAGATAATGGCTACTGGGTCACCGTGCATTATGAGGACAAAAGATACGCAGCCCTGACGTCACCACCCGTCAGCCTCCGCCTGAAAAGGAAACCTCAGAAGGTCGGGGTGTTTGTGGATTACGAGGAAGGCCTCGTGTCCTTCTACGATGTGACGGCTCAGTCTCACATCTACTCTTTTACCGAGTGTTCGTTCGGTGGTGAGGTTTTCCCGTATTTCAGTCCACATCTCAAACGGAATGAGACAAACGCTCCTCCTCTGATCATCTCTGCAGTGAAGACGCAGTAGTTGTCAAGTGTTTTGTGTTCTGACCTGCACATCTAAGGTGTTTGGAAATTGTTCACATGTCCAGTTTATATTTGATCTCTTTGGCTAAGAGAGGACATGCTTATTCATATATTATTCTGTTACGATGGTATAAGACTGAAAAGGGTTTTGTGGAATGATAAATCAAGATAATATAAAATATTCCTTCATTGATCCCCCATGGGGGAATTTCAGGTGTTGCAGCAGCACAAGTACAGAGTAAACAGATTAAGGTAATAAAAATAGACCTCTTTTTTTCTTTTTCTTTTTAGAGATACTACTTGTACAACTTTAATTGTAGCGGAGCAAAAATTACAACATTTACCAGAGAATACCTATAGTACCTATAGTACATTTATACATCAAATATAGTCCAGTGTTGGTGGAGTCATACACTTTGTTTTACAAATCCTTATCTTGGTCATTTGTTTTTGCTAATACTGATATAAAATGCTGTGGTCTGAATAAGTTGCTTATATGCTAATTCACGAATATTTCTTCATGTTTTATGATATTCAATGGGAATACATGAGTAGAACTTACATTTGGGGAATATTTTCTATATCTTTCAGTCTTTATGTGTACTGGTTTTGGTAAAAAATAAAAGAATAAAAGAATAAAACATGTTTAACATTGTATTTGTTAAAGATAAGATAAAGGCCAGATCTCTGGCTCATCACCGACAAATGGCAAAAAGAGGATCAATGTCAACAAAAACTCAGATTAAAAGCTTGTTTGCAACATGTCGTCGATAAGGGGACTCTAAAAAAGAACCATCACTTCTGTCACTTCAGTGAAAGACAGGTTTTACTCATCTCAAGTGAAATTGCTGTAAGCCATTGTCTAAACAACGCCACCATGCAGTAAACTGAACCTTGCGGCATGGTGTTTCTGCAGAGGTGGTCGTGCACTGCAACCTAACTTGACCTCCTATTAACTTTAGAGTGATGGCCTGCTCACACCTCAACTGTGATGTGAAACCCACAAGGCAGAAACAGAAGTGGTAAATGATGCTGCCTGCCTAGAGAGCAGCGAGCTGAGCTGTGTTTAATGCTTCACAGCTGTATGTTCCCGATAGCTTGTGCTACTTCTCTATAATTTCACACCTTCTTGTCGCTGGTGAACAATGATCTACAACCAAGTCTTATTCAAGTCTCACAGCCACCACTTCACAGAGAGATTGCATTCAGCCTATATGTCTTGTCTGTCACTTTTAGGTACACTTGAAAAAGTTTTAAACATGCCATGATTCCAATTTTGATTAAACCATTTGTCCGTTGGTCCGTCAGTCTGCAGCTCTGGTCTGGACTGGATCGCCATTTAACATTAAAGCCATCTGAGGTCACCAGTCCGGGCAGTCTGTGGCCTAGAGGTTAGTGAATCAGGAAGTGCACTTGAGCTTAGCAAGGCCCCTAATCCTAGGGTGACCAAGCGTCCTCTTTTGCCCGGACATGTCCACTTTTTACGTCCTGTCCGGGGGTTTTATAAATTCACGAAAATGTCCGGTGTTCACTGTTTTTCATAGGACCAGTACACGTGCACGTAAATTGACCGGCACTTTGCACACAATTTTGCGAGATGTAATTACCAAGAGGCTTGCGTGGGTCAGCGCTGCGCACACACACAGAAAGAGACAGAGAGCAGAGCAGACAGAGGGCAGATCGAACAGCGGAGCAGCATTGCACGGGAAATGCCGAAGCGTAAGTGCAGCTTCACAGATGAACTGCAAAAAAAATTTCCGACGTACCGTCACAGGTGGGAGGCGGAGTGCACCGTGTGCAATGCTGGCACACATGTCTCAGTGTCTAATAAAGATGCTGGAGATCTCAAAGCTCAAAGACAACTAATGATGAAAAGTATAGAACCTTTTTGTTTGTTAAGTTAGTATCTTTGTGAGACTCTTCTATTATTTATCTTATTGCAGTTATTAAGAGATATATTGTTGAAGCTAGATTTTCTAACAGAAGAGTTCATATTTAGAACATTATTTCATATTAGTTATTCATTTATTTGAAAAGAGTCTACGAGAGCTATTATTTTGTTACAAGTTTTTACAGATTTCATTTTATTTTATTACAGAAGTTAATTTTGCACCATTGAAGCATAATAAAGCATGTTCATCAACCTCCGAGAAGCCTGTCTGAATTTGTGTCTCGAGGCCGTGCCGATTGTCCTCTTTTTTGGAAATCAAAATATGGTCACCCTACCTAACCCCCCTGCTGCTCACTGCTCCTCTTGCAAGCTAAAGCAGTAAGTCTTTAAGTCCATGAACTGTATATTATTAAAAATAGTTCAATTTTATGGAATAAATATTGGATATACACTGACTTTCCCTGTGTACCAGCCAGACGCATCAGTGGGAAATGTTTGTTGACTGTTGTCAGTAGTGGTTGTAATCTTTGTTCTCTGTTGTATTGTTTATGATAAAGATTCTTTAACTGTTGCAGTCCTGGTAGGTAGGGGTGGGTAGCCTTTTGTTTTATAAATATTTTCTCCTGTTTTTGTTAGGGAGTTCAGGTAAGAAACCTGTATTTTATTTTATGCATCTTTATTTTCAGGTCAGTTAGATTTAAAATGAGAAATGTTTTGTTTGTTGTTTTGGCTATTGCTCACCCTGAAGGAAAATATTTATTGTTGTGAACAATAAATCATATTGGACTGCATATCGGTTTACGCTCGTCTCTGAGAGTTGGGAGGGGCAGAGAGCATTTATGCTGCGCACTGGTTACCCGAGGCCAGGGCGTAACACTACATTGTGACTGGGCCTGTATAACTTTATGTTTCTAGAAGTTTCTATGAGATACTTGCTATTAATTACAATACTCAAGAGTGTTTGTTGTTTGTTTTACATACTTACAGTCTGACATCACTAAATACATACAACAATATATAGAGATAGATATTGATATCATATAAAACTGAAGATCTGAGGAGTCCATTGGTCAGCTGTGTCATGATGTCATGTCGGGAAGGTGGAATTTTGCACAAAAGTCAGATGGCCGGTCTGTGGGAGGCTATTTGAATGAAAATGGTTCTGTGGGTTCCCACAAGTCTCCTCGTTACATTATGTCCACTTTAAGATGATGAAATGCAGTTTAAGACAAAAAGCACATAGATTTTCTAATGCATTATTTTTTCCAATTGCATTTTATATCTATGCAAACTGGGGACAATAAACAGCCTGTGAGCTGCATGAATTGGATCTCACAGGAAATCTGAGATTCTTGTGGATTCAATGAACAAAACCTAATAGACTACAGAAATCATCATTGACTAAGACCAAAATATCCAATTAATCAACTAAAAGGGGATAATCCTATATTTTAAAGAGACTGTCCTCTTAAAATATGACACCATGTGTTTGTACAGCACCATATTACCACGTGTATATATATATATATATGTTTGCCACTTCTATGTGGCATGTATTGTTGACCTGCTATCTCCCCCTAAAAAAGCCACATCCCCCAAACCCCCATTTATCAATAAAAGGGGTCAGAATGATCAGGGGTGAAATGTTCTCACCCACGGGAAAGAGTGGATTTTCCTTTTTTCATGCTTGATCACCTTGCACCAACAGCACTTTGTTTGTAAAAATGGTTGCACATGTTTTTCGTGTTATTTGTTGCATTGACTGGATAGTTTGCAGGTCGTGCAGTATCTTTGCATGAATCTTCAAATGGCCTTAGCATGTCACACTGTATGTGACTAATCCTGGTTCTCATGATCACTATCTTCATACAAAAAGTGCACTTTCTCATTTATAGCAATACAAGTTGCAGCTGATTTATTTAGACACTTATGCACATTTCTTGTACCACTGATGATTCTAGACATATATGGTGAAAGATGAGTATTCTGTATTCTAATTGGCTGTTTGTTTGTTTCTTTGAGCTAAAAAGATTGGTTGTGATCAAATGTTTACAAGACCAGAGGAGGTTTAAAAGGGAAGAAAGAGACTTCAACATCACCTTCAGACCAACACAGCCACATTTGCAGCACAGAGACTGACGGATGAGAGCAGGTGAGGAAACTTCATCACTCACAAAATATCTTTTTATGAACTTCACTTTACGGGAAAGATATGTGACTTTGAGAATTGTTTATTTTACGTTTTTTGGATGAATTCAACCATCAACTAAATATATGTTAGAATATACAGAAGTTCTTCATTTTAAACACTTTTTTTCAATATTGTATTATTTACCACAAACTTTCATTTTGTACTTTGTTGGTGTTTAGTTTAGATGCAGCTGGTACAGCAGTTGGCAGTTACTGGTGAATTGATATTGTTTTTTTATTAACAAATTAACAAACTCATTCTTTCTGCCACTGTAGACAAGATGAAGTTCGTCCTTCTGATCGCCGTCACGTTCACTCTGGCCATCGTTCAAGCGGTGGACCCCGGACCTTGTCAACAGATAAGTGACAACTGGAGGTACAGAGACTTTCTGCGCCGGCACATCCTGTTGTACGACTTTGAGAAAACATCTAAAGCTGGATGGGAGAGGTGAGTCAAAGGGTTCAACCAATGAATTCATCGTGAAATGGCCACTTATTAGATCGAGATCCTACATTAGAGGAATGTGAACTTTAACAGCATTAATATTTTTGTTTCACTGTGTCAACTGCTAAACTTTCGCATTCATTTTACATAAATTTATGACTTTTTTAAATAGTATTTACATCTCAAAGTGTCATGAAACTTGGTTGTACTTGCAGTAAAACATTGATCTCATTATCCAGCTACCTAAAGGTTGAAAGACTCTTCGACAGACCTAAGCAGACCTTCATCGACTCCCAGGATCAGGAAAGAGTCGAGCACATCTGCACTGGCTCTGGCTACCCGGTGATAGATGGTGGAAACTTGTGCATCAGTCATGAAGAATTCTGGGTGTATGATCTCACAGTGAACACCAGAGAGCACAGAGTTACAACTCTTACACCAGGTAGAAAGCCTGTGGTTGTGGCATGTGATAAAATTGATAACCAGTGCCGTCCTGTCCATTTTCAGAAGTACACCGGCCAAAAGCCAAACAAGTCAGCTAGATGCGAGTAGACAGGTCAAGGTCTTAGAGGGTCAGTAGACACTGGATCCCAGCTGTCAGGCCCTGACATCTAAAAGCTCTGCAAGTCTTTTTTTGCTCACGTTAATCGTGTGATTTTCCTCTTAAGATATATTTGATTCTTTCTGAAGCATATTTGAGCCTGGTCATTATGACATCTTGTGAGATTAGCATGATTACAATAACATGAACAGGAAAATTACATTTCCTCCAAATTACACAGAGATGATTAACAGTATTAACAAACAAAAAAAATTCCAATCGAAAATTTTCAGTTAAATTTTTTTTGTCTATAACCTGATCAAAAACTACACAGTTTGATTCTTGTAACTTTGAACCTTGAAACTAAAAGGTTAATAATTTGTGTATAATAAAGTGTTTGGTATCATTTTCCACGATGAGTTCAGTTTATATGATTGTTACTGTCACTGTAATTATTAAACTAATGTTCCCACATTTATATCCATGTTCTCTCTCAATTTCCTACAAAAAAGCTGTATTATGTCTATTTTCAAATGAATGGCTTAAAGCTGCATTAATAAAATTGAAGCATACGCCTCCTTCCGTCTCTTTTGGGTGATATTTCTGTCCCAGTAAACCTTCTCACAAAAAGCTGCTCTGCCGTCATAGAATTAAATTAAACAAAACAATATATTATGATTTCATTTTAACAAGTAGGCTGCCATACCTCTGACTGACAACACTGTGTTTCCTGCACTTGGTAATCCCACATTTGCAGTTTTGGTCAAAAGGCTTTCACTGCCTCATGTTTATCCCTGATCAGCTTTTTACGTCCCTGCAGTTTCATATTCTCGCTGTTTATGGTAGCCAATAAAGATTTAGGGAATTATGCCCATATTGCAAATTTTTTTATTAATCTGTAATCAAGACGTATTTCAGCGTAACCTATCACAGCCATCATATCAGAGAGTTTGAGTGGGTGCTTAATGATTTTTTACTGTCAATCTCTCAGATTGAACTTTGATTTAAATCAAATTTTGCATTTCTGTAACTCTTCTTATAACTGGGGCTCTTGCACAACACCACTTCAACTTCAAGGTTTAATTATTATCTTTTGGATATTTCCTGTTTTGCCTCCAGTCTGTAGGTTTGTTTTTCCAGAAAAGTCTGCCACCAAACAGAAAAGAGAGTGGATGACTGGTTACCACATATTCTTGCATCAGGATCAATGTTAACCAAACAGATCAATAATTAGTGACCTGCTCCATCAATTTGAGTCACATTGACTCAGAAACACATTTTGAGATTTTGATGTGCCTAATCTAAACCAAGCAGCATGAGATATACTCATCCAAAGTTCAACTGTTATCTGTTAGTTTTGAGAAAAAGGGCTTTAAAGATAATGATACAGATTCCGCCATGTTTCACTGGGATTAAAACACATTTATTAATACTAGACTCCAAATGAACACAATATTTTTGGGTCAAAAGTGATACCACACATCTCTATGTGTAGTCTACTTGTAGGAGCGGTCAGTAAGTCAACGCGCATTCTTTCTTTGTGTCACAATAATTTGTTCTTTTTATTGAATAATAGTCACAGAAAAAATAAATAAAATTCATCTTTAAACAGAGAAACCCGCTTTGTCTCAAAATGCGGTTGAAAATTGCTTGCCCTTCCGCTCTCTAGTCAAAAAACACACCTGCCGGTGCTCAGGTGACATGTACATATAAGTTACCACCCTCCACTGACATCATCATGGCATCATCATCATCATCATCATAATCAATTCAGCCATATGGTGGGTGAAACATACATCAGTGTAATGGCTTCAACACTACTCATACTGTCACACATACACATGCACGTGACCTCGTGCACAAGCACATACACAACACACTACAGGCCTAGAAGCCCATATAGACAAGTATCCAAAACATATGGAATACAATAATGATAAAATATGAATAAATATACTGTACATATAATGTAATACAGAATATATGATGGGTATTTAAATATAATAATACTTTAAATATATTAATATGAAGATTATTAATAAAATATTAAATATCGAGCCACGTGCACAAATGTACTTACACTAACTTACAAGTGCATATATATATATATATATATATATATATACAATGGCCCTTAATAATAATAATACTAATAATGATAATAATACAGAATATATTTTATATTATTTCATATTTATTTATTATTATTTCATAATTAAACTGTCACATGCATCAAGGAAGCAGGCAGTCCTGGTGTTGTTGCTTCTCACACTGCATCCTCTCATAGAGTCATATGGAGCTTCACAGGATTGACCAAATGTTTTCATCTATAAAATAAGATAGCATAAATGAAAAATGCAGTCATCACAAACCTTTTGGGCTGGCTAAATCACATTGAATCATTGTTGAATGAGGCCTGATCATTTCTATATTATTGCTTCAATATGATCAGTGTATTCACTGATAGACTACAAAGGATTTAATACAGCCCCATATTAATAAACACAATATATTCACCATACAGTTTATGATTCACCATATCAGATCTTTTAAACAATAATTGTACTATACTTTTACCATACTTTAGGCTGTTTATTTTATTATTGTCTAAAGTTCTCCTCAAATTTGTGTCTCACAGCAAACCTGTCTCCTACAAATTGTGTGTATATTACTGTTTAATTACTAGCCTCAGTTGTGTGGCCTGCCTGGATTATGTTCAGAGACAACACTTTTTTGAGTGAATGAAACACATTTTCCTCATTATGTTAATAAAGGTAATTTATAGGAGACAGTAGACACCTGAGACACGCCCACGCCTGGGCTAACGTTACAAATTCAAATTCAAATTCAAACAACTTTATTAATCCCACAAGGGGCGTCATTCATTTTGAGCAGCAGGTTGTAGTGGTTCATACGGCTCACATGGACAGCAACAAATAGTCAATACATAAATAGTCGACACAACACACATCAGACAACATGGAGCTTAGAATGGACACATTGGAAAAAAATAAATAAATAGATAAAAATAAATAAAAACACTATGAAGAATTTAAAAGTCTTAGTGCAAGGGGGACGAATGATTTGTTACACACACTGAACACACAAACACACACACACTGACGTTATAACACAGCAGTATTAGCTGCTTTCTTAGCCTGCTCTAGTGATTTTATTAGCCCTTACTAACAGAGAAAAGGAGGATTGTGTAGCTAAAGTATAAGCACTTACCATCACTCATCTCTTTAACTTGATGAACTCGTCTTCTCACGTCTCCTCCGGTGGAAACAGCAGCCAGCAGGAGCCGCCGCGGCCGTTGTGAAGTTTGCGGCTCCATTTGTACTTCTGTGCTATCGCAGTCTCTTTAACACTGTCCTCGTTTAGATAACTACAGTCAGAGACACTGTATGCTACCACCGGCTCATCCATCAGTGAAATCTCTCCGTCATTATCTTGGCTAACGTTAGCCGGACCGTCACAGTCGGAGGTCTCTCTCTCCTCTCTCCTCCTCACCTGCTGCTGCGGTGAAGTAGTCCATTATTAACTCTGTCCAGCAGGCACGTGCACACATAGGGCCCTAGGGGTGCTTGGGCCCCTGCCCTTTATGCCTAGGGATGTAATAAACGGCGCTACAAAAACTCCACGGTATTTTACCGTACCCATTTTCTAGTAATAGGGTTGTTGTGTGTGTTGAGCCTGCCGCTTCTCTATTGCATCACACAATCTCCGCCAGAGAGAGAGAGAGAGAGAGAGAGAGAGAGAGAGAGAGAGAGAGAGAGAGAGAAAGAGAGAGAGAGAGAGAGAAAGAGAGAGAGAGAGAGCGGGCGAGTAAGTGAGAGGGAGAGAAGCCGCTGCCCCCTGGATAACTGAGGAGAAGTGTCAGTGGAGCAACTTGAACCTGTGAGTTATGGTCTAACTCAGCGGTTCCCAAACTTTTTTAGCCACGCACCCTCTTCTATGTCCTAACCAGGTTGACGCACCCCCAATCCCCCACACCTCAAAAAAAAAAAAAAAAAATGCAAAAGGCTTTTTTATAGCCACACAATGAGCTCTTTGAATTCGCATTTGAATTCAACTGAAACACAGTTTATGCAACAAAGTTATGCGCAAGCTTCCACTTTTAAGAGCAAAGAGGATGATGACAGGCTCAGGATCAGAGGCAGAAAGCAGATAAATTGGGGAAATGTTATAATATTTTGAGCCGCGTTGAACAAAAATTGCAGCAAGTTTAAATGAGCGTGGAGCTAAACAACCCGTCATCATAACACAGGTTGGAAAAATGGAAGAAGATATCTTTTTCTACGCTTCATTTTAAGATGAATTGCATTTTGAATAGCCTGCATTTATTAATTAATTAATATTACAGTTTTTGATTTTACATTTTACAAAGGACATTTTTATTTACACGTCTTTATTGTGTGGGGGAAAAAATTTAATTGTGTAATTATTAGACCGCCATTACATTTTTCATCTTGCGCACCCCCTAGCGGCAGCTTGTGCAGCCCTGGGGGTCCACGCACCACACTCCCTGGTCGAACTAGTCGCCGTTCACTTAGGCCTATTCGCTTAAATATGGATCATAATTCCGAAAAACGTCCTATTTTAGTCAATGTGTCAGCTTCCATTGGCTGCAGCTCTGCTGTATCACGGCTCTATTTTTACCGAACATCGGAGCATGGCGCAGGAAATCGTGTACAAAATACATTTTCTTTTTTTTCTTTTTCAAATACATTTTTTAAATAAAATGCACCGTGTTTACGTCGGATCATATTTCCCTCACTACAGGTCTGAGGTTTTAACATCACAAAATAGGCAGATCAACAGGTCTGCACCGAGTTGTTGTCCTACTTTCTTCTGTAGAGGAAGGTCTGGTGGCGAGACTATTTTCCTACGACTCTTCTGGATTAAAATGAGGTGTTTTTGGTTTTGTGGTTCTTACTACCTCTATAGTGTGGGCTGTTTATCATGCCACAGTTCTGAAACCTGCTTTTCTGGTCTAGATATAAAGTTTATTGTGACTTTGCTACTACTGTGTGGGCTAACAAAATAATAATGATAATAATAATAGCTAATAATAATAATAATAACATAGTAATTTCAGCATTCCGGGGATATAAACTGTAGGTTATCTGTTTGAAATATTACCATCTGTATTTAAACGTGATTCATGTTGATTATGCCTGCAGCACAATGCCAAAAAAAAGAAAGGATACAGAAAAGCCTATGATAGAAGCCTATGATAATGTGAATGAACTCATGTTGACACAAAATAAATGGCAATTGCATATCACTTTCACCTACACAGGATACATAACTAAGTAGTTAGCTTTCTATCAGTACTTTTTAAATTTTACATTAATTTCCATATTGTGTAAAGGACCGGGAATTTTTTTTGGGGCGCACACATGCTGCCCTTTTCTGACTTTGAGCCCCTGCCCCTCTATAATCATGTGCATGTGACTGCTGTCCAGTTATCATCAGATGTAGCACCTCTGACTCTGAATAAATTGAAAAGTTTTGCAATATACTCCTCACATTAATCAATCTAGTTAAGCTAGTGATCTTCTGACACTATCTGACAACCATCAGCCTTTGTCTGTAAACAGCTGTGTGCCGCGAAAAACTTTCAGACAACGTTACGTTTAAGAGATTAAAAACTATACTTATCATTTGAATTTCATATAAATGTTAACATCTTCTTAAAGCTGAGACTTTACTTATTCAGAAATGCATTAAAACCCCAAAACAGCCCAAAATCATTTTTTTCATGTTTAAACGTGTTTTTACATGAACGCGTCACATATTTGGACTGGAGGGGAGAGAGGATGGGTATATCTAAAAATTAACTCTTAACTGCCGACTCCTTGGAGTGTCTTTAAGTACAACCGAATGCTGAACAAGACATTTTTAAATGAACAAATTGTTAAATAAACTTTCATGAACTGAAAACACACGGTGAAAGGGTCAAAGTTCTGAGACAAAAACACGGCAAATAAGTTCTCGGCTGTTTAGATGTCCGTAAATACGCACTGTTTTGTTTTGCTTCTCTCCTGATTGACAGCTCGCCATGTTAGCAAACTGTGAAAGGTAACCACGCCCCAAATCAAAAGTAGCCTGGCTAACACCAGACTATTCTCAAATGAGGTCTAGTCTGGCAACGAGCAATGGATTTCTCCGTAGAGGAGGTGTGGTTTACGATCCTCCGGAGCCGTTTATTGGACGCTTAGAATGTCTATTAAAGCGTCTGTAGGTAGCTCTTAGCCAATCAGATCAGTTATACCAGATGACGTAGTAGAGCAACAGAGATGGAGTTTTGTTGTGTGTGTGTCTGTGAGAGAGTTGTATGCTGCTTTGCTTCTCCAGTTCTCGCTTTCTGCAAGATTATTTATTTTCACGCTTTATTCCCCCACATGTCATTCAGCCACACACATCCACTGATTTTATGGGCAATAAACAAGCTGCTGCGGGCCTCTTGGCGGCTCCGCTGTCAGCGGTAGCGGGGCTATTAGCGGTGCTGCTAGCGACGCTAATAGCCCCGCTACCATAATGCCGGTGATCTCAGCGGAGCCGCCGAGAGACCTTTCGCCTTTCAACTTTCGCTCTAAACTATTTAAAACACCATCTACAGCTAAAGAGAGTTTTGCGTCTGCAGCAGCCATGTTGGATCCGGAGAACTACAAGCCTCCAAGTGCCGAGTAGTACGCGTCATAGTCTTGCCGTCCCTCCCCGCTCTGTGATTGGATCCCTAAAACAGGGCTAAGAATCCTTCCTGGTTTCCAGACTGGATGGAGGTTCGAAATTAAATTTGAGCGCGCAAGGCAGTCTGGGTATACCCAGGCTAAATCAAAAGCTTCTTTATCATCAATTTTCTTCTAAATGGGACGATTATTTACACATTAACATCATATTGTCTTGGAGAATATTAGAAACTAGCTATAGAGACCATAATATTTCCACGATAATTTGTTCTGAGGTAATAATTCAAGTAAGAAGTCATCTCATCTCATTTTGAGATAGATAGGACCGGAGTTCTCCTGCAAAAACCGTTGATGGCGTCTGTTGTAATTTTTGATAGAATGCAGGCTGAAGGCACTTCTGGGTTTGCTTCACTGCTCAGACCGGGAGGTTGCCGCCTGATACAAACAGACTTCTTTACAAACTGTGGAGTCGCCCCCTGATGGCTATTAGAAAGAATGCACATTGAAGGCACTGCATTGGCTTCACTGTTCAGGCCTGGAGTTTGCTGCTTGGAATCCCGTTTGTGAATGAGTGAAAAAAATGTGTATTTTGTGTTCTTTACTGTAGCTACATTGTGACTGGGCTTGTATAACTTTATGTTTCTAGAAGTTTCTATGAGACACTTGCTATTAATTACAATACTCAAGAGTTTTTGTTTTTCGTTTTACACACTTACAGTCTGACATCACTAAATACATACAAAAATATATAGAGACAGATATTGATATCATATAAAACTGAAGATCTGAGGAGTCCATTGGTCAGCTGTGTCATGATATCATGTCGGGAAGGTGGAATTTTGCGCAAAAATCAGACAGCCGGTCTGTGGGCCTTCGGAGGCTATTTGAATGAAAATGGTTCTGTGGGTTCCCACAAGTCTCCTCTTTACATACCATAGACCAGGGGTGTCAAACTGATCCAGGAAAGGGCCATGTGGCTGCGGGTTTTCAATCCAACCAAGCAGGAGCACACATGACTCCACTCATCTAATCACCTGAGCTGTCTTAACTCGGTTGATTACACCTGATAAGGTGTGCTCTTGCTAGGTTGGAACAAAAACCTGCAGCCACTTGGCCCTTTCCTGGATCAGTTTGACACCTGTGCCATAGACTGTATATAAATAATGGACGTAGTCACCGTGACGTCATCCATTGGTTTGTGGTCCATTGGAAGCATCGATTTCAGCGTTACACTCGTCGCCATCTTGCCTCGCCATCTTGTTTCCGATACGGAGAGCAGACCATATCTGGACTGTGGAGGAGCGAGAGGGATCTGATCACTGACTACAGCCTCTCTACACCTCAACCTGACTGAGAGAAGTCACTGCTAATTCATGTTAGCATTAACTGGAGCATTAACTGGGATGTTCATTTTGGCTAGCCAAAAACAAAATGTACGTTACTTACCGAAGAAAAATGAACAGCGACTCCTTTGAGTGTCTGTTAGTCCAACCAACAAGACATTTTCACTGAATAAAACGTTCAAATAAACTGTCTAAACTAAGTGAAAATACAGTGTAAAAGGGTCAAAGTTATGAGACCAAACCAGTAAACGTACTCTTTTATATCTATATAAAGTTATATATAACTTTATTGATACGTTGCCGTGGATACGCATTGTTCTGCTTCTCCGCTGATGACGGCTCGGTGACCTGTCAATCAAAGGTAGCCACGCCCCAAATCATATGATTCTTTATCTTCTATTTTCTTCTAAATGGGGCCGTTATTTACACTAAATACCGTTATTTACACTAAATAACGGCTTTATACTATTAACATCAAATTGTCTTGAAGAAGATTTTTACTAGTGATTGAGACCATAGTGTTGTCCTAAAAAAATTTCTGAGGTAATAAATCAAGTGAAAAAAGTTTTCTCATTTTGCATTGAAATGAATGGACAGAAATGTTTTTGCAGCCGCCGTCAGCGCCCCCTGCTGGAATTTTTGGTAGAATACAGGCTTAAGGCACTTCCTGGTTTGCCTCCCTGCTCAGACCCGGAGGTTGCCGTCTGTTACATACATGTCCACTTTACGATGATGAAATGCAGTTTAAGACAAAAAACACATAGATTTTCTAATGCACTATTTTTTCCGATTGCATTTATATTTATGCATACTGGGGTGTATAAACAGCCTGTGAGCTGCATGAATTGGGTCTCACAGGAAATCTGAGATTCTTGTGGATTCAATGAACAAAACCTAATAGACTACAGAAATCATCATTGACTAAGACCAAAATATCCAATTAATCGACTAAATGGGGATAATCTTATATTTTAAAGAGACTGTCCTCTTAAAATATGAGACCATGTGTTTGTACAGCACCTTATTACCACGTGTATATATATGTTTGCCACTTGTATGTGGCATGTATTGTTGACCTGCTATCTCCCCCTAAAAAAGCCACATCCCCCAAACCCCCATTTATCAATAAAAGGGGTCAGAATGATCAGGGGTGAAATGTTCTCACCCACGGGAAAGAGTGTATTTTCCTTTTTTCATGCTTGATCACCTTGCACCAACAGCACTTTGTTTGTAAAAATGGTTGCACATGTTTTTCGTGTTATTTGTTGCATTGACTGGATAGTTTGCAGGTCGTGCAGTATCTTTGCATGAATCTTCAAATGGCCTTAGCATGTCACACTGTATGTGACTAATCCTGGTTCTCATGATCACTATCTTCATACAAAAAGTGCACTTCCTCATTTATAGCAATACAAGTTGCTGCTGATTTATTTAGACACTTCTGCAAATTTCTTTACCACTGATGATTCTAGACATATATGGTGAAATATGAGTATTCTGTACTCTAATTGGCTGTTTGTTTGTTTCTTTGAGCTTTAAAGATTGGTTGTGATCAAATGTTTACAAGACCAGAGGAGGTTTAAAAGGGAAGAAAGAGACTTCAACATCACCTTCAGACCAACACAGCCACATTTGCAGCACAGAGACTGACGGATGAGAGCAGGTGAGGAAACTTCATCACTCACAAAATATCTTTTTATGAACTTCACTTTACGGGAAAAATACGCAACTTTGAGAATTGTTTATTTTGAGCTTTCTAGACAAATTCAACCATCAGCTAAATATATGTTAGAATATACCGAAGTTCTTCATTTTAAACACTTTTTTTTCAATATTGTATTATTTACCACAGCCTTTCATTATGCACTTTGTTGGTGTTTAGTTTAGATGCTGCTGGTACAGAAGTTGGCAGTTACTGGTGAATTTATATTGTTTTTTTAATAACAAATTAAAAAGGTCATTCTTTCTGCCACTGTAGACAAGATGAAGTTCGTCCTTCTGATCGCCGTCACGTTCACTCTGGCCATCGTTCAAGCGGCGAACAACATCAGACCTTGTCAACAGAGAGGAAACATCAATATGTACAACAATTTTGTGCACCGACACATCGTGAGGTCCTCCTTTGACAGAAAATCAAAGACTGAATGGGCGAGGTGAGTCAAAGAGTTCAACCAATGAGTTAATTGTGAAATGGCTGCTTATTAGATGGAGATCATACATTGGAGTAATGTACATTTTAACAGCATTTATATTTTAGTTTTTACCATGTCAACTGAACTTTCACATTCATTTCACATAAATGTATGATTTTTTAAAAAGTATTTACGTGTCAAAGTGTCATGAAACTTGGTTGTACTTGCAGTGAAACATTGATCTGATTTCCCAGGTACATAAGTGATGAAAGACTCTGCAACAGACCGAAGCAGTCCTTCATCGAGGGTTGGGATCAGGAAAACGTCGTGCAGATCTGCACTGGCTCTGGCTACCCGGTGGTAGATGGTGGAAACTTGTGCATCAGTCTTGGAACCTTCTTGTTGTATTATCTCAAAGTGGACAACAACTGCAGAGTTACAACTCTTACACCAGGTAGAAAGCCTGTGGTTGTGTCATGTTATAAAATTGATAACCAGTGCCGTCCTGTCCATTTTCAGGAGTACACCGGCCAAAAGCCAGACAAGTCAGCTAGATGCAGGTAGACAGGTCAAGGTCTTGGAGGGTCAGCAGACACTGGATCCCAGCTGTCAGGCCCTGACATCTAAAAGCTCTGCAAGTCTTTTTTTGCTCACGTTAATCGTGTGATTTTCCTCTTAAGATATATTTGATTCTTTCTGAAGCATATTTGAGCCTGGTCATTATAACATCTTGTGAGATTAGCATGATTACAATATCATGAACAGGAAAATTACATTTCCTCCTAATTAAATTGAGATAAGTAACAGTAGTAGTTTTTTTTAATAAGATAAAGTTTCTTTATAACCTGAACAAAAACTGTACACAACTTTGAATCTTGAAACTACAAGATCCTATTAACAAGGTTAATAAATTGTCTATAATAAACTTTTTTCTATCTTTTTCCATGATGAGTTCAATTCATACTATTGTTACTGAATTTATCAAAGTAATGTTCCCACACTTGTATCCATGGACTTTCTCAATTACTTTGTAGTTAAATCTTTTTTTTTGCCTATTTTTAAATGAATGGCTTAAAGCTGCATTAATAAAATTGAAGCATACGCCTCCTTCCGTCTCTTTTGGGTGATATTTTTGTCCCAGTAAACCTTCTCACAAAAAGCTGCTCTGCCGTCATAGAATTAAATTAAACAAAACAATATATTATGATTTCATTTTAACAAGTAGGCTGCCATACCTCTGACTGACAACACTGTGTTTCCTGCACTTGGTAATCCCACATTTGCAGTTTTGGTCAAAAGGCTTTCACTGCCTCATGTTTATCCCTGATCAGCTTTTTACGTCCCTGCAGTTTCATATTCTCGCTGTTTATGGTAGCCAATAAAGATTTAGGGAATTATGCCCTTATTGCAAACTTTTTTATTAATCTGTAATCAAGATGAATTTCAGCGTAACCTATCACAGCCATCATATCAGAGAGTTTGGGTGGGTGCTTTCAATTTCTCAGATTGAACTTTGATTTAAATCTAATTTTGCATTTTTGTAACTCTTCTTATAACTGGGGCTCTTGCACAACACCACTTCAACTTCAAAGTGTAGTTATTATCTTTTGGATATTGCCTGCTTTGCCTCAAGTCTGTAGGTTTGTTTTTCCAGAAAAGTCTGCCACCAAACAGAAAATAGAATGGATAACTGATCCTGATGCAAGAATATGTGGTAACCAATGTTAACCAAACAGATCAATAATTTAATTAGAAATCCACCTCTTCTCCAAGTATCTCATGTATTAAATCAGCTTTATTATAAAGATGGTCTTTTGAAGGCGGTTCTTGCAGTAGCCTGTGCTTTATATAACACTGTTTTGATATCAGAAATGGATTTTAATCAAATGCATGACTATAAATAAACATGCAAGAGCATAATCCTGCAACAACACAAATGTCATCAACCTGTCTATGCAAACACACCCACACACACACACGTACACAAGTTACCAAACAAGTTTAAATCTGCTGCACGGCTGCAGTTCTGCTCCACACTGAGACTCGACTTCAGAGGCCTTCACGACATGGAGCTCCTCACCAAAACTCTGATTCTGTGCCTCGCTCTGACCCTCACAAATGCAGATGTTTCGTGAGTATTTCCATTTTATGCAACTTTATAATTCTACTCCACTACATTTTAAAGGTAAGCTTTAGCTTTAGTTACTTTTCAGGTCGAGATTTAACAAATAACATGATCAATCTAAAGTGATTGGACTTTTTCTTTCATTTAAACCTCATAACAGTAAATTAAGCAGTTAAAATGAGGCCTATATTTCCCAGTATTTTCTGCTTATGTATTTGTAGCACACAAATGCACAATATAAAAGTGGGACCATTCTACATAAAGAGTACTAATTCAGGTAAATCAGATCTAATCCTGATCTCAAGATCCTTCGTTTCTAAGTTAATGTGCATGTTTTCAAGAGTTTATTGAGGCTAAAAAGACAAAATTTACATGACTTGTGCATGATATATATTCAGTTTTTCCTAGTTTTAAAGTGTCCTACATATATATCTGTTCTATAATAAAGCAATATATTAGCATTTATATGTTTAAATAGAAAGAGTAGTGCAAAAACAAAATTCTTTCAAGCTTCGGAAGTGTTAAATAAACTTTTGAGGCTGTTTTTGTTGCATGAAACTACAGTGCTCTTGTTAATTTGTCTGATTTAAATTTTCTTAAATCAGTTTGTCAAAGTTTGTCATCCACATCGACAAGCAACTGGATGCAGCTGCTGACGGTAGGTGGCGACAATTTTCTCCAAAGAATTAATATAAAAATCAAATTGTAATGGAACTTATGTTAGTGCATTAAACCTGCATTATTTCTTAAGGCCAGCAGGGCTTGTATAGTATAGAAGAAAATAATACTTCTAACTTGATTTATTACCTCAGTGAAAATTTTTCTAATATGTCTATGGTCTCAATCTTTAGTTTCAAGTCTTTGTTATTACTGCATCATGTTTATTTTCTAAATTGCAGACAAAAATTTGCAGTAAAAATAGACGATAAAGCAGTGATGCTTTAGGAGGGATTACCATGGGATTAAGAGGTCACTACCATGGCTCACTGCATGATTTGTTCTGAGAACTTTGATAACCTTAAAACAAACTGTTAAAGGGTCAAAGTTAACAAACATTTTTGTCCCTTAAAAATTCTTATTTTATCAGTTGGTCTAAACTGAAAGTTGGACTCAATTTGACAAATGAGCCCACAAACGAGTGGTGGGATGTAACTAAGTACCTTTACTCAAGTGCTGTTTTTCCCTCCATGTTTAGACGGTCTACCGCACCGGTGTGATGATATCGAGTTTGATGCCATCACTCCTGATGAGAAAGGAATAATGTACTTCTTCAAAGGTTTGTAATGTTTTTAATCCAAGTTTTTGTAATTGGATTATTTAGCTTGTTGTTTAAGACATGAAAGTGCTGTTTTCCCTTCAGGGGCCCATTTGTGGAGGGGTTTCAACGGTCCGGCTCAGCTCTCCAACGAGTCCTTCAAGGAGCTTGATGACCTCCATCACATCGGCCACGTTGATGCTGCGTTCCGCATGCACAACGAAGAGAACGTGGGCGACCACGACCACATCTACTTCTTCCTGGTATGACCTACATGCCGTCTTCCCATCAGCTAGTTTAGAACAAACAAACAAAGCTGCAGTAACATACTTTGGTCAGCAGATGGCAGTGTTTTGTATTGCTGGCCCTGATCCTGTTCTGTAGGAATCGGATTAACTAGAGCATTAACTATTAATTATTAACTATAAAACCACCTCAAACGAGCTTTTAGACATTTTTGTGCAAGTTTTTCTCACACAAATCTTTAAAATGCACGGAACGAAACTACAGATGCTCTCACTCTTGATTGGTTTCTTTTTTTGCAAAATCTGTACCCTTTACTTTTTCTCTCCAGGATAACCAGGTGTTCAGCTACTACAACCACACTCTGGAGGCCGGATATCCAAAGGAGATCACTGAGGACTTCCCGGGTGTCCCGGATCATCTGGACGCCGCCGCTGAGTGTCCCAAAGGAGAGTGTACCGCAGACTCCGTTCTGTTCTTTAAGGGTATGTGGTCATTATTTAACTGAAGATTTAGGCATGCACGCTACAGTTTAACACAAACTAAACTCCCCCCCCCCCCCCCCCCTGCAGGACATGATGTGCTTGTTTATGACATCACCAATAAAGAAGTGAAGACCAAGACCTGGCCCCATCTGCCCATCTGCACCTCGGCTATGCGCTGGCAGGAGCATTACTACTGCTTCCACGGACACAACTTCACCAGGTTCCACCCTGTCACCGGAGAGGTGGACTCAGGCTACCCCAAGGACGCCCGCAAATACTTCATGAAGTGCGCCGACCATGGTAAAGAACAGCTTGTTGGTTTGTTTCAAATTATTTTTGCACAAGAAATAGAAACAGATCTCTATCAGATATCAGCCTTTTTGGAGGCTTTATCATGCTTAAAAAATTGCGACACTTTGCACAAGCATCAAGCTCTGGGGAAAATTACGTATTTTTTGTGAAGGGTCTTGCAAGTTAGTGGCAAAATATCTCAGTGGCACCGCCTACAAATTTCAAAGGAGCAGCACTTTATGGGGAGCATTCACGTAAACAGACAAAATTTGGTACAAATGATAACAAGAGTTATTCCCTCCATGCTTAGACCATCAATCGCACTGGCATGACGATATCGAGTTTGATGCCATCACTCCTGATGAGGAAGGATTAATGTTCTTATTCAAAGGTGTGTCATGTTTTTTTTTTTAAAAGAAAGTTTTTGTAATGGGATTATTTAACTTTCCTTTTATGACATGAAAGTGATGTTTTCCCTTCAGGGACCCACTTGTGGAGTGGTGACGACATTCCGGCTCAGCTCTTCAACGAGTCCTTCAAGGAGCTTGATGACCTCCATCATGTCGGCCATGTTGATGCTGCGTTCCACATGCACAACGAAGAGAACGATCACATCTACTTCTTCCGGGTATGGCCCACAAGACGTGTTTCCATCAGCTGGCTTAGAGCGAATAAACAAAGCTGTAGTAACGTACTTTGGTCAGCAGATGGCAGTGTAATGTATTCCATCTCCTGTTTAGGGCATTAACTATTTTTATAGACAAAACCACCTCAAGGGAGCGTAAAAACTTTTATGTGCAAGTTTTTCTCACGCAAATCTTCAAAGTACACAGAGAAAATCTTTCAAAACTACAGATGCTTTCATTCGTGATTGGTCTCTCTATTTTTTTCTTTCTTTTTTTTTTTTTTTTTTACAAAATCTGTACCTCTACTTTTTCTCTCCAGGATAACCAGGTGTTCAGCTACCACAACCACACTCTGGAGGCCGGATATCCAAAGGAGATCACTGAGGACTTCCCGGGTGTCCCGGATCATCTGGACGCCGTCGTGCAATGTCCTGAAGAAGATTGCACCGCTGACTCCGTTCTGTTCTTTAAGGGTATGTTTATTTAACTGATGGTTTAAGCATGCATGCTGCAGTTTAACACAAACTAAACATTTCCCCCCCTGCAGGACACGATGTGCATGTCTATGACATCGTAAATAAGACAGTGAAGACCAAGTCTTGGCCCCATCTGCCCATCTGCACCTCGGCTATACGCTGGCAGGAGCGTTACTACTGCTTCCACGGACACAACTTCTCCAGGTTCCACCCTGTCACCGGAGAGGTGGACTCAGGCTACCCCAAGGACGTCCGCAAATACTTCATTAAGTGTGCCGACCATGGTAAAGAACAGCTTGTCGGTTTGTTTCAAATTATTTTTGCACAAGAAATAGAAACAGATCTCTATCAGATTTGTTGTAAACGTGTAATCTTGTTATCATTAATATTATTATCATCATTATTATTATTTTCCCCCAAATGAATTGGCTTTTTGGAGGCTTTATCATACTTAAAACGTTTCGACACCTTGCATGTGCATCAAGATCTGGTGAAATGTACATATGTTGAGGGTCTTTCAAATGGGCGTGGCAGAGTATCTCAGTGGTGCCCCCTACAAAATGACTGTCATCGGCTGTCAATCAATCAGTCGGCTGTCAATCAATCAGTCAGTCTAGAAAGACATGAAACATGAGGAAGTAATTTTTAAAATAAAACTGAAGGAAACAGCCACTTGTTAGCAGCCAATTTACAAGTGGGGGTATTTACTAATGTCGTACAACAAAACACAAATGTCTCTTCAGCATATTTCAGGCATCTATAGAATTAATGGAGGAATGATTGACAGGCCATTCAGCCGATGAAAAAACACATTTAACAAGATCAGTAAGAGGCTACGGTACAACCAAAGACTAGATATGCAATCCATCTAAACTGAGGTACAAATACAACAACAGATAGACTCATTACAGGGATCAAACTATGACTTTCCAATCAGTAGGCCACCGCTCTGCATTCTGACTTCTTGAGAATCTAAATATATGTGAGGTCAAAGTAAAGTTCTTAATTTTGCACTTTTTTTGTACATTTACATGACAATTTTATTGTCTTAAACATTAAACCATGTGTTCCAATATTGACTTATTTACTTTCATGTTGCACCACAGTTGGCCAGTTACTGGTGAATTTATCATGTTTCATTCTTTCTGCCACTGTAGACAAGATTGACTTTCACCTTCTGATCGCTGCCAAGTTGACTCTGATCCTCGTTCAAGGGAATCCCTTTCCTTGTCAGAAAAACCCGAACAACAATGCGTACAACATATTTGTTCACCGACACATCGTGAGACCCAACTTCAACAGACAATCGAAGACTGACTGGCAAGCGTGAGTCAAAGGGTTCAACCAATGAGTTCATTGTGAAATGGCCACTTATTATATTGAGTAATGTGAACTTTAACAGCATTTTTAAATATTGTTTTTTATTGTCAAGTGAGCCAACAATTCACAACAATTTGATAAAAATGAATGACTTTTTTTCATAGTATTTACGTGTCAAATAGTGTCATGAAACCCGGCTGTACTTGCAGTGTAACATTGATTTCATTATACAGGTACATAAACCAACAAAGACTCTGCAACAGACCTGTGCAGACTTTCATCGAGCAATCGGATCAGGGTAACGTCGAGCAGATCTGCACTGGCTCTGGCTACCAGGTGCTACATGGTCGAAACTTGTGCATCAGTTCTGGAACCTTCTTGTTGTATGATCTCACAGTGGACAACAACTGCATAGTTCAAACTCTAACGCACGGCACAAGACCTGTTGTTGTGGCATGTGATAAAATTGTAAACCAGTGCCGTCCTTCTCATTTTCAGAGGTACGCCAACCAATCGCCAGACAAGTCAGTTATATGCAGGTAGACAGTCCAAGGTCTTGGAGGCTCAGTAAACACTGGATTCCAGTTGTCAGGCCCTGACATCTAAAAGCTCCGCAAGTCTTTTTTTTTTGCTCACGTTAATCGTGTGATTTTCCTCTTAAGCTACATTTGATTCTTTGTGAAACATATTTGAGCCTGGTCATTATAGCATCTTGTTAAATTAGCATGATTACATTAACATGAATGGAGGAAATGTAATTAGCAAAGCCTAAAAATGTGATATTTCTGTCAAAATCGCATGGAATAACAAAGTCCTTACAGTACATTTACTTGCACAATTCAGCCTGTCTCACGCCAACAGTGTCTTCCAACGAAAGTCCACTTCCTCATTTACAGAAAAACATCTGGTTTGTGTCGACACGCTTATCCAGCAATGAACATATATTGGTTGTGATCACAGATCAGAGGAGCTTTAAAAGCAGGACTTCTATCAGAGATTCAGACATCAGTTGGTATTGATCTCCCTCCAATATTTACAGTCCAGAAGCTGGCTGATCAGAGCTGGTGAGACATTCTCCTTATCAAATACATAGTTTTACTATATTATATAATCTGTTATTGTTATCCTTTTTATGATTTATCTAATGGTGTCTTTGTCTTCCTTCTGACAAAGTAAGTCGAGTAAATTTAGGCTATTTATAGAACACCTTTCTGGATCAATTATTACAAAAAAAGTCAATAAATTAAATATATAATTAATAAATGAAAGAACACATTGTTAAAGGTTCTATGTATGAGACACCTGGTCCGTCTTTAGAGAATACAAATATATTAGCAAATATTTATATTCTAAATATTGGTAAGGGGAATTAGTGATGCTTTAATAATTTAGGATATTATGGATGGCACAAATGCATTATGAACCTTTTTTTTCTTGCTTACAAAAATAAGGCATACATACCCACCGTATAACATTCCTTATTTAAATATGTGTACCGAGGTTTATGTATATGAAGATTTTGCAGAAACTGATATCTCGATTTACTTTCCTAAATTGTGCCTTTTTGCTTTTTTTTTCAGTCCAGGGAATATTAAATGCCAAATCTCGGTTGGGTTTTTGTGATAAATCATTTACAAATGTATCATGTATCATATATTTCTCTTGTGCACTGAGTCGGGCCTTGGAGAAATAGGAGTATATGAGGGAAAAATGCTCAATAAAAAATATTTTTAAAGTATAAATTATATTTGTAATGTTTGTTACTTACCATTATTACAACAACAACAATATGAATCATAATAAATACATACATAAATTAAATTAACATATTAAATTAATATAAAAATCTTAGTTGCCTGTGTATTTCTCTATATGCCCTTCTTTTTTTAAAATATTTTTCCATAAGTATGCAAGTCTTTTAGTATATCCATCTATATGGGTATGATTGCATGTCTGCATGTCTATTATTGTCTTTTTCTTTTCCTCTTTAAAAATGTTTATTCAATTTACATGGTAAAAAGCTGAATAACAATGAAGAATAAAAACAAAAAAAATTGGTTCCCATGCCCATAAAAAAAAGAAGCAGATTTATTCATTGCAATAATAAGGACGAAAATAAATTCAACATTTTTACATTTTCCGTAGAATTGCCAAAGGGTTTTTTTTAAAGTCAATGCTATGTGAGCAGCAGTCACATGCACATGATTATAGAAGGGCAGGGGCTCAAAGTCAGAAAAGGGCAGCATGTGTGCACCCCAAATTTTTTTTCCGGTCCTTTACACAATATGGAAATTAATGTAAAATGTAAAAAGTACTGATAGAAAGCTAACTACTTAGCTACAGTATGTATACTGTGTAGGTGAAACTGATATGCAATTGCCATTTATTTTGTGTCAACAAATTATTGTCAACATGAGTTAATTCACATTATCATATAGGCTTCTATCATAGGCTTTTCTGTATCCTTTCTTTTTTTGGCATTGTGCTGCAGGCATAATCACCATGAATCAAGTTTAAATACAGATGGTAATATTTCAAACACAGATAACCTACAGTTTATATCCCCGGAATGCTGAAATTACGTTGTTGTTGTTATTATTATTATTATTATTATTATTATTATTATTATTATTATTATCATTACTATTTTGTTAGCCCACACAGTAGTAGCAAAGTCACAATAAACTTTATATCTAGACTAGAATAGCAGGTTTCAGAACTGTGGCATGATAAACAGCCCACACTATAGAGGTAGTAAGAACTACAAAATCAAAAAAAAAGCCAGAGCTTCCTCTACAGAAGAAAGTAGGACAACAACTCGGTGCAGACCTGTTGATCTGCCTATTTTGTGATGTTAAAACCTCAGACCTGTGGTGAGGGAAATATGATCCGCCGTAAACACGGTGCATTTTATTTTAAAAATGTATTTGAATTTTTTTAAATTTATTTTGTACACGATTTCCTGCGCCGTGCTCCGATGTCCGGTAAAAATAGAGCCGTGATACAGCAGAGCTGCAGTCGATGGGAGCTGACACATTGACTATAATAGGGCGTTTTTCTGAAATATGACCCATATTTAAGCGAATAAGTGGACGGCAACTAGTTAGACCATAACTCACAGGTTCAAGTTGCTCCACTGTCACCTCTCTGGCGGAGAGTGCGTGATGCAACAGACAGAGCACCAATTTTTTCCATCCCTATTTATTCATATTATTTAAAAAAAAGAAAAAAACACTCAGAGGGCACTTTTTAATACTAGGCAAAAAGGGCTGGGGCTCAAGCACCCCTAGGGCCCTATGTGTGCACGTGCCTGGTGAGCAGCCTCAGGATGGAAAAGTTTAGGATTCCCTGCACCCAACATGCAGAACCACTCACACCAGGAGATCAGAATCTCAGAGCAATAAAATAAATGGGTATTTAGCACAAACACGCAAGTGCAGCTGTCCTGGCATCCAAAACAAAAAACAGAGAAGTTCAGATTGCAACACACACACACACACACACACACACACACAGGGAGCCAGACTTCCTTTCACTGCCCAGGACGCCTCTACTGCACTATATAGTTACATATAAAAATGTTGTTTTCTTTTATAGAAATGGTCAAAATCTCATATATTAAACAACATTTGAAGTGGGTGGTTTAGTGCAGATGTGTGGCTTTGGACCAATTACATTTTAGGGGCATTCATATTACCTTTGAACAACAAATTAACGTGCTCATTCTTTCTGCAGCTGCAGACAAGATGAACGTTGTACTCCTCATCGCCGCCACGTTCACTCTGGCCCTCGTTCACGGGAACAACCAACCTTGCCAGAGGAACTGGGACAACAATGCGTTCTTGAAATTTGTTCGAAAACACATCCTTCAGGAGTCTTTTGACAGAACTCAGCCGTTTGCCTGGGAATTGTGAGTTCAAATGCTTAAGCCAATGACTTCATTGTGAAATTAAATCAGGGTGCTTTGAAGATTACTTTATTATTAATCCCACAATGGGGAAATTCAACCTCTGCATTTAACCCATCCTTTTTTACACACAAGTGAACACACCATGCAAGGAGCAGTGGGCAGCACATTACTGCCACGGAATAACTCAAATTTCCGTGAAACTGACACGGATTTCGCTACAATGCAAGTTAATGACAGTCATATCCCGTGGCTATTCAATGGATATTTTTTCCTATTGGTTTGTTCCAAGTCATGTGAATTTCAAGGTCCCGCGACCGAAACAAAAAACATGGCAGACAGTTCTCTCATTTTTAGTGAAAAAATCAATATTTTGACTTAGTTTCTGCATAAAAATGGATTTTGATCACATTTCTTGCGAGAAATATATGTTTTATTTTCTAAATATTCACTCAGTGAATGTACATAATCACTTTGTATGTTGGAATAGCCACGGGATATGACTGTCATTAACTTGCATTGTAGCGAAATCCGTGTCAGTTTCACGGAAATTTGAGTGATTCCGTGGCTATTCCACAGATTTTGAGTTAAGCAAATCTGTGGCTATTTCACGGATTCCTGTGAGATCATGTTGCATGTGATCACCCATAAGTCACCTCTGGAGTCTAGTAAATCCCTCTGGGTCCCTTTTTGTAATGGAGACACACAGAGTGAGCGGACATTTGAGAGGGCGTGGCCTGAGACTTTCCCAGTGGCCGCTCTTCCCCCTAAAGGAAACACGGCTATTGATCTCATAAGTGGCCTCTGTGAACTCCAAATGACGGAAATCCGTCGTAGCGACGGAGAACTTTAATTCATTCGATTAAAAGGACTAAACTTTGGGTTGTGAAAGCGTCCTTAGTTGGAAAACACATTATATTTACATTGCACAACATGCTTTATTTACATGCTTAAAAGTGTTATGCACTTAATCAAAGCCAGTTACTTTTCAGTGATCTCGTCACACAGGTACTTAAGGAAGTACGGACTCTGCAACAGACCTGTGCAGTCCTTCTGGGAGAACTGGGATCTGGGACTTGTCATGTCCATCTGTAATGGCTTTGGTCACCCCGTGTTGTACGGCTCCCCTGGCAACTTGTGCATCAGCCCCACGACCATGCTGGTGTACGATCTCACAGTGGACAACAACTGCAGAGTTACAAGTCTGTTTCCTGTTGCAACCTATGTGATTGTGGCTTGTGATGTGGTCATAAACCAGTGCCTTCCTGTCCATTACGAGAGGTACACCGGACAAATGCCAGACATGTCAGCCGGACCCTGCCAGCCGTAAATACTACTCAGATGAAACGTTTCAGGAGACATTGTAATCCAGTTTTAGCCTGACATCCTAAACATCTGTCAATCGTTGCAAACTTAAGCCTTTTTTGCATGGAGATAATCAACAGAATAATGATATACATCACCGTAATTGAAATTGTACCTTTTTAGCTAAAGTGTCTTTATGAAGCTGTCTCTATGAAGTTACTTTTCCATGATGAGTTCAGTTAATGCTGATATAAACCTGCATAATCCCATTATTGTCAAATTAACATCCTCCACATTTATACCCATGTACTTTCTATATGACTGCAACATTGTGTGTGAAGTTGTATTACAATCTTTTGTTTTGCTTTTTTCTATTATCAAATAAATGGCTTTAAGCATGTGTTAGTGTGTTATATATAGAACTATTACCTGCCTCTGCAAGTCTACAGTACAGAGTTTCCCGTTTTTTTTTAGCTCATTGTTTTGTTTTTACAGCATATTTCTGTACATCAGAGGAAACCAGAAACTAGCAGATGGTCACTGTCAGAACAAAGCTTAGACTCTTCAACTCTCTGAAATGTATGTTTTCTTGATGTAGTTGCCAAAAATACATGTTTAACGTAGAAATCAATTCTGTGCTCCTCAGTGACACTGTAAAGCCATGATTGATTCTGCTGAGACGAACCGCCATGTGACAAATATTAACTGAAAATCTGTTTACACAGAGCTGAGAGGAGTGGACAGGAGAGACTGGAAAAAAGTAAATAGCTCAATATGTATAGCATGTGGGGACACAATTTGTTCCCCAATATGTGTGACACTTGTGTCTTCTTAGAAAAGTGTTGTGAATATAAATTCCATATTATTCGAATCTTTAAAAAGAGAAATTCAAAATTCAACTTGCGTTTTTTCGTTTTTCATGCTTTATGTCATTATAACTGTGTTATTCTGCACAAAAGACATTTTTAAGTTGTTCCCACTTCTAGCCATGATTGTTCTGATTCCATAGAGCTGCAGGACTTATAGATTTTATATATATATATTATATATTGCAGTGAAATACAAGGCCACAGTGAGTAAAATGTAGAAAGAGCAAAAAACATCCTGAAACAGCTTGTTTGGGTTCAGAGGGTTAATATAATTCAAAAATATAATGTATACAGTAACTAAGGTTACACTAGTTGGCTGAGTCAGCACTACAGGAACAGCTGACTCCTCTGAGTGTCAAATTTAAGGTTCTCAGGCCAAATCTGGTCCTTTATATTTTTTGATGCGGCCCACAAAGCAATTCAGGTTCTCTAGAAGCTTTTGCCAGCTTGGTCGAAGATATGGTCCGCACTGCCACACACGCCAACCCAAACAGACTGGCATGCCTTCGCTGTCTGCAGCTACACACACAGGCATGCTGGCTTAGACATGGTAAAGTGTTACGCAGATTTACTGAGATGCATAAGGAAATGTCCAGGACGAGGAATGAGAAAGCCCTGGCTGAGCTGGAGGATGAAAGTGGTGTGACATTGGAGCCTCCGAACAGCGAAATGTAAAAAGTTGATCAGGAATAAACATGAGGCAGTGAAAGCCTTTTGACCAAAACTGCAAATGTGGGATTACCAAGTGCAGGAAACACGGTGTTGTCAGTCAGAGGTGTGGCAGCCTATTTGTGAAATGAAATTAGAATATATTATTTTGTTTCACTAAATTCTATGACGGCAGAGCAGCTTTTTGTGTGAAGGTTTACTGGGACAGAAATATCACCCAAAAGAGACGGAAGGAGGCGTATGCTTCAATTTTATTAATGCAGCTTTAAGCCATTCATTTGAAAATAGACAAGGCAAAAAAGATTTTAATACAACTTCACAAAAATTTTGCAGTAATTGAGAAAGTCCATGGATAAAAATGTGGGAACATTACTTTGATAATTACAGCAACAATAGTATCAACCGAACTCATCATGGAAAAGGATACAAAACAGTTTATTATAGACAACGTATTAACCTTTTAGTTTCAAGGTTCAAAGTTGTGTACAGTTTTTGATCAGGTTATAAAGAAACTTCATCTGATTTTTAAAAAATATATAAAACTGTTACTTAACCTAATTTAATTTGGAGGAAATGTAATTTTCCTGTTCATGTTATTGTAATCATGCTAATCTCACAAGATGTCATAATGACCAGGCTCAAATATGCTTCAGAAAGAATCAAATATATCTTAAGAGGAAAATCACACGATTAACGTGAGCAAAAAAAGACTTGCAGAGCTTTTAGATGTCAGGGCCTGACAGCTGGGATCCAGTGTCTACTGACCCTCCAAGACCTTGACCTGTCTACCTGCATCTAGCTGACTTGTTTGGCCTTTGGCCGGTGTACTTCTGAAAATGGACAGGACGGCACTGGTTATCAATTTTATCACATGCCACAACCACAGGCTTTCTACCTGGTTTAAGAGTTGTAACTTCGCAGTTGTTGTCCACTTCGAGATAATACACCCAGTATTTTCCAGAACTGATGCACAAGTTTCGACCACGTACCACCTGGTAGCCAGAGCCAGTGCAGATCTGCTCGATGCTTCTCTGAGCCGAGGGCTCGATGAAGGACTGCTTCGGTCTGTCGCAGAGTCTTTCATCCCTTATGTACCTGGGAAATGAGATCAATGTTTCACTGCAAGTACAACCAAGTTTCATGACACTTTGACACGTAAATACTTTTTAAAAAGTCATACATTTATGTAAAATGAATGCGAAAGTTCAGTTGACACGGTAAAAACTAAAATATAAATGCTGTTAAAATGTACATTACTCCAATGTATGATCTCCATCTAATAAGCAGCCATTTCACAATTAACTCATTGGTTGAACTCTTTGACTCACTTCGTCCATTTAGTCTTTAAATTTCTGTCAAAGGAGGACCTCACGATGTGTCGGTGCACAAAATTGTTGTACATATTGTTCTTTCTGTTCGGCTGACAAGGTCTGATGTTGTTCGCCGCTTGAACGATGGCCAGAGTGAACGTGACGGCGATCAGAAGGACGAACTTCATCTTGTCTACAGTGGCAGAAAGAATGAGTTTGTTAATTTGTTGTTCAAAAAACAATATAAATTCACCAGTAACTGCCAACTGCTGTACCAGCAGCAAGTACAAAATGAAAGTTTGTGGTAAATAATACAAATAATACAAAAAAAAAGTCTTTCAAATCAAGAACTTCGGTATATTCTAACATATATTTAGCTGATGGTTGAATTCGTCTAGAAAACTCAAAATAAACAATTCTCAAAGTTGCGTGTTTTTCTGTAAAGTGAAGTTCATAAAAATATATTTTGTGAGTGATGAAGTTTCCTCACCTGCTCTCATTCGTCAGTCTCTGTGCTGCAAATGTGGCTGTGTTGGTCTGAAGGTGATGTTGAAGTCTCTTTCTTCCCTTTTAAACCTCCTCTGGTCTTGTAAACATTTGATCACAACCAATCGTTTTAGCTCAAAGAAACAAACAGCCAATTAGAATACAGAATACTCATCTTTCACCATATATGTCTAGAATCATTATTGGTTCAGGAAATTTGCATAAGTGTCGAAACAAATCAACTGCAACTTGTATTGCTATAAATGAGGAAGTGCACTTTTTGTATGAAGATAGTGATCATGAGAACCTGTCAGGATTAATCACCTACAGTGTGAAATTCTAAGGCCATTTGAAGATTCATGCAAAGGTTGTTATTCTACTTTTTAATATGATAATGTTACTTATTTTCATTTAATTTGGAGGAAATGTAATTTCCCATTAATTTTATTGATCATGTGGCTATAACATATGGCATTCCTCAAGGGTCAGTTCTTGGACCCCTTCTTTTCAGCATATATACTGTGTATGCCGCCTTTGGGTCAAATTATGCAGACTCAAATGTTGACTATCATAGTTATGCAGATGACACACAGATATATCTAGCACTGTCCCGGATGACTACAGTCGAATAGAGTAATTGTGTCACTGTTTAGAGCAAATATATAATTGGATAAACCAAAATGTCCTTCAATTAAATCAAGATAAAACTGACATAATTGTTTTTGGTAAACAAGAGAAGAGGATTGTTGTTAGTAAATACCTTGAGAGACTGTCTCTAAAAACCAAATAGTCTAAAACCCTGGTGTGCTGATCGACTCGGATCTTACCTCAACTCGGATCTTAGTCAATTCAAATCAATCACCAAAACAGCCTTCTGTCAACTAAAGAACATATCCAGAGTGAAGGGTTTCATGTCCCAAACAAACCAGGAGAAGCTCATACATGCTTTCATTTCCAGTAGACTCGACTACTGTAATGGTCTTCTGACTGGACTCCCCCAAAAGAGCATCAAAAAACTGCAGCTCAAGTTGTGACAAATCAAAGATATCAGAGTATATTATTTCAGTTCTAAACTGGCTCCCAGTCAGCTATACAACAGATTTTAAAGTTCTGCTACTGGTCCATAAATCACTGAATGGTTTAAATCCAGAATACACAAATGGCATGATAATAGAATATAATCCCAGCAGGGTTCACACAGTAGATAGAGCCCAGAGTTCTAACTAAACATGGTGGAGCAGCATTTAAACTACCAACAGAACTGAAATCAGCCTCAAATGTGAATGTTTTTAAATACAGGTTAAAACCATTTCTCTTTTCTTATGCTTATGGATGAGCTCCTTACAAAACACTTTAAAAGTTTAATATTTTATTTGCACTGTAAGTTCTTTCAATAATTTTTGAACAAATTGTTATTTTATGCTCCATTTTAATCAAATATGTTTTGGATTCTGTTTTTTTGTAAAATACATTGAGTTGCCCTGTGTATGAAAGGTGCTATATAATTAAAGCTGCCTTGCCTTAACTTGTAATCATGCTAATCTCACAATATGTGACAATGACCGAGCACATGAAATTTGCATATTTGTGTCGAAACAAATCAACTGTGAATGAGGAAGTTCAGTCATTGTATGAAGATACTGATCATGAGAACCTGTCAGGATTAGTCACTGAATGTGTGAAAATGCTAAGGCCTTTGGAAATACATGCAAGCATACTGCATAACCTGCAGACCATCCAGTCAATACAGCAAATAACACAAAATACATTAGGCAGTGGCTATTTAGGGGGGGTTAGCAGGTCAACAATACATGCCACATAGAAGTGGCAAACATATATACACTGTTGCCCATAAAATTGGAATAATTTGGTTTTCAGACACAAAACTGTGTGTGTGTGTGTGTGTGTGTGTGTGTGTGTGTGTGTGTGTGTGTGTGTGTGTGATTTTTGTAACATTTCCTTGAAGCTTGAGTTCCTGCAAATGTGCCACACCTCCAACCTGATTGGCACTGGCTCAGTAAAATATATAGATATTACTATTATTAGTTTATTTTGTATATATCGTCAGAATGGATCTTGCTCAAGAATTAATACATTTGTTGCATTGATAGGCTGAAAATATTTAATTTGTTGATTCATATGCTACAGTACAGTACATAGTCTTCCTTTAATTATATAATAAATAAGCAGGATTTATTCCAACATTCTGTGACATTTTGATTAGTGACATTTTGTTTCTTCAATATTTCATCTTCAATATTTCACTGATCCTTTTATAATTTGGTGTGTATGTGTGTGTGTGTATAGTCGTTGTTCATTGAATCCACAAGAATCTCAGCTTTCCAGTGATATCAAATTTATGCCATTCTCAGGCTGCTTATTGACCCCAGTATGTAGAAATATCAATATGCAATAGGCAAAAATAATGCCTGATGAAATCTATCTTGCCTTGAACTGCATTTCATCATTATGAACTGGACATGTATGTAAAGAGGAGACTTGTGGGTACCCACAGAAGCATTTTCATTCAAATAGCCTCGGAAGGGAAAAAAACTGAAAGGCCTTAACTCAAACTCAAATTTGGCACGTTTTTTTACCTTCCTGACATGATATCATGATACGGTTGACTAATGGATTTCTCCTAGTTTTATATGATGTCAATATCTATCTCTGGATATTTTTGTATGTATTTAGTGATGTCAGACTGTAAGTATGCAGAACAAACAACAACAAAAATGTGAGTACTGTAATTAGTAGCGAGAAGGGGGATCCAGACACCTTTTTTAGAGGCTGAGATGGATGTTGCTGTTGCATTTCCATTAAAGTCAGTTCAACATGCACAAATAAACAAAATCCATCCGTGGCATACCTGTGGTCTCAACATTCTAGTAACATATAATTATACATCCCCATTCACAATGTATCTACAATAAAGTACACAAAATACACGTTGTATTTTTCACTCAT
The DNA here is from genome assembly GCF_030273125.1 of Centropristis striata. Taxonomy (NCBI): domain Eukaryota; kingdom Metazoa; phylum Chordata; class Actinopteri; order Perciformes; family Serranidae; genus Centropristis; species Centropristis striata. The sequence continues at coordinate 11,815,683 of NC_081533.1, forward strand.
TCACAAACGTGATTCCAAGCCTCCGGGCCTGAACAGTGAAGCCACAGCAGAAGTGCCTTCAATGTGCATTCTTTCTAATAGCTTCTATGTATCAATATGTCTTCAACTTCATACGTGTATCTGCACAACCATTTTCTTCTTCTGATTAATTTCATTTTTTAGCAAACAGGGATTTCATATGAAATGAATATCCCTTTTGTGGCCAGCTAGTCACTCTGCTGAGATGAGGAAACACTGAGACACTGTGGTTATGACCTGGTGCAAGAAAACCACAGAAGCATTGGGTAAGAATTCATAACACATGAGAACAAGCCAGGGTCATTGTAAGTACGTGCAATACAACATTATTGAGACAACAGCACATATGCTTCAATGTTAACTTTATTAATGCAGCTTTAAGCCATTTATTTGAAAATATACAAAGCAAAAAAACAAACAATTTTAATACAGCTTTACAAAATGTTTGCAGTAATGGAGAAAGTAGTGAAAATAGCAAAACTACATACTATAACACACGAGTGACCAGGCTCCAATGTGTATCAGAAAGAATCAATTGTAACTTTACAACAAAATCAAACATTTAACATAAGCAAAAGAAAGACTTGAATTAGCGGGCGGAGCTTTTAGATGTCAGGGCCTGCATGACAGCTGGAATCCAGTGTCTACTGAACCTCCAAGAACTTGGACTGTACTTGCATCTAGCTGACCTGTCTGGCGTTTGGCCGGTGTACCTCTGAAAAAGGACAGGAAGGCACTGGGTTGCAATTTTATCACATGCCACAACCACAGGTTTTATGCGCAGCGTTAGAGTTTGAACTGTGCAGTTGTGGTCCACTATGAGATCATACACCAGAAAGTTTCCAAGACCGATGCACAGATTGCCCGGATGGCCATTTAACACCGGGTAGCCAAATCCATTGCAGATCTGCATGACGCGTAGCCTATCTCTCAGCTCGACAAAGGACAGCATTCTTCTGTAGCAGAGTCCAGACCACCTTATGTACCTGTAAAATGAGATCAATGCAAAGTTACTGCCATTAATAAAGCACAACTTAGTTTCACGACTCTAGGCTATGTTCACACTGCAGGTGTTAATGAAATTCAGATTTTTTTTGCTCAGATTTGATATTTTTCTTTGGTTGTTTTTTTTGGTAGAACAGTGATGATTGTCGCTCTAGAGTGATAATATAAAAGTGACTGTTCACATCTGAGTCACATATGAGCACAAAATTGGATTTGGGCCACTTTTGCCTGCAGTCTAAATGTAGCCATTGTCACATGTAAATACTGTAATCAAAAGTAATTTGTTTTTAAAATAAATGCATTACTGTAATACCCCTTTTCGACCAAGCCGGTTCCAGGGCCGGTTTGGAGCCGGTGCCTAATCTACAACCAGTTCTTTGCTTTTCGACAGCCAAAGAACCGGCTCTCAGACAGGAAAAGTGGTTCAATAGTGGCAGCAACTCTTTGCTGGTCTGGAACCAAGAACCACTCACGTGTATCAAAGCCTTTAGTTACATGCATGGAGAGAGTTCTCAAAGTAAACTTTTCTTCCTTATATACAGAGTTTCAGCCTTACATGATCAAAGAACAGGGGGAAGTTACAGATGAAGTGATTTACTTAATGTAGCTAGCATACAGGGACAAGACATTGCAAAGTAGTGAGAGAAACTTCAAAGAAACAATAGAAACGTGGATTGGGAACCAGTTTAGATACTTGCAAATCAACTTCAGTAGGCTTGTCTGCCCATTTGTCCATGAGACATGATTTAATTCACTGTGCTGTTAATGTGTATTGTTTAAATATCAAGAATCTAATACTATTTTACCACACACGTCATGGGCTGGGAGCGCGATTATCATGACCAACAAGACCAACTATTTTTATTTGAATTGTTTAACTGCAATGTGATCAGTATAGGCTAGCGTTATCAAGCTAGCATTAGCTTACAACAAAGTCTAACACCAACAGCTTATGTTCAGTGTTATTACGAACAAAATCACCGTCCATAGTGATCAAGGCGAGCATACCAGTTGAACCAGCTGTGAACCAGCACCAGCCCAGCAAAACATTGAGGTTCGCGTTGGTCGGAAAGGGGTATAAGTGATTTGACAATGAACTCATTGGTTTAACCCTTTGACTCACCGCTCCCAGTCCGTCTTGGATCGTCTGTTGAAGGAGGTCCAAATGAAGTGTCGCCGAACAAATCTGTTGTACGCACCGGTGTCAGGGTTCGGCTGACAAGGTTTGTTGTTCCCATGAACGAGGGCCAGGGTGGAAGTGACGGCGATCAGGAGAAGGACCTTCATCTTGTCTGCAGGTGCAGAAAGAATGAGTCAGTATTGTCACTTGGTCTAAAAGCTTGACAGAAGGTTAATATCTGATACACAGACTGTGGTTCAGGACCATGTAACTTTACATTTAAGCTTTTCATCTTGGATGTATTAAAGGAAGATTCTCAACAAGCTCTTTTTTTCTAATTATTTGTTTAATGTATCATATCTTGGGCATTTATATAAAAGCAAACAACATTTTGCTATGTAACTATATAATGGAGTAAAGGTTTTTTACCAGAAAGATGGGCATGGGAACTAAGATTTTTATGATTAATGTTATTTATGTTATCATTAGTATTCATTTATTAATAATAATAACAACCATTACAAAAATAGGAGATGCTTTTTTTAAATTATTAAAAAAAAAAAAAAAAAAAATTCTAATAAACAAAATAAAATTGACTTTCTTTGTCAGTTAAAAATGCCATAAGAAAATTCATAAAAACGATAACAAAACAAGTTATTATAATATAGTAAAACTATGTATTTGATAAGGAGAATGTCTCACCTGCTCTGATCAGCCAGCTTCTGTACTGTAAATATTGGAGGGAGATCAATACCAACTGATGTCTGAATCTCTGACAGAAGTCCTGCTTTTAAAGCTCCTCTGACCTTATAAAAAGGTCGACACAAACCAGATGTTTTTTCTGTAAATGAGGAAGTGGACTTGTTGGAAGTGTGCGGTGGACTGGATGCTGGGAATTGTGCAAAATAAAATGCTGAGGCATTGAAAAATACAGGACATGACCTCTGATATTCATAAAACTCAACAGCAACATGCATGCAGTCTGCAGTGATGTGACTTAATACAACAAATGTAATATTTTTACATCAACACACAAGGGTGAAATATAGTAAATGCTCCAACACCTGTGCTATTTATGTAATGATAAATAATGAAAACACTGGATTAAAAAAGTTGACTTTATAAATGTGTTAAATGTGTTTGTAAATGTGTTAAAATAAAGTAAACACATGTAATCTGCATATATATTAATACACAATATACCATATTTTATAGACCTTTAGCATTAATTATAGTGAGTTCTGCAGGGCAATGCAGGGAATATATTTATGACATTTATATTTTCGAAAATAACAAAAAAGTCCTTGACAGGAAAATGTGATCCAAGGTTGGAAGTTCTAAAGATGTTGAAATCGATGTTGCTTCCAAATTAACGTTGCATTCTATCAAGCAGTTGCAGAAAGAACCTGTTTTTTAAATTGTTAGTCCCTATTACCCTGGAATTGCATTTCAGTATCATAATAGACATTTATCACTTTATTTGAGGCTTTTTTCTTTTGAAAAGTGCAGGAATCAGTGTTGGAGTTTTAAAAAAAAACAACAACTCACCTTAATTATATTATCTATTAAAACATAAAAAACTGAAGTGCCCCACTACCTACCAACCATTTCTTTATTATATAATTTTTAAATACAACATTATTTCCCATAAATGTCATACCCATAAATTAGGTATACAATGTCCCTGGCCTGATGGGTCAGTTAACGTAGCAGATTCACACAGACATCATCACTTTAATGCTATTGCATCATTGCAAACTGTCTAAACGGAAAGGAAAATGCACTTTTGAACTTCCTCCACAGTTCATGAACCAGATGGTCATTGTACAGTATGAAGAACTTGGAGGGCTTTATTCCAGTGTTTCAACTGTGGAACTTCAGATATTTTTTGCCGCTTTTTTCTTTCAGAGATTTCTCCTCTTTACACACATCCCCACCTTATGACGGTAACATGCAGTTTAACCCATAAGAACCCACGGTGACACGGGTGTAACAAACACTTTAAATCTTCTATAATCTCCCATATTCAGCTTTATGCTTCACATTAACTCATTAGATCCCTAAGCAACACATACTCAACACCCTGGTGTGGTGGTCATGTGACTGTGACAAGAAGTGACTTCTCTAAAATGTGGCTGTGACTTGAAACAGAAATGTGAAAAAGTATCTAATTTCAAAAAGCTTATTTTTTGTTACGAGGCTAAGTTTAAACCCATTTAACAATTCTAATCCGTTAATAGGGTGTCCTTTATTGCATTTAAAGTCACAACTTTGATATGTGTTATGGAGATGCAAACAAAAAGGCAAATGGTTATTTGTTTTTATTTATTATTGATTTATTATTATTTTGTTACTTAAAAACAAATCTGAAAAATAATTTGTTGTTAAACAGCACTATTAATGTCACAATTTTGATAAATGTTGTGGAGATCCAAAGAAAAAGGCAAATTTGTGTTTCTGTAAGCAGAAAATGTGCCCAATATATATGTCACATCACAGATCTTTCATATTTAGGGGTAGTATTTTTTTTAAAAACATCATAAATGTGTTCTGTGTGGTTCACTTGGTCTGTGGTATATCCCCCATAATTTTCCTTTAAGGATAACTGGGTCTGGGTTCTTATGGGTTAAAGCAAAAGCACATCATTTTTCCCATGCATTATTTTCAACTATAGCATGTGAATATTTTTTCATACTGGCGTCCCTAAACAGGCTTTGAATTACATAAATCGGGTATCACTGGAAAACTGAGACTCTTGTGCATTAATTAATCTTTTTCATGTGTAATGATGTTAGTCCCTGTAATAGCCAGTTCATTGCAGTGAGAGCATTTTTTAAAACTTGACCCCACTGCATAAAATTAGCTACCAAAAACTCTAGGATAATCACACCCTCATGAAAGCTGTATACCTAGGAAAGATATCCATATTGATAATAAGAGGATTTCTCAGCAGTTTAGAGAACAGAAGTGTTTTCTTCTTTTTTTTAAATTCCACCACAGCATGAATTTTTCTATGTTGTTCCAAAAGTCTTAGTGTATTGATATAATAGACTGAGGAGTTTTTGTATCTGTTAGAGATTAATTTATATTATTAATTATTTAATTTATTTAAAAAAAAATAGCAATAATCTGCATTATGACCTTTCGTAAAAATGCTGCTTAGAAATGTATTTAGCAAAGCATAAAACACATTTTATATGCCAGGCATAGCACACAGAAATAAAGAGTATCAACAGAAAGGACATATACATATTCAAAAAGAATGTAAAGAGTCGTATGTAACCATATGCACCCATTAAAATCTAAATCAAATGTTGTGATAGCTTATTTGAAGCTTGCTGTGTTATCATTTTAACGTATAGGTACCTCCCATTTTGTCTCATCTGTTTGCTAGCAGTAAAAAACTAAACTAAATTTCAGGTCACAGCAAAACGATTTTGTAGACTCTTTGTCATCTAAGCTCTGACTGATATAGTGTCTGTAGTACATTAAATCGTGAAATGTAAACTTTTCTTCTTAGACACCTATTTTTCTTGACAGAACACTTTTTTGTCTAAATAATTTAGTGGAGTTTAATGGCTGGAGTATATTGTTACACATAATCTTAATCATAAACCAAAAGAAATTCATGGCACGATCATGAAATTAGAATGAATGACCAAGACCCAATGGTAAATATGCAACTTCTGGCAACTAAAAAAGAATGCTTATATCATATATCAGTCGACAAACCCATTTGTTTTAAACATTTTAATGTCTCACATTAATACAACTATAAAACCTTTTACTGCCATGTTGCTGTACAGCTGGTGTACACCTCGTACCTAGAGTTGCAATGCAAACAAGCCTTGTAAAACACAAAAGTGGACATTAGGGCGGGTGAGTTACAATAATTATAATGACAAGAAAATAAAGGGGGACCAAGGTTAAAAAACACAAACTTACTTACATAATTTTACAATTGTATTTCTTAAATACAAACATCATCTTTTCATCACAATGAACTAAAACACAGGAATGATTATAGAATAATTACATGATTTTCAGACTGACATTGTAATGGGAATGAGTGTTTGCACTGATCTTTTTGTTTCTTTCTCAATGTGCAAACCTAATCAACTCAACAAGTTGTTTTTTGGGCAGCAATGCCTTCCAGAAATTCCAAATGTAGCATAAATTCACCGTAATGAAATGAAAAAAAGAAGAAGCAATAATTAAAGACTAATATTATGAGCATCTGCCATCTGGTTCAACAGATTTTTAACATACATGTTTGGCAGATTTTATTACATTTATATATTTTCATTCAGAAATTAATAGATGTGTAGTGCATTGATTCTCACATTTGAGTGACAAGAAAACCGCTGAAGATTGTACAGTAGTCATTTCCCCAAACATGTGAGTTTTTAGCCATGCGCACATACACCTGGTCTCCTGGCCGCAGCTGCAGGAACGCTGCATTTCCTCCGTTATCAGCTGTGTCATACTTTGACTGGTGATCAGACGTCAGGACGATAATTTCATTGTTCTTGAAGAGACTCAAGCTTGCCCTGGATTTCCCTCCAGCATGATAGAAGATGGTAAAGTAATAAACACCTGAAACAGGTGCAGTGAAGACACCTGTGGAAACAACAGAGTGGTGGACATGTTTTTTCTTTTCTTTTCTTTTCTTTTCTTCTTCAATTAATTACTAAGATGTCAAATAATAAATCATCAGTCGTCTTTAGATTTTTGTTTAGGTTGAGGTCGGGTCCTTGGTGGCTTCCCTCCTCTCGATTATTTGAATATGTGCCACCCAAATTTTGAACTCTCTGCCTCTCCCCGTATGGTCTGCTTTTTCTGTGGACTCTTTTAAAAATCACCTTAAGAGCTACCTTTTCAGACAGGCATTTGGATGACCACCATGCATTGTACATATAATTTCATAATGTTTTATGTTTCATTGTGTTTTAACTGTGTTTTAATTGTCTTATGTTCCCCAATCTTATTTTTTTCTTTTTATCTTCTGTAAAGCACTTTGTGATTTTATCTGTGAAAAGTGCTATATAAATAAACTTTACTTACTTACTTACTTACTTTTGTTGAGTTTGGCAGGCCTGTCAATGCCCTTTAATATCAAGGACCAACTTTTGGGGTAACATTGTGCATTACACAGATTCCTTTACATAAACATACAAACATGATTTTTTTATTATTATTTATGAGAAACTGAGAATTACCTGTTGATCGACTGTAGGCGCTGCCGATGTTTGTTTTCACAGTTCTGTAGATGAGAATTTTTTCTGTGTTGAAGGGTCCAATGGCCTGATTCCCTCCTCCTGTAGCTGCAGTAAATGCCACCTTGGTTCTTTCTGTGTCAAACAAAACACACGATCAGATAAGAATTTCCAGTCTTCCCATGTAAAATTAAAGCATCAGTTGTTTCTATGTTATACTGACAAGAGTAGATGCATTATGACATGACACAACTTTTTTTCATTTGAGTTGAAACAAAAACAAGTCATCCAAACTAAATAATGAGTATTAAAACAACACAATTACTGCTGAATTAATTCTAATTAATACATTCTAATTTAATCTCTAAATTTCATTTTACCTTTGTTCCTCAATTCCAGAATCTGGTTTTCGCTGTTCTTCAGCCTGGTTTCACTGTCGATCAGCCTGGTTTCACTGTCGATCAGCCTGGTTTCACTGTCCTTCAGTTTGGTTTCCACCGCTGTAAGTTTTTCTCTCATGGCAACAACCTCCCTCATGAGATCACACATGTCAGGATAACATGAGTGTTTTTCAACAGCATTACCATCCTCCTGGGCCAAAACCAAGCCGATGTACAGCAACGCTACCACTAAGCTGGTGAAATTCATTTTCCAAGTTGATTCAACAACGATCTGTCATCTAACTTCTGAATGATCCATCTGCCTGCTTTTATGCTGCTTATCATTGACCTGTTAATTTTTAACATCGCCTTTTGATATGTGGCTTTATTATCTTATTACCTTCCATAAGGAAGTTTACAGTTTGTTTGTCTGTTTACTATCAGGATTGTGGGGAAAAAAACAGTTGTCACGTTTTTCCAATAGTTGCTGCTGTCACGTGTTTGCAGCACAGTTTAAGCAACGTTAGTCAAGTTTCACAATGATAACAGCTTGTCCAATTTAAATAAATAAATAAATAGTAATAATAAGTATATATATATCTGTGTGTGTGTGTGTGTGTGTGTGTGTGTGTGTGTGTGTTTTGCAGAAACATACAATGCCAACATTTATTCTGGTGACTGGTTTGGACATATGTAGTGATTGTGCTTGCAGGAATGAATATAATAGAAGACTGAACCATTGGCCTTGGTGGAGGTCTGCACTTTCTGATTTTCCTTGTATCTGTTATCCAACTGATTTTATTTAGTTCAAAGAGCTTTAAATAAGACATAAAAGACAATAAGATGAATAGGGAAAGAAACGAAATGCAAAATAATAACAACTCACATATGATTTTAAAAATAGTAGCCTAAACTCAAATATAGAATGTGATTCCTGATTATTAATGTTACATATATTAGTGTCCTGCAGTATACAGGATTTCAATGCAGTGCGTTTACATGCACAGTTTGATCGAGCTATGCCTGAAAATCGATTTTGGCATCTTATCAGACTTCTGTCCTTGTCCCAGTTTACATGCAACTGAGAAAATCGAATAACTGAAGGGAACATGTCCTCCTCCTCAACACTGGGTGCAATATGTGTCGTTTCAGCTTGTTAATATGGCGCGCTTTTCGGTTGACCTCAGTTTGACAATTTGTGCCGTCGCTACTGATAATAACTAATGTGACCGGCTACTGTGACCGGCTAATGAACGGCTAATGTGACCGGCTAATGTGACCGGCTACTGTGACTGGCTAATGAACGGCTAATGTGACCGGCTACTGTGACTGGCTAATGAACGGCTAATGCGACCAGCTAATGTGACCGTCTAATGTGACCTGCTACTGTGACCGGCTAATGAACGGCTAATGTGACCAGCTAATGTGACCGGCTAATGTGACTGGCTACTGTGACCGGCTAATAAACGGCTAATGTGACCAGCTAATGTGACCAACTAATGAACGGCTAATGAATGGCTAATGTGACCGGCTACTGTGACTGGCTAATGAACGGCTAATGTGACCGGCTACTGTGACTCGCTAATGAACGGCTAATGTGACCAGCTAATGTGACCGGCTAATGTGACCGGCTACTGTGACCGGCTAATAAACGGCTAATGTGACCAGCTAATGTGACCAGCTAATGTGACTGGCTAATGTGACCGGCTACTGTGACCGGCTAATAAACGGCTAATGTGACCAGCTAATGTGACCAACTAATGAACGGCTAATGAACGGCTAATGTGACCGGCTACTGTGACTGGCTAATGAACGGCTAATGTGACCGGCTACTGTGACTGGCTACTGCGACATTAACACGTTTACATGCACTTCAGTTGTCCAGTTATAGTCAGATTAAGGCAATAATTCAGTTTTTTTCAAGTGTCATGTAAACATACTGACTGACAGGCTACGATGAATGATTTCAACCTAAAATACAATATAAACACATGTAGATATCTTCTATCATGGAGGATTTACACTGACAGGCTACAGTCTAGGATCACAACCTGATGGACAATATAAATAACTGTAAATATTTTCCAAACTAAATAAACCAATATTTTACTCAGCCAGTGCCAATCAGGTTGGAGGTGTGGCACATGAGAAGGAACTCTAGCGTCCAGGAAATGTTCAAACATTTAATGAACCCATGCATCATTTTATGGCTTGTTTTTGAGATTGTTAAGCCATATTTTCCTCGTACTGTATTTTATATCACAAGTTTATCAATTTATTGTAGGTATTGCTGAAATCCCCCTTTTCTTTAGAAGTGCAGGTATCAGTGTTGAAAGTAACAGCACATCTTTATTATTCAGCCATAACATCATAAAAATGTCAGTGTTTCCGTCCTCATCATACCATTTATTTGTGATATATTTACCAATAATAATAAAGCAATTAGGTATTGGACTTTTTTTTTTATTGTTGTCCCCAATGTTTTCAAAGTCCACCGTCTGACCTTCTACTGTAGTGATTGTTTCTGTCTTTCGTTAACTAAATGAAGAATTTAGCATGATCAACACTGTTGATCTCAGAATTATTTTTGATAGTTAACAAAAACGTGCGGGCCTTTGAGGTGGCGCTCTTAATTAGTTTTGAACATAAAGAAAGAATCAGATTGAGACTTTTATTTCTCACAATATCTTGCTTTACTCTGGGCCAGTCCTGATATAATACTACTACTAAAACTCATGTTTTGTCTGTTCTTGTAGAGACACAACACTTGTGCATGATAAGATGGTAAAGAAGAGGAAGAGAGGAAACAAAGGAGTTTTGGGGGTATTTTATATATATTTATATATTTTATATAATTGAAGGACTATTGCATTTAATCCCTTGCCTTTGCTGATGAAACTTACCACCTCATTTCTCAGCATACTAGAGTTGGGTTTTCGTCCAAAGCCATATTTAGGGTATGGATTAGGCCCCATCCCCTGTACTCTATCTTACACTGCAACCCAGTAGTCTAACTTACTAGTGTAGGTATTAAGCTATACTGTCTGTTGGGAACACCTGCAGGTTATATGGGGTTTACACTGACAGGCTACAATTTAAAATTACAATCTGAAGGACGGCATCAACATCTGCAGATATCTTCTATCAAACATCGTACATGATTCACACTGACAGGCTGCAGTCTAAGATCACAACCTTAACCAGTTACCATTCAGGGTCCTTTTTTTGAGAATTGGTGGTTGTGAACAGTGGATGTTTAGGGGGAGATAGCAGGTCAACAATAAATGCCACATAGAAGTAGTGACATCATCTGAAAGCGATGAACCTGAAGATTCATTTGAGATACAGCTCATCACTGTGTGTCGAGTTGCCATAAATATCTAAGAAAAAATGATGTAATGAATTGATAATTTATTTATTTAAATCCATTATGGTGTATAAAGGGTCATAACATTATTGGTGGCTTTCTGAAGTCCATTTTCATGTTCAACTATGTCTCATAAGTTGTTGCAACAATTCTTGGATTGATACCATTTGTTCCACACATTTGCTGTTGAATTTTGCAATCTTATTCATATTGTCACAGCTGGCTCTAAGCCATGACAAAACGAGAGACGCACCGTTTCAAATGAATAAGGATTAACATATTTATTTAACATAAATAATAAATTAATTCACAATATACAATAAAATGAGGTGTGAAAGTCAGTAAGATCAGTGGTGTAGGATGTGCATGTATGAAAAGTATGGTGTGTGTGGATGTTGTGTGGAGCATAACAGAATATCAACAAAACTCAAACTAAAGCTGCCGCACCACGCGGGAGACAGGCGTCTATCTGCAAGGAGAGAGAGACAGAATGAATGAGCAACATTTTATATAGTAAACCCAGATCACCTACACAGGTGTCCTCAATCGGCAGATTGCCGGGCTGGCCCGACCCCGCTGTCAACCAGCAACTTACTTCAGGCCCCACTGGCAACACCAGCAGGGGCCGCCACAATATCAAGAATGAATAAAAATGGTCAGAAAACGCTCCAGAATATAACATCTATATGCCAAGACCTTTGGAACAACATAGAAGAATCCATGCTGAGATTTGGGTTCAAAGACTTTGGTCATTTTGGAGATTTCTGTATTTTCAGTGATTGGATGACGAGCACTTCTGCATAAAGTAGGCATGTGTGTAAAGAGGAGACTTGTGGGAACACAGAGAGACTATTTTTATTGAGATAGCATGACGTCAGAGGTCAGAAGACCGATTTGAAAATTGCCAAAATAGCCAAACTTTGCAGTGTTGTTTTGACAACTTCCCGAAATGATTTCGCCCTTTCGATGAAGAAAAAAACAGCAGAGTTTGCCAGCGGGACCTTTGAATAATAACTTGTTAAGTACAATATAAACAACTGTAAATATCTTCTAGTATACCGGATTTACACTGACAGGCTACAATGAATGATTTCAACCTAAAATACAATATAAACACATTTAGTTTCTTCTATCATAGCAGATTTACACTGACAGGCTACAGTCTAGGATTACAACCTGACTGACAATATAAACACCTGTAGAAATCTTCTATTACACAGGATTTACACCACATGATTGCAACATTACTTTCTCAGTGGCAACAATATCAAGTGAGAATACAATGTGTTGCTCAATGGCCCTGAGCACATAATGCCACACACACACACACACACACCAAATTATAGAAGGATCAGTGAAATATTGAAGATGAAATATTGAAGAAACAAAATGTCACTAATCCAATAATTAAAGGAAGACTCTGTACTGTACTGTAGCATATGAATCAACAAATGAAATATTTTCAGCCTATCAATGCAACAAATGTATTAATTCTTGAGCAAGATCCATTCTGACGATATAAACAAAATAAACTAATATCTATATATTTTTCTGCCAGTGCCAACCAGGTTGGAGGTGTGGCACATTAGAAGGAACTGTGGTTTCAAGGAAATGTTACAAAAATCAACTAGTTCATGCCTTATTTTATGGCTTGTTTTCAATATTGTTAATCCATATTTTCCCAGAACTGACCCCTGTAGTTTATCAATTTATTGCTGAAATCCCCCTTTTCTTTAGAAGTGCAGGTATCAGCGTTGAAAGTAAAAGCACATCTTTATTATTCAGCCATAACATCATAGAAATAACAGTGTTCCCTTCCTCATTGACCCATTTATTTGTGATATATTTACAACAATAACAACAATAAAGCAATAAAGTCTTGGACTTATGGTTTTATTATTATCCCTGATGTTATCACAGTCCACCGTCCATTTATCAAATGTATCTGTCTGTCTGACCTTGACCTACTGTAGTAATTATTTCTATCCTTCGTTAACTAAAAAAATAATAAACATGCACTTTAACACTTGAGTTAAAAATTATTTTTGATAGCCAAGAAAAGTGTGCAGGCCTTACAGACACGGCTCTAAAGTCATTTTGAACTGTAATATGGATCAGCACTGATATGACACCACTTGAGAACTCAGATTGAGATAAAAATTAAACTTTATTATTTGCATTGTACTGTAGCATAAACCAATCAAAACATGATGATAACACTGACACAGTCAAAAGACATAAGCTAAGTTAACACTGGCGATCTAAATCACCACCAGAGCAAAGAAACCAAAGTTTCACAGCAATCAAAGGGATGTTCACAGTTTTAATTCATCTTTTGTCTCTTTGTATGTGGAAAAACCTACAACAAAACAATTTTACTGGAGCAGCAATATCTTCTTTTCTACAATTTTCCAAATAAATTAAAGCATTAACCCTTAATAGGACACTCATTGTAATACTTGCAAATTCCAAATTTCAACCCTAGAGAATATTGGAGGATATTACATACTGCCAGAATGTGTAAAAAAAAACATACGAAAATAATATTTTTGATTAAAAAGTTTTCGAGATTAAAGTGGCAAATCTACGAGAGAAAAAATGCATAGATTTATGAGATTTAAAATGGTGAATCTGGGAGAAAAAAGTTGCTTTTTTGCCCACTTTTTTCGCGTAAATCTGCAACTTTTTTCGTGCAGATTTGCCACTTTAAATCTCTTAAATCTGCGCCTTTTTTTCTTGTAGATTTGACACTTTAATCTAGTAAATTGGCAACTTTTTTCTCAAAATATTACCTGAAGTTACCAAATATAGTTCTTTGCCTGATAAAGGGTTAATTCAGCATAATACGAGTCTCATGTTAAACTCACTAATTTATTTAAGCAACTACCATCTGGTTCAACAGATTTGCACATACATGTTTGCCAGATTTTCATACATTTAAACATCTTCATTCAGAAATTAATAGATGTGTAGTGCATTGATTCTCACATTTGAGTGACAAGAAAACCGCTGAAGGTTGTATGGGAGTCATGTCCCCAAACATGTGAGTTGTTACCCATGCGCACATACACCTGGTCTCTTGACTGCAGCTGCAGGAACGCTGCATTTCCTCCGTTATCAGCTGTGTCAGAATCTGACGGGTGATCAGACGTCAAGAGGATATGTTCATTGTTCTTGTAGACATTCAAGTGTACCCTGGATTCCCCTCCAGCATGATAGAAGATGGTAAAGTAATAAACACCTGAAACAGGTGCAGTGAAGATACCTGTGGAAACAACAGAGTGGTGGATAATGTTATAATAGTTTTGGATTTTTAATTAGTTTTAGTTTTAATTCAGTTGTACTTTTTTTTTAATTCAGTTTGTTTGAATTAGTTTTTAGAGTGAGTTTGCTAGTTTGTACTTATTTATTTTTTTAAATGCTTTGTTTTAGTTTCGTTGTTATTAGGTTTTTTTTGTAATGGCGTATTTGTTGGGTGCGAGATTCAAAAAGGTCACAATAAATGTTGCCTTTATTTCTTTTGCCTTGTCCATCTCATAATTCATTTTATTTAATAGGGCGCCTTTCAAGGCACTCAAGGTCGCCTTACAACATGGAAAAAAACAAAAACAAGCAGAACATCATACATATCATACAATCTAAACAAATCAGAATATTTACAAATACATTACAATTAAGGAGGGGAGTTTGTGCGGAGGATCAAATGGAGTGAGCGAGTCTGAACAGGTAAGTCTTGAGTTGTGATTTGAATTGATTGAGAGATGTGATGTTGCGAAGGGAAGGGGGAAGGGAATTCCAGAGCAAGAGAGCAGAGCGACTGAAAGCTCTGCTCCCCATGGTAACCAGACGGGCAGGGGGGACAGAGAGGTGGGTGGAGGAAGAAGATCTGAGTGGGCGGGCGGGTGTGGCAATGTGGAGGAGGTCAGAGAGGTATGGAGGGGCGAGGTTGTGAATGGCCTTGAAGGTGGGCAGTAGAGCCTTGTACTGGATGCGGTGTGTGATTGGGAGCCAGTGGAGTTGCTGGAGGATTGGTGTGATGTGGTGACTGGATGGGGTCCTTGTGATGATGCGGGCTGCTGAGTTCTGTACCAGTTGTAGTTTGTGAAGAGTTTTTTGCGGAAGTCCAAACAGGAGAGAGTTGCAGTAGTCAAGACGGGAGGTGACGAGACTGTGGACCAGGATGGCAGCTGTGTGGGGTGTAAGAGAGGGGCGGAGGCGGTTGATGTTACGGAGATGGAGGTAGGCTGAGCGGGTTATGTGACTGATGTGTGAGGTGTATGAGAGTGTGCTGTCAAGGATGACACCCAGACTCTTTTCCTTGGGGGATGGAGAGATGTTGGAATTGTCTATGGATATTGTGAAACTGGGAGATTTGGATAGGGTGGTTTTTGTGCCAATGAGAAGAATTTCTGTTTTGTTGCTATTAAGTTTCAGGAAATTGGATGAAAACCAGGACTGTATTTCGAGGAGGTAGTCAGTGAGGAGGGAGGGAGGGAAGGTGGACTCAGGTTCAGTGGAAATGTGGAGCTGGGTGTCATCCGCATAGCAGTGGAAGTTGATGTGATGTTTCCGGAAAATGTAACCAAGGGGGAGTAGGTAGATGATGAATAAGAGGGGTCCCAGGACAGAGCCTTGGGGCACCCCATTGGTGACTGGGAGTGGTTGTGATGTGAATGATTTGAGTTGGATGAAGTGTGTGCGGCCAGAGAGGTAGGATTTGAACCAGTTGAGGGGGGTGTGCGTGATGCCTATGGAGAGGAGTCTGTCAAGGAGGATGGTGTGTGAGATGGGGTCGAAGGCCGCACTCAGATCAAGTAGGATGAGGATGGAGAGGAGACCGGAATCAGCTGCGAGGAGGAGGTCGTTGGTGATTTTGAGTAGTGCAGTTTCAGTGCTATGGAGAGGTCGGAAGCCGGACTGGAATTGTTCAAAAATGTAATTGCGGGAAAGGTGGGAATGGAGTTGAGTGGCAACAGTTTTTTCCAGAATCTTTGACAGAAATGGCAGATTGGAGATGGGACGGAGGTCGTTGGGGTCGTTGGGATTTGCACCAGGTTTTTTTAGTATTAGGGTGACAGCAGCTGTTTTGAGGGGTGATGGGACAATTCCAGTAGTGAGAGAGGAGTGGATTATGTGTGTGATGAGGGGGGCCAGAGAGGGAATGGTGGCTTTGACAAGAGTAGTTGGAAGGGGGTCTAAGCGGCAGGTTGATGATTTTGATTTCTTGATGGTATCAGTAATTACAGAGAGTGGGGGGAGGATAAATGCTGAGAGTGTGGGAGGGGGGCACAGATGGAAATAGCGGAGATGAACTATGAGAGGCACTGGGAGCAAGTTGCTGGTGTATGTTGTGGATTTTAGCAGTGAAAGAGGATAGAATAGTGTTGCAGGAGGCGGTAGAGTACATCTGTGGTGGTAGTGAGTCCGGAGGTTGAGTGGTGTTGCGGACGAGTGAAAAGAGGGCTCTTGAATTGCCATAGTTGGAACTGATTAGATCTGCGTAGTATGTGGATTTGGCCTTGGTAATGCAGTTCTTGTAGTGGAGTATGTGGTTATGATAGATTTCCTTGTGAACAGTTAGACCAGTCTTATTGTAGAGGGGTTCCAGGCGGCGTCCTATGGATTTGAGTTGTCTGAGAGCGGGCGTGAACCACGGTGAGGAGCAGGTGAAGATGACAGATCTGGTTTTGAGTGGGGCGAGATAGTCCAGGAGATTATGCAGACTGTTGTTGTAGTGGAGGACCAACTCATCAGGGGTGGAAAAACTGTCTGCATTGGGGAGGGAGTCGATTCCAGAAGAGAGAGTGTCCAGGTTAATGTATTTAATATTACGGAATGAAATAGTGCTTGGGAGACGGATTTTGGAGAGTGCAAGGTTGACTTTAAAGGAAACTAGCATGTGATCTGAAAAGGGGAGGGGAGTAGCTTTACAATTGATGGGGGAGAGACCAGAACAGCATATTAAGTCCAAGGTATGTCCTTTTAGGTGTGTCGGGAAGTTTGTGAGTTGCTGGAGTCCAAAGCTGTCTATGCAGGAAGTAAAATTCTTTGTCAGAGTGTTGCTGATATTGTCCATGTGGATATTGAAATCACCCAGGAGTAGTATGTTCGGAGAGAGTGTGGAGAGATGAGTCAGGAATTGAGCAAAATCGTCGAGGAACTCCTTTTTTGGCTTGGGGGGACGGTATATGGTGGAAAGGATGGTGGGGGTGGGGCCGGATAACTGTAGGGTGATGGATTTGAATCTTAAAAAAATAATTGCGAGACCTCCACCCCTGCCAGAGTCATGTGGGCGACAGCTGTAAATAAAACCTGGAGGAGTGGATTCATTCAAAGTTGTGAAATCAGTGGGTAGTTGCCATGTTTCTGTTAAATAGATTAAATCTAGGTTATGGTCCTTGATGATGTCCTGAATGAGCTGTCCCTTGCTTGTGAGTGAGGGGATGTTTAGTAGTGCAAAGTTGGCTATGGTGTTTTCAAGTTTGAGGGATGATGGGGCAGGGGCACTGAGTTTTATGTAGAAAAGGTTATTTTTGTTTACAACTTTGAGAGTAGATTGCGGGCGGAGGGGTCTGACAGATACAATGGTTGTGATGGGGAAGGCAGCAACAGAGTGGGATGAGGGGTGCAGTGACAGCAGGGGCCTGTAGGGGGAGTAGGTAGAGAGAGTAGTGGAATGAGAAGGCGCGGTAGAAGAAGAGGGGGGGACGCGTGTGGGTGGGTGGGAGCGGTGGGAAAATAGTCAGTCACGTGGGTCGGACTGGACAGCGTGCTGGAGGTTGGATGTCAACATGTAGTTGCCAAGTTTATTTGGGTGGATACCGTCAGCTTTTAGCCAGGATTGACGATTCCAGAACAAGTTAAAATTGTCTATAAAACCGACGCTGAATTTCCTGGAGACAGACTGAAGCCAGGAGTTGAGCTGGAGGACTCGACTAAACTTATCTATCCCACAGCCGTGAGGACAGAGCGGTCCACTGATGAATATGGATTTGCTGGTGGGAGACTGGTGGAGTTGTCTGAAGTGTGACTTGGTCACCTCGGAGTGTCGGAGGGATGAATCGTTGACTCCGACGTGGACCATAACTCTGTGGATGGAGCACGGCAATGTGTCCAGCAAATCGGGGAGTTTTTGGAGTATGACTGGGACTGTGGCTCCAGGGAAACAATGCGTTACGGCATTAAAAAAGCGGATGTGTCGCATAATTGAATCCCCGATGATTAAAGTGGTCGGAGGAAAAAGGGGGCGCGGGGATGTCGAGTGTGGGGTGACTTGTGGCGATGGGGTGGAGAAGGCGGTGGGTGCGGGAGACTTCACTTCCAGTGGTGGGGTAGCTGGAGAGAAAATGGTGGCGGCGCGCTGTGGCGCTGGTGTAAACAGCGGCGTGGAGCGGAAAGTCTTCTGGTGAGAGGATCGCTCATGTGTGGTGGCCGAGTACCTCGGAGGTAACAGTGAGCCGTAGGATATCTGAGATGGAGATGGAGAAGGAGGGGGTGGACACTGGAGTTCATCATCAACGGGAGGAAAAGTGAGGGGTGCGAGCTTATTCTCCAGCTGGATGTCGTGGTGAGTCGCAGGGATTTGGGAGCGTCTCCCTCTCCTTCTGGGAGCCGGGACCAGGCGCCAGGGCACAGGGTCCGATGGAGTGGAGCTGGTCAAGTCTCTGAGCCTGGTCCCCTGTCGTATCCGGGAGTCAGGAACGGTGTCCGCAGGCGGGTCAGCGGCGGGGGAAGCTGGCACCGGAGGAGAGGCTGCTGTAGCGGAGGCAGGAGCGGCATCCGAGCCGGGAAGAGCTGCGTCGGAGCCAGGCATGGAGAAGGAGGGAGATTTCGCAGGACCGAAGGTGATGGTATCCATTTGCATTTTGGCCTCACGGATCTGGTACAAGGTGGATATTTGTCCTTCCAGTTCTGTGATCCTCTCAGCGAAGCGGGAGCAGCTGGTGCAGCCGGAGGGAGAGGTAAGTGGAGCCATGCTGTGTGTGGTGTAAGGTATCTGTGGAAGAGGAAGAGGAAGGAGGCCAGTACGGGGGCTAAAGGTGCACACAGTTATGAAGCTTAGATAGCTTAGCTTGAGCCTAGGAGCCAGGACACAGGCACTTACACGCAGGGGCTCCAATCGGAGCCCACAGCATTGGAGTAGTGTTTGCAGTAGTGATCAATAGGGAGAAGACGGAGCAGGAACGTCAGGCAGAGACTTACCGGTACGGGTCCAGAACTGGGCCCGCTGCGGAGATCAGGCTTCGTTGTGTGGAGTTCTTTGGTGTGAGTTTCTTTACGAAATCGGAGATCAGATAGAGCCAGCGCAGTCAGGGTCTGGTTCCGAGCGTCGGTAAATGACGTTTATCGTATATAATGCTTGTTTTTGGAGGGAATCGCTCCTTTTTGGAGGGAAAGCACTCCTGCTTCCTCCAGATAGTGTTGAGTAAAGAACTGTAGGTTAAATTGTTGGCTGTGCGGGATTCGATTGTTTACTAGCCTACTTGTTTCAGTCGTCCAGCTGCTGCTGCTCTCTGTGCAACTGACTGACTCACTCTGTGTGACTGAATGCTGCTCTCTGTGCTCAGCCCCAATAAGGTTATTAACTCTTGGAGCTCTGGGTGTTTTGAATCTTGGTTCGAGAAAAGTGATGAACTTTTTGAAGGCAATAGACTCACATAGTCGTGTAACATCCCAATCTCAATAAACATTTATGAATGTGAACCTGTATTAAAAATGTTGACAAAGATGAAAACGAAGGACATTGTTATTTTAATTTGAGTTGGTTTTAGTTTTTTAACCACACAATACAGTGTCAGTTAGTTATCCTTTTTTTATTCTAGTTTTTATAACATAATTATAACTTTTTTCTCATTATTATGACTTTTTTTCTCATAATTTTGACTTTTTATCTCATAATTTCGACTTAATATGGGGAAAAAGCCAAGTTTTCATTTTTATTTTGGTGGAAATGAGCATCCATAGTAACCTGCCTTACTGCTCCACAAAAGTTACAAAAAATAACATATTTATACAAATATTATTCTTACATGAACATGAATCACATTTAATTATGTTTATCTGACGTTAACAAATTTAGATATTAACTTAACATAAAGACACACTGAAATGGTTTATTAACTTGTACTTCTATAAATATAACTTGGCTCCCACACTGTCAATGCCCTTTCATTTAATATCAAGGATCAACTTTTGGGGTAACATGGTGCATTACACTCACTCCTTTACATACACATACAAACATGATCTATTTTTATGATTAATGAGAAACTGTGAGAATTACCTGTTGATGGATTGTAGGCGTTGCCGATGTTTGTTTTGACAGTTTTGTAGATTAAAGTTGTTTCTGTCTTGAACGGTCCAAAGGCCACGTCCCCTCCTCCTACAGCTGCAGTGAATACCACCGTGGTTCTCTCTGTGTCAAACAAAACACTCTACTGTAGCATATGAATCAACAAATGAAATATACAGCTGTAAGTATGCTTCTTATCACTTTATTTTCAGCCTGTAGGTTAAACAAATTTATAATTTCTTGAGCAAGATCCATTCTGACAAGATCAACAAAATAAACCAATATCTATATATTTTACTCAGCCAACCAATAAACATTTATGAATGTGATCCTGTCAGAAAAATGTTGACAAAGATGAAAACAAAGGACATTTTCATTTTCATTTTAGTTGGTTTTAGTTTGTAACCACACAATACAGTGTCAGTTAGTTATCCTTTAATTTATTTATTTTTGAAACAACATAATTATGACTTTTTTCTCATTATTATGACTTTTTATCTCATAATTTCAACCTTTTATCTCATAATTATGACTTATCTCATAATTATGACTTTTTATCTCCTTTCTTTTATCCAGGTATACAACTAGATACTTATAACTTGGCACCACCTAAATGTCCACCCCACAGGTATTCACTGGCTGAAGGGGGGCTTGAACCTGTGAAATCTATGATCATTTCCTTGGTCTTTGAGGTGTTCAGTAGGAGATAGTTCTTGTGACTCCGGTCACATTTCCAGAGTCTTCTCATGGACAGTGAAAGCATCAGTTGTTATACTGACTAGAGGCGTATGCATTATGACTTGACACGTTCTATCAAACTTTTTTTCATTTGAGTTGACAAAAAAATCCTCCAAACCAAATAATAATGTGTAATAATCACAATATGCAAAATGAAGAATTTATTAATGAAATTAAATCTTTAAATTTCACTTTACCTTTGTTTTTCAGTTCCAGAATCTGCGTTTCCATAGCGCTTAGTTTGTCTTTCATGTCACCGATCACTTTCAGGAGTTCAGAATTTCTAGGAGCAGTTTCGTCTCCTTCCTGCGCCAAAATAAAGCTGCTGAACAGCAAGGTGAAAAATAAAATGATGAAATTCATCTTCCAAGTTGATTCAACACTGCTCAGTCACCAAAACTTTGACTGATGTGGTTGCTCTGGCTGCTTTTATTGGATTTTTCAACCTTCCAACGTTGTATGGTCGTCATTTCCCGAAAGATGAGTTTGTTTTAGTTATTTGTTGTCTCACTCAGTTTGCTCAGCTGAGAAGCAATGAGCAAATAGCACAATTTCAGCAAATTCGTTGTATTAATCATTTATGTGGAGCTTAATGATTAAAAATGTTTTAACCTCAAAGTGCTTTAGTGAAGACAAAAAGGGGCACCAGGACCAAATCTTAAAGTCAACACAAGCTAATGTACAAAGAAATGAATAAGAGTGAAAGCCTGATAAGATTGGAATTTGGTCTCAGGCGAAGTGGCAGCATGTCATTTCCAAGCTAATGGAAATGACAGCGGTCACTGTTTTCTGTGTATCTCGATTAACCAGAGCAATGCCTAATCCAATCAGCAAAAGACCTGTAATCAAGGTTCCGAATAGATAGAAATCTTCAATATCCTCCACGGAAAGAGCCGCCAGACACACGACACGCCACCTCTCCAATGCATCCATCGTGCAGCCAGAGAAACAAACAGAGTCAGAGAAGAAAGATGTGCAGTGCATTTGTGTGAACAGAAAACCATTGACCACTGGAGGTTGTATGGTGGTCATTTCCCTAAACATGTGAGTTTGCTTCACGCGTACATCCATTTGGCAAATGGACTTAAAATCTATTGTGATATCTGTTGTCTTACTGTGTTTTTTATGGGCAAGTTTATCTCGCACGTATGAGATAGTAACTCCTACGTAGCCGTGAATATTAATTGAGTAGTAAATAGCCATGTGGAACACGTAGTCTCTGCACAACATGATTCCATCGGACCTTATATCTACACCAGAGCCGGCCCGTGGCATAGGCCGTATAGGCAAATGCTAAGGGCGCCGTCCATCCGGGGGCGCCACGCCAGCGCCACAAATGGGAAAGGAAAAAAAAGTGTAACTTTCACTATTTTTTATAACTAGTTGGTAGCCTACTATTATTTCTTAATACAAAAATAATCCCACGTTAATTTAAATGCAAAGCAAAGCCTATTTAATAGAAATAATATAATATGTTTGTAATGTTACAACATTATGTCGCCCCACCCAAACCCCCCTCCCGCGGTGCGCCCCATCCCTTCCCTACATGCTGATGAGCACGTGCCCTCCATGATTGTTTTTGGACGTCACCATATGAAAACATCAACACAAGATGAAGATAAGACAAGTCAGAGATAACCATAACATAACATTCTCATATGATATATTATATTGCTACTTTGCATTCTGATATTCAGCATTTCACTGTGATGATGACAATAAATTGAATCTAATCTAATTTGCATATCAGTCAACATCATACATATATCTGGTTTTTCATTTATATTATATGATATAATTTCATTTTATTTCATTTTATTCCTGGAATCATATGTTTTTATTATTAGACTGTAATACTCAATGGTGTCACATACTCCTCTCTTTAGATGCCTTGTTGAAGTTTCTGAATCCCCTCTGGGCCATCTACCACATCTACTGCTGCTGCCTCCACCTCAGCAACACAACCCACCAGTGATGCAGCAGCATCAAGTGGTCCTCCCGTTGCCTTCACCTCAGCAGTAGGATCTCCTTTTTTGTAATATAGTTGTTAAAGTCATTACTGGTTTCTTTAATATCTTGTTTTGTGCAGTGCCTCATTTATGTTGTATTTCTATTTTGTTTTATGCAACTTGTTGACACGTTTTATTTGTATTTGTTTTTTGTGTGTTTAGTTAGATCTTGTACTTTATGTAGGCTATTTATGAATGTACTGTATGTAAAAATGATTGTATTTCATATATTCATTTTTAATTTTTTGTATTTATTTATTTATTTATAATTTTGTATCTTGTTAACTATTCTGATTGTGAATTTGCTTTCTTTAAGTAAAAAAAAAGGTCAAAGACAAAGCTCTTCGGTTTCTTGTGAGTATATACGCTACACTGGCGATGCAAGAGGGGCGCCACCTAAAATCTTGCCTAGGGCGCCAGATTGGTTAGGGCCGGGCCTGATCTACACTGCTTAACCCAAGTTGCCACATATGCACAGTCCTGTTATCACTCACTGCGTGAGTTTTGTGGTCCTCTGTGTCTTTTATTTCTTTTATT